>NC_135232.1:1005812121-1006114204 GCF_051348905.1 Ranitomeya variabilis | reverse complement strand
CATTGATCAACGCAGGATCCCCTGGTGTCAATGAGAAAGCCCAGTCTTGAGGGTCGCCCCGGAGCAAGGAAATCACAATCCTGACCTGCTGTGCAGGGTCTCCGGCAGAGCGAGATTTCAGGGACAAAAATAATTTGCAATTATTTCGAAAATTCTGAAACCCAGATCTATTCCCCGAGAAAAATTCCGGCAAAGGAATTCTCGGCTCAGATACAGGTGCATGACAAACAAAGTCTTGCAAATTTTGTACCTTCGTGGCGAGATTATTCAAACCTGCAGTTACACTCTGAAGATCCATTATAAACAGGTGGACACAGAGCCATTCAAAGATTAGAAGGAGAAAAAAAAAAAAAAAAATCTCAGCAGACTTCTTATTTCTCTCCTTTCTCAGCCAAGGATTTTAACCCTTTAGTGGGCCGGTCAAACTGTCATGTTCTCAATGGCAAGAGAACATAGCATCAGCATATATAGGAACTAGCTCTTGGAAGATGGGAACTGAGCTGACCATGAACTAAACCTAACGCACAACTAGCAGTGGCCGGGTAGCATGCCTACGTTGATTCTAGATGCCCAGCACCAGCCGGAGGACTAAATAATGCTAGCAGAGGAAAATATTAGTCCTAGCTCACCTCTAGAGAAATACCCCGAAAGGAGACAGAGGCCCCCCACATGTATTGGCGGTGAATAAAGATGAAATAACAAACGTAGTATGAAAATAGGTTTAGCAAATTTGAGGTCCACTTACTACATAGCAGAAGACAGAAAGGACACTTTCATGGTCAGCTGAAAACCCTATCAAAAGACCATCCAGAAATTACTTTAAAACTCTGGCATTAACTCATAACACCAGAGTGGCAATTCCTGTTCACAAGAGCTTTCCAGACACAGTAACGAAACTACAGCTGTGAACTGGAACAAAAAATGCAAAAACAAACATGGACAAGAGTCCAACTTATCTAGTAGTTGTCTAGGAGCAGGAACAAGCACAGAGAGGCTTCTGATAACATTGTTGACCGGCAAGCAACTAACAGAGCAGCAAGGTTATATAGCGACTCCCACATCTTGATGGGAACAGGTGAACAGAGAAGATGAAGACACCAGTTCAATTCCACCAGTAGCCACCGGGGGAGCCCAGAATCCAAATTCACAACAGCACGGGTAATGTTGTGGGACCTGCTTGTGTAATGCCGGGATGGCACAGCGGGAGAAATAGTGGCAGCTGGGGACCGAGTACATTGGCACGGCCACCGCCATCAGGTAACAGTAAGATTCTGTCCCCATGAGCCAAAAAGGCAACATTTGCAGCACAAGCAGATGAGAAATGTGTGAATTTAGTACTATGGCCTGTGGGGCGTTGGCTGCGTATTTCCGCTTGTGTTCCAATGACAGGGATATGGACAACTGAAGGCTGTGCTGGGACAAGGACGTGGATGTGCTTGATGATGGTGCTATTTGAGTGTGGGAAATGGCAGGAGCAGAGCAGGAGGCATCTTCGCATGCACCGTGGATAGTGAATTGGCTTGCACGCACAACAGTGGAAGAAGCAGTGGTGTCTAGTGTTGAGCATTCCGATACCGCAAGTATCGGGTATCGGCCGATACTTGCGGGTATCGGAATTCTGATACCGAGATCCGATACTTTTGTGGTATCGGTAGGGTTGAGCGACTTTCATTTTTTTAAGATCGAGTCTGGTTTTGTGAAACCCGATTTAGTCCAGAGTCGAGTCGAGTGAAGTCGGCCGATTATCGCTAAAAGTCGGGGATCGACCGAAACACGAAACCCAATGCAAGTCAATGGGGAAGCATAGCCGGCAGTGAGTGGAGGCCAGGAAAACACCTACAGTGCACATTTTACTGCCAAAAACATCCATTCTTGTTTTCTGAAGCTTGTCAATCTTAATTAACTTTATAATAATAGTTGGGCACTGGAAATTGGGGGTCATTTGGCAAAAGTTGTGGGGGTAGGGCTGGTTCAAGGTTTTAGTGGGCCCAGGAAACATGGACTACGTCATGGCGGTGGAGCAGGGAGAGGTAAGTATTTCAACGTTGCAAGTGCTGTGATCCTGAGCAAGCAGGGGGGGCCCACTCGTTCGCATTGGCACTGGCACAGGGCCCCTCAAAGTACGGCGGTGTGTTTGCATGGCGGGGGCGCCTCCCACCAGCAGCGACACTTTTGCGTATTCTGAGTGGCCCTGTGCCAGTGACGTCGCCAACGAGTATGCCCCCCCACCTGATGAAGGAACCTGCACTTTCATCTGCACCTTCCTCTTTGTCCCTGTGTAAGGTGGTATAATATGCGGGAAGGGGAACCTTACTTTCAGCAGGGTCAGATTCTGGCTGTGTAGAGTACAAGGGGAATGTAGTGGTCTAGGTCAATGTACCAGCAGACTCATCTAGCAGTGGCTGGGCAATGGGCAGGATGATGAGGAAACAGATATAGGGCCAAAGAATAAAGTAGGCTAAATGCAGATCAAAATTGGTAACAGGACTAAACAGGCGGCATTGCTTTGTTCAGTGGAGTAGCAAACCCAAGAGCAGCAGACACTGTTTCAAGGGCCTAACCACACTAGTAGGCCAAATGCAGTTTAATATCTGATAGTATAGGCCGAAAGCCAGAATGTGGAAGCTCAGCTTTGTTCAGTTGAGGACAACACCAGGGAGGGGCAGACACCGTTAGTAGGCCCTAACCACCATTTTGTTTTTTAAAAAACACTTAATGAGAGCCAGAAGGTTGAAGCTCAGCTTTATTCAGTTGAGGGCAACACCAGGGAGGGGCAGACACCGTTAGTAGGCCCTAAACACCATTTTGTTTTTTAAAAAACACTTAATGAGAGCCAGAAGGTTGAAGCTCAGCTTTATTCAGTTGAGGGCAACACCAGGCAGGGGCAGACACCGTTAGTAGGCCGGAACCACCATTTTGTTTTTTAAAAACACTTAATGAGAGCCAGAAGGTTGAAGCTCAGCTTTATTCAGTTGAGGGCAACACCAGGCAGGGGCAGACACCGTTAGTAGGCCGGAACCAGCAATGTGTTTAAAAACAGCAGTTAATCAGAGCCGGAAGGTAGAAGCTCAGCTTTATTCAGTTGAGGGCAACACCAGGGAGGGGCAGAAGCCGTTAGTAGGCCCTAACCACCATTTTGTTTTTTAAAAAACACTTAATGAGAGCCAGAAGGTTGAAGCTCAGCTTTATTCAGTTGAGGGCAACACCAGGCAGGGGCAGACACCGTTAGTAGGCCGGAACCAGCAATGTGTTTAAAAACAGCAGTTAATCAGAGCCAGAAGGTTG
Source organism: Ranitomeya variabilis (assembly GCF_051348905.1). Taxonomy (NCBI): domain Eukaryota; kingdom Metazoa; phylum Chordata; class Amphibia; order Anura; family Dendrobatidae; genus Ranitomeya; species Ranitomeya variabilis. The sequence continues at coordinate 1,006,110,919 of NC_135232.1, read as the reverse complement.
AAGCTCAGCTTTATTCAGTTGAGGGCAACACCAGGCAGGGGCAGACACCGTTAGTAGGCCGGAACCAGCAATGTGTTTAAAAACAGCAGTTAATCAGAGCCGGAAGGTAGAAGCTCAGCTTTATTCAGTTGAGGGCAACACCAGGGAGGGGCAGACACCGTTAGTAGGCCGGAACCAGCAATGTGTTTAAAAACAGCAGTTAATCAGAGCCAGAAGGTTGAAGCTCAGCTTTATTCAGTTGAGGGCAACACCAGGCAGGGGCAGACACCGTTAGTAGGCCGGAACCAGCAATGTGTTTAAAAACAGCAGTTAATCAGAGCCGGAAGGTAGAAGCTCAGCTTTATTCAGTTGAGGGCAACACCAGGGAGGGGCAGAAGCCGTTAGTAGGCCCTAACCACCATTTTGTTTTTTAAAAAACACTTAATGAGAGCCAGAAGGTTGAAGCTCAGCTTTATTCAGTTGAGGGCAACACCAGGCAGGGGCAGACACCGTTAGTAGGCCGGAACCAGCAATGTGTTTAAAAACAGCAGTTAATCAGAGCCGGAAGGTAGAAGCTCAGCTTTATTCAGTTGAGGGCAACACCAGGGAGGGGCAGACACCGTTAGTAGGCCGGAACCAGCAATGTGTTTAAAAACAGCAGTTAATCAGAGCCGGAAGGTAGAAGCTCAGCTTTATTCAGTTGAGGGCAACACCAGGGAGGGGCAGAAGCCGTTAGTAGGCCCTAACCACCATTTTGTTTTTTAAAAAACACTTAATGAGAGCCAGAAGGTAGAAGCTCAGCTTTATTCAGTTGAGGACAACTTGAATTAGGGACTGCATACAGACTTAGCAGGCTGTCCCCTGTGTGGACCATGCATCCAATACATTAACCCATTGAGCCACAAAGGACACGTAACCTTCCGTGGCCATGCCTACAGGTCCATGTGTCTGTTGTCAGGTGTACCTTTGTCAGTGTAGGCCTATTGGAAGGAGGGACCGCAGACAGGCTTTGAAGGCCTAACACAATAAAATGGGCTGGCTGTAGGCACTTTAAAATTGGTTCCAGGGGTACACGGGCAGCAGTGGTCTGGTCAGTGGAGGCCTAGTGGAAGGAGGGACCGCAGACAGGCTTCGAAGGCCTAAAATAACAAACAATAGGCTCATGGCAGTTTTACAGCGGTTACATGGATACACGGGCAGGCAGCTTGGTGGTGAGTGGAGGAGTATTTAAAGTAGGGACCGCAGACAGGCTATCAAAGGCCTAAAATAACAAACAATAGGCTCATGGCAGTTTTACAGCGGTTACATGGATACACGGGCAGGCAGCTTGGTGGTGAGTGGAGGAGTATTTAAAGTAGGGACCGCAGACAGGCTATCAAAGGCCTAAAATAACAAACAATAGGCTCATGGCAGTTTTACAGCGGTTACATGGATACACGGGCAGGCAGCTGGTGATGAGTGGAGGAGTATTTAAAGTAGGGACCGCAGACAGGCTATCAAAGGCCTAAAATAACAAACAATAGGCTCATGGCAGTTTTACAGCGGTTACATGGATACACGGGCAGGCAGCTGGTGATGAGTGGAGGAGTATTTAAAGTAGGGACCGCAGACAGGCTATCAAAGGCCTAAAATAACAAACAATAGGCTCATGGCAGTTTTACAGCGGTTACATGGATACACAGGCAGCTTGGTGGTGAGTGGAGGAGTATTTAAAGTAGGGACCGCAGACAGGCTATCAAAGGCCTAAAATAACAAACAATAGGCTCATGGCAGTTTTACAGCGGTTACATGGATACACGGGCAGGCAGCTTGGTGGTGAGTGGAGGAGTATTTAAAGTAGGGACCGCAGACAGGCTATCAAAGGCCTAAAATAACAAACAATAGGCTCATGGCAGTTTTACAGCGGTTACATGGATACACGGGCAGGCAGCTGGTGATGAGTGGAGGAGTATTTAAAGTAGGGACCGCAGACAGGCTATCAAAGGCCTAAAATAACAAACAATAGGCTCATGGCAGTTTTACAGCGGTTACATGGATACACGGGCAGGCAGCTGGTGATGAGTGGAGGAGTATTTAAAGTAGGGACCGCAGACAGGCTATCAAAGGCCTAAAATAACAAACAATAGGCTCATGGCAGTTTTACAGCAGTTACATGGATACACAGGCAGCTTGGTGGTGAGTGGAGGAGTATTTAAAGTAGGGACCGCAGACAGGCTATCAAAGGCCTAAAATAACAAACAATAGGCTCATGGCAGTTTTACAGCGGTTACATGGATACACGGGCAGGCAGCTTGGTGGTGAGTGGAGGAGTATTTAAAGTAGGGACCGCAGACAGGCTATCAAAGGCCTAAAATAACAAACAATAGGCTCATGGCAGTTTTACAGCGGTTACATGGATACACGGGCAGGCAGCTGGTGATGAGTGGAGGAGTATTTAAAGTAGGGACCGCAGACAGGCTATCAAAGGCCTAAAATAACAAACAATAGGCTCATGGCAGTTTTACAGCGGTTACATGGATACACGGGCAGGCAGCTGGTGATGAGTGGAGGAGTATTTAAAGTAGGGACCGCAGACAGGCTATCAAAGGCCTAAAATAACAAACAATAGGCTCATGGCAGTTTTACAGCGGTTACATGGATACACGGGCAGGCAGCTTGGTGGTGAGTGGAGGAGTATTTAAAGTAGGGACCGCAGACAGGCTATCAAAGGCCTAAAATAACAAACAATAGGCTCATGGCAGTTTTACAGCGGTTACATGGATACACGGGCAGGCAGCTGGTGATGAGTGGAGGAGTATTTAAAGTAGGGACCGCAGACAGGCTATCAAAGGCCTAAAATAACAAACAATAGGCTCATGGCAGTTTTACAGCGGTTACATGGATACACGGGCAGGCAGCTGGTGATGAGTGGAGGAGTATTTAAAGTAGGGACCGCAGACAGGCTATCAAAGGCCTAAAATAACAAACAATAGGCTCATGGCAGTTTTACAGCGGTTACATGGATACACAGGCAGCTTGGTGGTGAGTGGAGGAGTATTTAAAGTAGGGACCGCAGACAGGCTATCAAAGGCCTAAAATAACAAACAATAGGCTCATGGCAGTTTTACAGCGGTTACATGGATACACGGGCAGGCAGCTTGGTGGTGAGTGGAGGAGTATTTAAAGTAGGGACCGCAGACAGGCTATCAAAGGCCTAAAATAACAAACAATAGGCTCATGGCAGTTTTACAGCGGTTACATGGATACACGGGCAGGCAGCTTGGTGGTGAGTGGAGGAGTATTTAAAGTAGGGACCGCAGACAGGCTATCAAAGGCCTAAAATAACAAACAATAGGCTCATGGCAGTTTTACAGCGGTTACATGGATACACGGGCAGGCAGCTGGTGATGAGTGGAGGAGTATTTAAAGTAGGGACCGCAGACAGGCTATCAAAGGCCTAAAATAACAAACAATAGGCTCATGGCAGTTTTACAGCGGTTACATGGATACACGGGCAGGCAGCTGGTGATGAGTGGAGGAGTATTTAAAGTAGGGACCGCAGACAGGCTATCAAAGGCCTAAAATAACAAACAATAGGCTCATGGCAGCTTTACAGCGGTTACATGGATACACAGGCAGCTTGGTGGTGAGTGGAGGAGTAGTGCAAGGAGTGTCTGTCCCAGTACTCCCAAAATATAAATAGATGTTAATGTCTCGCAAAACAACCAAAACAAAAAAAAAGGTGGCATACTTAGGTACAGGGGTGGGCTCATCTACTGAGTTTCTGACATAGTAATTTGGCAGTAACTATTTAATGGTGCCAATATAGGACACAGACACAGACTACTTTAAGTTGCATCATAGATGTCTACAATTTTGTATTGTCAGTGCCAGACATTGAATGATGTCAGCGAATAGACTAAAGATTGGTGGAGCTGTGCGACATAATTTTGCACGTGGTTGAGCACATTTTGAGCTGGGGTAGGGGGGAACTCTCTTGAGGCCGGCGGGACCGCCCCAGGGCCCCTCATGTTACAACGGTGTGTCTGACGTTGGGTGCGCACCACCACCGCCAGAGACACTACATTGTACTATGAGGGACCCAGTAGCAATGCCGTCAACCAAAAGCGAGCACACCCACCTCTTCAGACAAACAGCAGTCTCACGGGTGCTTGCGCCAAGTCGCGATACCACGGCCCCGTGTGGGGAGTTTTGCCATTTAGGGAGGTGTAAACATGTCGTATGCTGTACAATCAGCTGCAGCAAATTAGACATTAGAAAAGTAATTCACAGGCAAGAGCTTTTCATAGGAAAGCTAGGTGTCGGCCGGGCAAGGTGGGGCAAAAGATTTCGAAATCCAGTTGTGGTTCATTTTAATGAATGTTAGATCGTCAACATTTTGGGTAGCCATACGAGTCCTTTTTTCGGTTAATATTGAACCTGCAGCACTGAATACTCTTTCTGATAGGACACTTGCTGCCGGGCAAGCAAGCTCCTGCAATGCATATTCTGCCAATTCTGGCCAGGTGTCTAATTTGGAGGCCCAGTAATCAAATGGGAATGACGGTTGAGGGAGAACATCGATAAGGGATGAAAAATAGTTAGTAACCATACTGGACAAATGTTGTCTCCTGTCACTTTCAATTGATGCAGCAGTACCTGTCCTGTCTGCGGTCATAGCAAAATCACTCCACAACCTGGTCAGAAAACCCCTCTGTCCAACGCCACTTCTGATGTGTACACCCCTAACACTCCTAGTCTGCTGCCCCCTGGAGCTCGTGTGAGAACGATCACGTGCGTTGTGTGCTGGGAATGCCTGAAGCAAACGGTCAACAAGAGTTGATTGTTTGGTTGCTAATATTAGTTCCAAGTTCTCATGTGGCATAATATTTTGCAATTTGCCTTTATAGCGTGGATCAAGGAGGCAGGCCAACCAGTAATCGTCATCGTTCATCATTTTCGTAATGCGTGTGTCCCTTTTTAGGATACGTAAGGCATAATCCGCCATGTGGGCCAAAGTTCCAGTTGTCAAATCTCCAGTTGTGATTGGTTGAGGGGCAGTTGCAGGCAAATCTACGTCACTTGTGTCCCTCAAAAAACCAGAACCCGGCCGTGACACGCAACCAATTTCCTGTGCCCCCGGGAAAGGTTCGGCATTAAAAATATACTCATCCCCATCATCCTCCTCGTCCTCCACCTCCTCTTCGCCCGCTACCTCGTCCTGTACACTGCCCTGACCAGACAATGGCTGACTGTCATCAAGGCTTTCCTCTTCCTCTGGTGCAGACGCCTGCTCCTTTATGTGCGTCAAACTTTGCATCAGCAGACGCATTAGGGGGATGCTCATGCTTATTACGGCGTTGTCTGCACTAACCAGCCGTGTGCATTCCTCAAAACACTGAAGGACTTGACACATGTCTTGTATCTTAGACCACTGCACACCTGACAACTCCATGTCTGCCATCCTACTGCCTGCCCGTGTATCCTCCCACAAATAAATAACAGCACGCCTCTGTTCGCACAGTCTCTGAAGCATGTGCAGTGTTGAGTTCCACCTTGTTGCAACGTCTATGATTAGGCGATGCTGGGGAAGGTTCAAAGACCGCTGATAGGTCTGCATACGGCTGGCGTGTACAGGCGAACGTCGGATATGTGAGCAAAGTGCACGCACTTTGAGGAGCAGGTCGGAGAACCCAGGATAAGTTTTCAATAAGCACTGCACCACCAGGTTTAAGGTGTGAGCCAGGCAAGGAATGTGTTTCAGTTGGGAAAGGGAGATGGCAGCCATGAAATTCCTTCCGTTATCACTCACTACCTTGCCTGCCTCAAGATCTACTGTGCCCAGCCACGACTGCGTTTCTTGTTGCAAGAACTCGGACAGAACTTCCGCGGTGTGTCTGTTGTCGCCCAAACACTTCATAGCCAATACAGCCTGCTGACGCTTGGCAGTAGCTGGCCCATAATGGGACAACTGGTGTGCAACAGTGTCATCTGCCGATGGAGTGGTTGGCAGACTGCGTTCTGTGGAAGAGCTGTAGCTTCTGCAGGAGGACGAGGAGGAGGAGGAGGAGGGGGTGCGAACGCCTACAGCCAACTGTTTCCTAGACCGTGGGATAGGCACAACTATCCCTAAATTGATGTCACCTGTGGACCCTGCATCCACCACATTCACCCAGTGTGCCGTGATGGACACATAAAATCCCTGGCCATGCCTACTGGTCCATGCATCTGTAGTCAGGTGCACCTTTGTACTCACAGATTGCCTGAGTGCATGGACGATGCGCTGTTTAACATGCTGGTGCAGGGCTGGGATGGCTTTTCTGGAAAAAAAGTGTCGACTGGGTAGCTCGTATCGTGGTTCAGCGTACTCCATCAGGGCTTTGAAAGCTTCGCTTTCAACTAACCGGTAGGGCATCATCTCTAACGAGATTAGTCTAGCTATGTGGGCGTTAAAACCCTGTGTACGCGGATGCGAGGATAAGTACTTCCTTTTTCTAACCAGAGTGTCATGTAGGGTGAGCTGGACTGGAGAGCTGGAGATCATGGAACTTTCGGGTGTGCCGGTGTACATGGCAGACTGAGAGACGGTTGGAGACGGTATTGTTTCCGCCGGTGCCCTAGATGCAATATTTCCTCCTACAAAACTGGTGGTTCCCTGACCCTGACTGCTTTTGGCTGGCAAAGAAACCTGCACAGATACTGCCGGTGGTGCGGAAAATGGTGGCCTTACAGTGACGGAAGGGATGTTGCGTTGCTGACTAGCTTCATTGGCCGAGGGTGCTACAACCTTAAGGGACGTTTGGTAGTTAGTCCAGGCTTGAAAATGCATGGTGGTTAAGTGTCTATGCATGCAACTAGTATTTAGACTTTTCAGATTCTGACCTCTGCTTAAGCTAGTTGAACATTTTTGACAGATGACTTTGCGCTGATCAGTTGGATGTTGTTTAAAAAAATGCCAGACTGCACTCTTCCTAGACTCGGATCCCTTTTCAGGGATTGCAGACTGAGCTTTAACCGGATGGCCACGCTGTCCTCCAACAGGTTTTGGCTTTGACACGCGTTTTGGGCCAGATACGGGCCCGGCAGATGGAACCTGTTGCGATGTTGATGCCTGCTGCGGCCCCTCCTCCACCTCCGCTTCTGAACTACTGCCGCCTGCACCCTGTTCCCCCAATGGCTGCCAATCGGGGTCAATAACTGGGTCATCTATTACCTCCTCTTTGAGCTCGTGTGCAACTTCGTCTGTGTCACTGTGTCGGTCGGTGGTATAGCGTTCGTGGCGGGGCAACATAGTCTCATCAGGGTCTGATTGTGGATCTGTACCCTGAGAGGGCAATGTGGTGGTCTGAGTCAAAGGAGCAGCATAGTACTCTGGCTGTGGCTGTGCATCAGTGCACTCCATGTCAGAATCTACTTGTAATGGGCATGGCCTGTTAAATGTTTCACTTTCTAAGCCAGGGACGGTATGTGTAAAGAGCTCCATGGAGTGACCCGTTGTGTCGCCTGCTGCATCCTTCTCTCTTGTTGTAGTTTTTGCTGAGGAGGACAAGGAAGCGATTGTCCCTGACCGTGAACATCCACAAGCGACTCGCTGCTTTTACATTTACCAGTTTCGGAAGAGGAGGCAAAAGAGCTAGAGGCTGAGTCTGCAATGTAAGCCAAAACTTGCTGTTGCTGCTCCGCCTTTAAAAGCGGTTTTCCTACTCCCAGAAAAGAGAGCGTTCGAGGCCTTGTGTAGCCTGACGACGAAACTGGCTCCACAGCTCCAGACTTAGGTGGAATATTTTTATCCCCACGACCACCTGATGCTCCACTACCACTACCATCATTACCAGCTGACAATGAACGCCCACGATGACCTCTTGCACCAGACTTCCTCATTGTTTTAAAATCTTAACCAAAGTAACTTTATTTGTTGCTGTCAAACAACTTACACGGTGAGCTATAACTTCAGTATGATTTCAATATCCCTTAACAGGTTGGTGAGACCACAAGGAAAATCAGGCACAATGTTACACACTCTGTTTTCTGTGGCACAAAATCACAGAGATGACACACACGCAGGACTGTCACTCAAGCACTAATGTCAATATTAATCTCCCACCTAATTTATTTTTATTTTTTTCTCAGGGAGACTTTAGAAACCAAATAATATTAAAAAAAAAAAAAAGGCTTTCTATGGCCCACAATTAGAGAGAGAGAGGTGGCACACCCAGGAGTCAAGACTGGCGCACAAGCTGAAAGGGCAATATTACTCTCCCACTGTTTTTTTAAGTTTTTTTTCTTTTATTTTCAGGGAGACTTTAGAAACCAAATAATATTAAAAAAACCAAAAAAATAAATAGCCTTTCTATGGCCCACTGAATGAGAGAGAGGTGGCACACCCAGGAGTCAAGACTGGCACACAACCTGAAAGGGCAATATTACTCTCCCACTGTTTTTTTAGGTATTTTTTTTTTTCAGGGAGACTTTAGAAACCAAATAATAAGAAAAAAAATAAATAAATAAATAGGCTTTCTATAGCCCACTGAAGGAGAGATAGCACACACAGCAGTGGCACACAAGCCCTGACTGAGGCCAATATTTTTCTCCCACTGATTGATGTAGTGTTTTTGTGTTGAGGTAGATTTTAGAACACAAATCAAGGAAAAAAAAAAATAAATGCTTTCTATGGCCCACTGAATGAGAGAGAGGTGGCACACCCAGGAGTCAAGACTGGCACACAAGCTGAAAGGGCAATATTACTCTCCCACTGTTTTTTTATGTATTTTTTGTTTTTTAAGGGAGACTTTAGAAACCCTATAATATTTAAAAAAAATAAATAAATAGGCTTTCTATGGCCCACTGAATGAGAGGGAGAGAGGTGGCACACCCAGGAGTCAAGACTGGCACACAAGCTGAAAGGGCAATATTACTCTCCCACTGTTTTTTTTATGTTTTTTTTTTTTTTCAGGGAGACTTTAGAAACCAAATAATATTAAAAAAACCAAAAAAATAAATAGCCTTTCTATGGCCCACTGAATGAGAGAGAGAGGTGGCACACCCAGGAGTCAAGACTGGCACACAAGCTGAAAGGGCAATATTACTCTCCCACTGTTTTTTTATGTTTTTTTTTTTTTCAGGGAGACTTTAGAAACCAAATAATATTAAAAAAACCAAAAAAATAAATAGCCTTTCTATGGCCCACTGAATGAGAGAGAGAGGTGGCACACCCAGGGGTCAAGACTGGCACACAAGCTGAAAGGGCAATATTACTCTCCCACTGTTTTTTTATGTATTTTTTGTTTTTTAAGGGAGACTTTAGAAACCAAATAATATTAAAAAAACCAAAAAAATAAATAGCCTTTCTATGGCCCACTGAATGAGAGAGAGAGGTGGCACACCCAGGAGTCAAGACTGGCACACAAGCTGAAAGGGCAATATTACTCTCCCACTGTTTTTTTATGTATTTTTTGTTTTTTAAGGGAGACTTTAGAAACCAAATAATATTAAAAAAAAACAAAAAAAAAAGGCTTTCTATGGCCCACAATTAGAGAGAGAGAGGTGGCACACCCAGGAGTCAAGACTGGCGCACAAGCTGAAAGGGCAATATTACTCTCCCACTGTTTTTTTAAGTTTTTTTTATTTTTATTTTCAGGGAGACTTTAGAAACCAAATAATATTAAAAAAAACCAAAGAAATAAATAGCCTTTCTATGGCCCACTGAATGAGAGAGAGAGGTGGCACACCCAGGAGTCAAGACTGGCACACAAGCTGAAAGGGCAATATTACTCTCCCACTGTTTTTTTATGTATTTTTTGTTTTTTAAGGGAGACTTTAGAAACCCAATAATATTTAAAAAAAAAAAAAAAAGGCTTTCTATGGCCCACAATTAGAGAGAGAGGTGGCACACCCAGGAGTCAAGACTGGCACACAAGCTGAAAGGGCAATATTACTCTCCCACTGTTTTTTTATGTATTTTTTGTTTTTTAAGGGAGACTTTAGAAACCCAATAATATTTAAAAAAATAAATAAATAGCCTTTCTATGGCCCACTGAATGAGAGAGAGAGGTGGCACACCCAGGAGTCAAGACTGGCACACAAGCTGAAAGGGCAATATTACTCTCCCACTGTTTTTTTATGTTTTTTTTTTTTTTCAGGGAGACTTTAGAAACCAAATAATATTAAAAAAACCAAAAAAATAAATAGCCTTTCTATGGCCCACTGAATGAGAGAGAGAGGTGGCACACCCAGGAGTCAAGACTGGCACACAAGCTGAAAGGGCAATATTACTCTCCCACTGTTTTTTTATGTATTTTTTGTTTTTTAAGGGAGACTTTAGAAACCAAATAATATTAAAAAAAACAAAAAAATAAATAGCCTTTCTATGGCCCACTGAATGAGAGAGAGAGGTGGCACACCCAGGAGTCAAGACTGGCACACAAGCTGAAAGGGCAATATTACTCTCCCACTGTTTTTTTATTTATTTTTTTTTTTTTCAGGGAGACTTTAGAAACCAAATAATAAGAAAAAAAATAAATAAATAAATAGGCTTTCTATAGCCCACTGAATAAGAGATAGCACACACAGCAGTGGCACACAAGCCCTGACTGAGGCCAATATTTATCTACCACTGATTGATGTAGTGTTTTTGTGTTGAGGTAGAATTTAGAACACAAATCACGGAAAAAATAAATAGGCTTTCTATGGCCCACTCAGTGAGAGATGGCACACACAGGGATGGCACTGTAGCAGAAATGCCAATCTTAATCTCCCACAAAAAAAAAAAAAAAAAAAAAAACAGGGACTGTCCTACAATTACTATCTCCCTGCAGTAATCTAAGCCAGGTATGGCAGGCAGCAATAGGAGTGGACTGATGCACAAATTAAATAAAAAGTGTGGACAAACAAAAAAGATAGCTGTGCAGAAAGGAACAAGAGGATATGTGCTTTGAAAAAAGCAGTTGGTTTCCACAGTGGCGTACACACAGCAATACAGCTATCACGGAGCCTTCTAGGGCAGCCCAATGAGCTACAGCGCTGAGGAAAAAAAATAAAAAATAGCTTCCACTGTTCCTGCACACCGAAGGTGGTGTTGGACAGTGGAAATCGCTACAGCACAAGCGGTTTGGTGGTTAGTGGACCCTGCCTAACGCTCTCCCTGCTTCTGACGAAGCGGCAGCAACCTCTCCCTAAGCTCAGATCAGCAGCAGTAAGATGGCGGTCGGCGGGAACGCCCCTTTATAGCCCCTGTGATGCCGCAGACAGCAAGCCAATAACTGCAATGCCCTTCTCTAAGATGGTGGGGACCAGGATCTATGTCATCACGCTGCCCACACTCTGCGTTCACCTTCATTGGCTGAGAAATGGCGCTTTTCGCGTCATTGAAACGCGACTTTGGCGCGAAAGTCGCGTACCGCATGGCCGACAAGCACAGGGGTCGGATCGGGTTTCATGAGACGCCGACTTAGCCAAAAGTCGGCGACTTTTGAAAATGATCGACCCGTTTCGCTCAACCCCAGGTATCGGGTATCGGTATCGAAACAACATTAATGTGTAAAATAAAGAATTAAAATAAAAAATATTGCTATACTCACCTCTCCGACGCAGCCTGGACCTCACCGAGGGAACCGGCAGCGTTCTTTGCTTAAAATGCGCGCGTTTACTTCCTTCCGTGACGTCACGGCTTGTGATTGGTCGCGTGCCGCCCATGTGGCCGCGACGCGACCAATCACAGCAAGCCGTGACGTAATTTTCAGGTCCTCAATGCCTAATTCTAGGCATTCAGGATTTTAAAATTACGTTCCGGCTTGTGATTGGTCGCATCGCGGTCACATGGGCGACGCGACCAATCACAAGCCGTGACGTCACGGGAGGCAGGAAATGCGCGCATTTTAAAATTACGTCACGGCTTGTGATTGGTTGCGTGCCGCCCATGTGACCGCGACGCGACCAATCACAGCAAGTCGTGACGTATTTCAGGTCCTGAATGCAGAATTAGGCATACAGGACCTGAAATTACGTCACGGCTTGCTGTGATTGGTCGCATCGCGGCCACATGGGCGGCACGTGACCAATCACAAGCCGTGACGTCACGGAAGGAAGTAAACGCGCGCATTTTAAGCAAAGAAAGCTGCCGGTTCCCTCGGTGAGGTCCAGGCTGCGTCGGAGAGGTGAGTATAGCAATATTTTTTATTTTAATTCTTTATTTTACACATTAATATGGATCCCAGGGCCTGAAGGAGAGTTTCCTCTCCTTCAGACCCTGGGAACCATCAGGGATACCATCCGATACTTGAGTCCCATTGACTTGTATTGGTATCAGGTATCGGTATCGGATTAGATCCGATACTTTGCCGGTATCAGCCGATACTTTCCGATACCGATACTTTCAAGTATCGGACGGTATCGCTCAACACTAGTGGTGTCACCAGTAGGGTTGAGCGACTTTCATTTTTTTAAGATCGAGTAGGGTTTTGGGAAACCCGATTTTGTCCAGAGTCGAGTCGAGTGCAGTCGGCCGATTATCGCTAAAAGTCGGGGATCGACCGAAACACGAAACCCAATGCAAGTCAATGGGGAAGCATAGTCGGCAGTGAGTGGAGGCCAGGAAAACACCTACAGTGCCCATTTTAATGCCAAAAACATCCATTCTTGTTTCTGAAGCTTGCCAATCTTAATTAACTGTATAATAATAGTTGGGCATAGGGAATTGGGGGAAAGTTGTGGGGGGAGTAGGGCTGGCTCAAGTTTTTCGTGGGCCCAGGAAATGCGGACTACGTCACGGCGGTGTTGCAGGGAAAGGTAAGTATTTAAACGTTGCAAGTGCTGTGATCCTGAGCAAGCAGGGGGGGCCCACTCGTTCGCATTGGCACTGGCACAGGGCCCCTCAAAGTACGGCGGTGTGTTTGCATGGCGGGGGCGCCTCCCACCAGCAGCGACACTTTTGCGTACTCTGAGGGGCCCTGTGCCAGTGACGTCGCCAACGAGTATGCCCCCCCACCTGATGAAGGAACCTGCACTTTCATCTGCACCTTCCTCTTTGTCCCTGTGTAAGGTGGTATAACATGCGGGAAGGGGAACCTTACTTTCAGCAGGGTCAGATTCTGGCTGTGTAGAGTACAAGGGGAATGTAGTGGTCTAGGTCAATGTACCAGCAGACTCATTTAGCAGTGGCTGGGCAATGGGCAGGATGAGGAGGAAACAGATATAGGGCCAAAGAATAAAGTAGGCTAAATGCAGTTCAAAATTGGTAACAGGACTAAACAGGCGGCATTGCTTTGTTCAGTGGAGTAGCAAACCCAAGAGCAGCAGACACTGTTTCAAGGGCCTAACCACACTAGTAGGCCAAATGCAGTTTAATATCTGATAGTATAGGGCGAAAGCCAGAATGTGGAAGCTCAGCTTTGTTCAGTTGAGGACAACACCAGGGAGGGGCAGACACCTTTAGTAGGCCGGAAAAGCCTATTGCATTTTTTAAAATGGTAATTTGGAGCAGAAGGTTGAAGCTCAGCTTTATTTATTTGAGGACAACACCAGGCAGGGGCACACAGACAGACACCTTTAGTAGGCCGGAAAAGCCTATTGCATTTTTTAAAATGGTAATTTGGAGCAGAAGGTTGAAGCTCAGCTTTATTTAGTTGAGGACAACACCAGGCAGGGGCACACAGACAGACACCTTTAGTAGGCCGGAAAAGCCTATTGCATTTTTTAAAATGGTAATTTGGAGCAGAAGGTTGAAGCTCAGCTTTATTTAGTTGAGGGCAACACCAGGGAGGGGCAGAAGCCGTTAGTAGGCCCTAACCACCATTTTTTTTTTTTAAAACCACTTAATGAGAGCCGGAAGGTTGAAGCTCAGCTTTATTTAGTTGAGGACAACACCAGGCAGGGGCACACAGACAGACACCTTTAGTAGGCCGGAAAAGCCTATTGCATTTTTTAAAATGGTAATTTGGAGCAGAAGGTTGAAGCTCAGCTTTATTTAGTTGAGGACAACACCAGGCAGGGGCACACAGACAGACACCTTTAGTAGGCCGGAAAAGCCTATTGCATTTTTTAAAATGGTAATTTGGAGCAGAAGGTTGAAGCTCAGCTTTATTTAGTTGAGGGCAACACCAGGGAGGGGCAGAAGCCGTTAGTAGGCCCTAACCACCATTTTTTTTTTTTAAAACCACTTAATGAGAGCCGGAAGGTTGAAGCTCAGCTTTATTTAGTTGAGGACAACACCAGGCAGGGGCACACAGACAGACACCTTTAGTAGGCCGGAAAAGCCTATTGCATTTTTTAAAATGGTAATTTGGAGCAGAAGGTTGAAGCTCAGCTTTATTTAGTTGAGGACAACACCAGGCAGGGGCACACAGACAGACACCTTTAGTAGGCCGGAAAAGCCTATTGCATTTTTTAAAATGGTAATTTGGAGCAGAAGGTTGAAGCTCAGCTTTATTTAGTTGAGGGCAACACCAGGGAGGGGCAGAAGCCGTTAGTAGGCCCTAACCACCATTTTTTTTTTTTAAAACCACTTAATGAGAGCCGGAAGGTTGAAGCTCAGCTTTATTTAGTTGAGGACAACACCAGGCAGGGGCACACAGACAGACACCTTTAGTAGGCCGGAAAAGCCTATTGCATTTTTTAAAATGGTAATTTGGAGCAGAAGGTTGAAGCTCAGCTTTATTTAGTTGAGGACAACACCAGGCAGGGGCACACAGACAGACACCTTTAGTAGGCCGGAAAAGCCTATTGCATTTTTTAAAATGGTAATTTGGAGCAGAAGGTTGAAGCTCAGCTTTATTTAGTTGAGGGCAACACCAGGGAGGGGCAGAAGCCGTTAGTAGGCCCTAACCACCATTTTTTTTTTTTAAAACCACTTAATGAGAGCCGGAAGGTTGAAGCTCAGCTTTATTTAGTTGAGGACAACACCAGGCAGGGGCACACAGACAGACACCTTTAGTAGGCCGGAAAAGCCTATTGCATTTTTTAAAATGGTAATTTGGAGCAGAAGGTTGAAGCTCAGCTTTATTTAGTTGAGGACAACACCAGGCAGGGGCACACAGACAGACACCTTTAGTAGGCCGGAAAAGCCTATTGCATTTTTTAAAATGGTAATTTGGAGCAGAAGGTTGAAGCTCAGCTTTATTTAGTTGAGGGCAACACCAGGGAGGGGCAGAAGCCGTTAGTAGGCCCTAACCACCATTTTTTTTTTTTAAAACCACTTAATGAGAGCCGGAAGGTTGAAGCTCAGCTTTATTTAGTTGAGGGCAACACCAGGGAGGGGCAGAAGCCGTTAGTAGGCCCTAACCAAAGTTGAAGGCCAAATGCAGTTTAATTTCTGATACTATAGGCCGAAAGCCAGAAGGTGGAAGCTCCGATTTAGACAGTGGAGGACAATTTGAATTAGGGACTGCAGACAGACTTAGTAGGCTGTCCCCTGTGGACCATGCATCCACCACATTAACCCATTGCGCCGTAATGGACACGTAATCTTCCGTGGCCATGCCTACAGGTCCATGCGTCTGTTGTCAGGTGCACCTTTGTACTCACAGATTGCCAGAGTGCATGGACAATGCGGTCTTCTACATGCTGGTGGAGGGTTGGGATGGCTTTTCTCGCAAAAGAAGTGTCGACTGGTTAGCTTGTAGCGTGGTACAGCGTAGTCCATCATGGCCTTATTAATAGTAAATAAAATATATAACTAGGCTCTATGAACTTTTAAATAGGTTCCAGGGGTACACGGGCAGCATTGGTGTGGTCAGTGGAGGAGTATTGCAAGTAGGGGCTGCAGACAGGCTATCAAAGGCCTAAAATAACAAACAGTAGGCAGTCATGGCAGTTTTACATCGGTTACATGGATACACAGGCAGGCACTCCAGGCAGCATTGTGGTCAGTGGAGGAGTATTGCAAGTAGGGGCCACAGACAGGCTATCAAAGGCCTAAAATAACAAACAATAGGCTCATTGCAGTTTTACAGCGGTTACATGGATAGACGGGCAGGCAGCTTGGTGGTGAGTGGAGGAGTATTTAAAGTAGGGACCGCAGACAGGCTATCAAAGGCCTAACATAACAAACAATAGGCTCATGGCAGTTTTACAGCGGTTACATGGATACACGGGCAGGCAGCTTGGTGGTCAGTGGAGGAGTATTTAAAGTAGGGACCGCAGACAGGCTTCAAAGGCCTAACATAAGAAAATGGGCTGGCTGTAGGCACTTTATAATTGGTTCCAGGGGTACACGGGCAGCAGTGGTCTGGCCAGTGGAGGACTAGTGGAAGGAGGGACCGCAGACAGGCTTCAAAGGCCTAACATAAGAAAATGGGCTGGCTGTAGGCACTTTATAATTGGTTCCAGGGGTACACGGGCAGCAGTGGTCTGGTCAGTGGAGGACTAGTGGAAGGAGGGACCGCAGACAGGCTTCAAAGGCCTAACATAAAAAAATGGGCTGGCTGTAGGCACTTTATAATTGGTTCCAGGGGTACACGGGCAGCAGTGGTCTGGCCAGTGGAGGACTAGTGGAAGGAGGGACCGCAGACAGGCTTCAAAGGCCTAAAATAACAAACAATAGGCTCATGGCAGTTTTACAGCGGTTACATGGATACACGTGCAGGCAGCTTGGTGGTCAGTGGAGGAGTATTTAAAGTAGGGACCGCAGACAGGCTTCAAAGGCCTAACATAAGAAAATGGGCTGGCTGTAGGCACTTTATAATTGGTTCCAGGGGTACACGGGCAGCAGTGGTCTGGTCAGTGGAGGACTAGTGGAAGGAGGGACCGCAGACAGGCTTCAAAGGCCTAACATAAAAAAATGGGCTGGCTGTAGGCACTTTATGATTGGTTCCAGGGGTACACGGGCAGCAGTGGTCTGGTCAGTGGAGGACTAGTGGAAGGAGGGACCGCAGACAGGCTTCAAAGGCCTAAAATAACAAACAATAGGCTCATGGCAGTTTTACAGCGGTTACATGGATACACGGGCAGCTTGGTGGTGAGTGGAGGAGTAGTGCAAGGAGTGTCTGTCCCAGTACTCCCAAAATATAAATAGATGTTAATGTCTCGCAAAACAACCAAAACAAAAAAAAAGGTGGCATACTTAGGTACAGGGGTGGGCTCATCTGCTGAGTTTCTGACATAGTAATTTGGCAGTAACTATTTAATGGTGCCAATATAGGACACAGACACAGACTACTTTAAGTTGCATCGTAGATGTCTACAAATTTGTATTGTCAGTGCCAGACATTGAATGATGTCAGCGAATAGACTAAAGATTGGTGGAGCTGTGCGACATAATTTTGCATGTGGTAGAGCACATTTTGAGCTAGGGTAGGGGGGAACTCTCTAGAGGCCGGCGGGACCGCCCCAGGGCCCCTCATGTTACAACGGTGTGTCTGACGTTGGGTGTGCACCACCACCGCCAGAGACACTACATTGTACTATGAGGGACCCAGTAGCAATGCCGTCAACCAAAAGCGAGCACACCCACCTCTTCAGACAAACAGCAGTCTCACGGGTGCTTGCGCCAAGTCGCGATACCACGGCCCCGTGTGGGGAGTTTGGCCATTTAGGGAGGTGTAAACATGTCGTATGCTGTACAATCAGCTGCAGCAAATTAGACATTAGAAAAGTAATTCACAGGCAAGAGCCTTTCATAGGAAAGCTAGGTGTCGGCCGGGCAAGGTGGGGCAAAAGATTTCGAAATCCAGTTGTGGTTCATTTTAATGAATGTTAGATCGTCAACATTTTGGGTAGCCAGACGAGTCCTTTTTTCGGTTAATATTGAACCTGCAGCACTGAATACTCTTTCTGATAGGACACTTGCTGCCGGGCAAGCAAGCTCCTGCAATGCATATTCTGCCAATTCTGGCCAGGTGTCTAATTTGGAGGCCCAGTAATCAAATGGGAATGACGGTTGAGGGAGAACATCGATAAGGGATGAAAAATAGTTAGTAACCATACTGGACAAATGTTGTCTCCTGTCACTTTCAATTGATGCAGCAGTACCTGTCCTGTCTGCGGTCATAGCAAAATCACTCCACAACCTGGTCAGAAAACCCCTCTGTCCAACGCCACTTCTGATGTGTGCACCCCTAACACTCCTAGTCTGCTGCCCCCTGGAGCTCGTGTGAGAACGATCACGTGCGCTGTGTGCTGGGAATGCCTGAAGCAAACGGTCAACAAGAGTTGATTGTTTGGTTGCTAATATTAGTTCCAAGTTCTCATGTGGCATAATATTTTGCAATTTGCCTTTATAGCGTGGATCAAGGAGGCAGGCCAACCAGTAATCATCATCGTTCATAATTTTCGTAATGCGTGTGTCCCTTTTTAGGATACGTAAGGCATAATCCGCCATGTGGGCCAAAGTTCCAGTTGTAAAATCTCCGGTTGTGATTGGTTGAGGGGCAGTTGCAGGCAAATCTACGTCACTTGTGTCCCTCAAAAAACCAGAACCCGGCCGTGACACGCAACCAATTTCCTGTGCCCCCGGGAAAGGTTCGGCATTAAAAATATACTCATCCCCATCATCCTCCTCGTCCTCCACCTCCTCTTCGCCCGCTACCTCGTCCTGTACACTGCCCTGACCAGACAATGGCTGACTGTCATCAAGGCTTTCCTCTTCCTCTGGTGCAGACGCCTGCTCCTTTATGTGCGTCAAACTTTGCATCAGCAGACGCATTAGGGGGATGCTCATGCTTATTACGGCGTTGTCTGCACTAACCAGCCGTGTGCATTCCTCAAAACACTGAAGGACTTGACACATGTCTTGTATCTTAGACCACTGCACACCTGACAACTCCATGTCTGCCATCCTACTGCCTGCCCGTGTATCCTCCCACAAATAAATAACAGCACGCCTCTGTTCGCACAGTCTCTGAAGCATGTGCAGTGTTGAGTTCCACCTTGTTGCAACGTCTATGATTAGGCGATGCTGGGGAAGGTTCAAAGACCGCTGATAGGTCTGCATACGGCTGGCGTGTACAGGCGAACGTCGGATATGTGAGCAAAGTGCACGCACTTTGAGGAGCAGGTCGGAGAACCCAGGATAAGTTTTCAATAAGCACTGCACCACCAGGTTTAAGGTGTGAGCCAGGCAAGGAATGTGTTTCAGTTGGGAAAGGGAGATGGCAGCCATGAAATTCCTTCCGTTATCACTCACTACCTTGCCTGCCTCAAGATCTACTGTGCCCAGCCACGACTGTGTTTCTTGTTGCAAGAACTCGGACAGAACTTCCGCGGTGTGTCTGTTGTCGCCCAAGCACTTCATAGCCAATACAGCCTGCTGACGCTTGGCAGTAGCTGGCCCATAATGGGACAACTGGTGTGCAACAGTGTCATCTGCCGATGGAGTGGTTGGCAGACTGCGTTCTGTGGAAGAGCTGTAGCTTCTGCAGGAGGACGAGGAGGAGGAGGGGGTGCGAACGCCTACAGCCAACTGTTTCCTAGACCGTGGGCTAGGCACAACTGTCCCTAAATTGATGTCGCCTGTGGACCCTGCATCCACCACATTCACCCAGTGTGCCGTGATGGACACATAACGTCCCTGGCCATGCCTACTGGTCCATGCATATGTAGTCAGGTGCACCTTTGTACTCACAGATTGCCTGAGTGCATGGACGATGCGCTGTTTAACATGCTGGTGCAGGGCTGGGATGGCTTTTCTGGAAAAAAAGTGTCGACTGGGTAGCTCGTATCGTGGTTCAGCGTACTCCATCAGGGCTTTGAAAGCTTCGCTTTCAACTAACCGGTAGGGCATCATCTCTAACGAGATTAGTCTAGCTATGTGGGCGTTAAAACACTGTGTACGCGGATGCGAGGATAAGTACTTCCTTTTTCTAACCAGAGTCTCATGTAGGGTGAGCTGGACTGGAGAGCTGGAGATCGTGGAACTTTCGGGTGTGCCGGTGTACATGGCAGACTGAGAGACGGTTGGAGACGGTATTGTTTCCGCCGGTGCCCTAGATGCAATATTTCCTCCTACAAAACTGGTGATTCCCTGACCCTGACTGCTTTTGGCTGGCAAAGAAACCTGCACAGATACTGCCGGTGGTGCGGAAAATGGTGGCCTTACAGTGACGGAAGGGATGTTGCGTTGCTGACTAGCTTCATTGGCCGAGGGTGCTACAACCTTGAGGGACGTTTGGTAGTTAGTCCAGGCTTGAAAATGCATGGTGGTTAAGTGTCTATGCATGCAACTAGTATTTAGACTTTTCAGATTCTGACCTCTGCTTAAGCTAGTTGAACATTTTTGACAGATGACTTTGCGCTGATCAGTTGGATGTTGTTTAAAAAAATGCCAGACTGCACTCTTCCTAGACTCGGATCCCTTTTCAGGGATTGCAGACTGAGCTTTAACCGGATGGCAACGCTGTGCTCCAACAGGTTTTGGCTTTGACACGCGTTTTGGGCCAGATACGGGCCCGGCAGATGGAACCTGTTGCGATGTTGATGCCTGCTGCGGCCCCTCCTCCACCTCCGCTTCTGAACTACTGCCGCCTGCACCCTGTTCCCCCAATGGCTGCCAATCGGGGTCAATAACTGGGTCATCTATTACCTCCTCTTCGAGCTCGTGTGCAACTTCGTCTGTGTCACTGTGTCGGTCGGTGGTATAGCGTTCGTGGCGGGGCAACATAGTCTCATCAGGGTCTGATTGTGGATCTGTACCCTGAGAGGGCAATGTGGTGGTCTGAGTCAAAGGAGCAGCATAGTACTCTGGCTGTGGCTGTGCATCAGTGCACTCCATGTCAGAATATACTTGTAATGGGCATGGCCTGTTAAATGTTTCACTTTCTAAGCCAGGGACGGTATGTGTAAAGAGCTCCATGGAGTGACCCGTTGTGTCGCCTGCTGCATCCTTCTCTCTTGTTGTAGTTTTTGCTGAGGAGGACAAGGAAGCGACTTGTCCCTGACCGTGAACATCCACAAGCGACGCGCTGCTTTTACATTTACCAGTTTCGGAAGAGGAGGCAAAAGAGCTAGAGGCTGAGTCTGCAATGTAAGCCAAAACTTGCTGTTGCTGCTCCGCCTTTAAAAGCGGTTTTCCTACTCCCAGAAAAGAGAGCGTTCGAGGCCTTGTGTAGCCTGACGACGAAACTGGCTCCACAGCTCCAGACTTAGGTGGAATATTTTTATCCCCACGACCACCTGATGCTCCACTACCACTACCATCATTACCAGCTGACAATGAACGCCCACGACGACCTCTTGCACCAGACTTCCTCATTGTTTTAAAATCTTAACCAAAGTAACTTTATTTGTTGCTGTCAAACAACTTACACGGTGAGCTATAACTTCAGTATGATTTCAATATCCCTTAACAGGTTGGTGAGACCACAAGGAAAATCAGGCACAATGTTACACACTCTGTTTTCTGTGGCACAAAATCACAGAGATGACACACACGCAGGACTGTCACTCAAGCACTAATGTCAATATTAATCTCCCACCTAATTTTTTTTTTTTTTTCTCAGGGAGACTTTAGAAACCAAATAATATTAAAAAAAAAAAAAAAAAAAAAAAAAAAAGGCTTTCTATGGCCCACAATTAGAGAGAGAGAGGTGGCACACCCAGGAGTCAAGACTGGCGCACAAGCTGAAAGGGCAATATTACTCTCCCACTGTTTTTTAAGTTTTTTTTTTATTTCAGGGAGACTTTAGAAACCAAATAATATAAAAAAAAAAAAAAAAAAAAAAAAATAGGCTTTCTATAGCCCACTGAATGAGAGAGAGAGGTGGCACACCCAGGAGTCAAGACTGGCACACAAGCTGAAAGGGCAATATTACTCTCCCACTGTTTTTTTTTTTTAGGTATTTTTTTTTTTCAGGGAGACTTTAGAAACCAAATAATATTAAAAAAAAAAAAAAAAAAAAATAGGCTTTCTATAGCCCACTGAATGAGAGATAGCACACACAGCAGTGGCACACAAGCCCTGACTGAGGCCAATATTTTTCTCCCACTGATTGATGTAGTGTTTTTGTGTTGAGGTAGATTTTAGAACACAAATCAAGGAAAAAAAAAAAAAATGCTTTCTATGGCCCACTGAATGAGAGAGAGGTGGCACACCCAGGAGTCAAGACTGGCACACAAGCTGAAAGGGCAATATTACTCTCCCACTGTTTTTTTATATTTTTTTTTTTTTTTAAGGGAGACTTTAGAAACCCAATAATATTTAAAAAAAAAAATAAATAGGCTTTCTATGGCCCACTGAATGAGAGGGAGAGAGGTGGCACACCCAGGAGTCAAGACTGGCACACAAGCTGAAAGGGCAATATTACTCTCCCACTGTTTTTTTATGTATTTTTTGTTTTTTAAGGGAGACTTTAGAAACCCAATAATATTTAAAAAAAAAAATAAATAGGCTTTCTATGGCCCACTGAATGAGAGGGAGAGAGGTGGCACACCCAGGAGTCAAGACTGGCACACAAGCTGAAAGGGCAATATTACTCTCCCACTGTTTTTTTATGTATTTTTTGTTTTTTAAGGGAGACTTTAGAAACCCAATAATATTTTTAAAAAAAAATAAATAGGCTTTCTATGGCCCACTGAATGAGAGGGAGAGAGGTGGCACACCCAGGAGTCAAGACTGGCACACAAGCTGAAAGGGCAATATTACTCTCCCACTGTTTTTTTATGTATTTTTTGTTTTTTAAGGGAGACTTTAGAAACCCAATAATATTTAAAAAAATAAATAAATAGGCTTTCTATGGCCCACTGAATGAGAGGGAGAGAGGTGGCACACCCAGGAGTCAAGCCTGGCACACAAGCTGAAAGGGCAATATTACTCTCCCACTGTTTTTTTATGTATTTTTTGTTTTTTAAGGGAGACTTTAGAAACCCAATAATATTTAAAAAAATAAATAAATAGGCTTTCTATGGCCCACTGAATGAGAGGGAGAGAGGTGGCACACCCAGGAGTCAAGACTGGCACACAAGCTGAAAGGGCAATATTACTCTCCCACTGTTTTTTTAGGTATTTTTTTTTTTTCAGGGAGACTTTAGAAACCAAATAATATTAAAAAAAAAAAAATAAAAAATAGGCTTGCTATAGCCCACTGAATGAGAGATAGCACACACAGCAGTGGCACACAAGCCCTGACTGAGGCCAATATTTTTCTCCCACTGATTGATGTAGTGTTTTTGTGTTGAGGTAGAATTTAGAACACAAATCACGGAAAAAATAAATAGGCTTTCTATGGCCCACTCAGTGAGAGATGGCACACACAGGGATGGCACTGTAGCAGAAATGCCAATCTTAATCTCCCACAAAAAAAACAAAAAAAAAACAGGGACTGTCCTACAATTACTATCTCCCTGCAGTAATGTAAGCCAGGTATGGCAGGCAGCAATAGGAGTGGACTGATGCACAAATTAAATAAAAAGTGTGGACAAACAAAAAAGATAGCTGTGCAGAAAGGAAGGAACAAGAGGATATGTGCTTTGAAAAAAGCAGTTGGTTTCCACAGTGGCGTACACACAGCAATACAGCTATCACGGAGCCTTCTAGGGCAGCCCAATGAGCTACAGCGCTGAGGGGAAAAAAAAAAAAAATAGCTTCCACAGTCCCTGCACACCGAAGGTGGTGTTGGACAGTGGAAATCGCTGCAGCACAAGCGGTTTGGTGGTTAGTGGACCCTGCCTAACGCTCTCCCTGCTTCTGACGAAGCGGCAGCAACCTGTCCCTAAGCTCAGATCAGCAGCAGTAAGATGGCGGTCGGCGGGAACGCCCCTTTATAGCCCCTGTGACGCCGCAGACAGCAAGCCAATCACTGCAATGCCCTTCTCTAAGATGGTGGGGACCAGGATCTATGTCATCACGCTGCCCACACTCTGCGTTCACCTTCATTGGCTGAGAAATGGCGCTTTTCGCGTCATTGAAACGCGACTTTGGCGCGAAAGTCGCGTACCGCATGGCCGACAAGCACAGGGGTCGGATCGGGTTTCATGAGACGCCGACTTAGCCAAAAGTCGGCGACTTTTGAAAATGATCGACCCGTTTCGCTCAACCCTAGTCACCAGCAGACATTGTTTCAAAGTCAAGTGCTGTGCTGCCATGTGCCTGAAGATGCTGGTGGTGGTAAGGCTGGTAGTTTTGCTACCCCTGCTGATACTGCATTGACAGGTGTTGCAAATGGCCTGTTTGGGGTTATCGGCAAAATCTTTAAAAAATAACCAGACTTGGGAAGGCCTAATAGTTCGAGTGGCAACTTCCGTAATGTTGGTGTTACGGGGAATGGTTGCCCACCTTCTGTCTGCAGCCACCATACTGCTTCTTCCTGCCTGAAGGGGTGCTATGCCTCCCTCCCTGTGTGGTGCTGTCCTCGCTCTGAATGTCCTCCTGCCAGGTTGGGTCAGTTACTATATCATCCACCACCTCATCTTCCACTTCCGTACCCTGGTCCTCCTCCTGACCATCTGGCAATTGTGTCTGATCATCATCCACCTCTTGTGACCATGGCTGCTCAAATATTTGGCCATCAATCCATGGAATCTCATCTTGCCCTGCTTCAAGTGGACCAGGCGAGAGGCCTGAATCTTTAAATGGAAAAGTATACAGTGTTATGACCCCAATGGCAGAGGGTCTCAGAAATAAATACCAAGTCTGCAAACGCAAAAAACCAGCTCATAGGGCAGTGGTAACTGGGCTGACCGTATATATCTAATCCTAGCACCACAAATAGCAGCAGCCGGGGAACGTGCCTACGTTGGTTCTAGACGTCTCGCGCCAGCCGGAGAACTAACTAACCCTAGAAGGGAAAAGATAGACCTTTCTTGCCTCCAGAGAAAAGACCCCAAAAGTTGGATACAAGCCCCCAACAAATAATAACGGTGAGGTAAGAAGAAAAGACAAACGTAAGAATGAACTAGGTATTTAGCAAAGAGAGGCCCACTGACTAATAGCAGAATAAAGTAAGATGACTTATACGGTCAGCAAAAACCCTATCAAAATTTCCACGCTGGATATTCAAGAACCCCCGAACCGTCTAACGGCCCGGGGGGAGAATACCAGCCCCCTAAAGCTTCCAGCAAAATCAGGAATCACATTTAGTACAAGCTGGACAAAAAATAAGAGCAATACAAATAACCAAAAAACAAGGAAGCAGGACTTAGCTTAATTTTGCAATAACCAGGACCAGCAGACAGGAGCAAACAGAAAGGACTGATTACAACGATGCCAGGCACCAGACTGAGAATTCAGGAAGTTCATATAGCAACACCCCTGGACTAACGACCCAGGTGGGTGCCAAACTGAGGAAAGACAATCCCAGAGTCATATCACTAGTGACCACAAGAGGGAGCCAAAAAAGTCTAATTCACAACAATACAGCTCTTCCTAGTGTCCGAGTGTGTGATCAGTATTCTCAGGGCACTCAGCATGGTGGGAGGAAGGAGAATCAGGGTGAGTAATATGCGGTCCAGATTCATAGCTACTCAGACTTGACCGTGTGGAAGACAAGGTGCTGGTGGCCAAGTAACTGGAAGAATTATCCGCTATCCAACCAACAACCTTTTCACAGTGCTCTGGCTTCAATAGTGCTGTCTTGCTGTGGTCCCCTAGGACTTCAGACACTAAGATTCAGCAAGAAGATGTGGGTGTTTTTGTGGCCCAATTTCGGCTTGCATACAGCCTTGGCCTCAGCATTCACCATCACCATCATGTCCACTTCCCCGTCCATGGCCACGTGCCTTGCCCATTTTAAATGGACTAGAATATTTTACACGTTCACTACAAATGGCTGAATTGAGAGTGAACTTGTATGTGATAAGTATGCTGGAAAACCACACTTTAAACTATATGGACTGCAGTTAGAAATGTTTTTGGTTATCAAATTGATGTCAATAAGTAGCGAAACAGACAGCAAAAACACTAGAATACGTAGGCCTAAAATGGCCAAATTTTTAGCACAGATAGATGAGGCCTGTCAGGTAAATACCTCACTGCCTGTTTATTTTAAAATGCAAAATAGTGCCATTTATAAGTAGAGAAACAGACAGGAAAAAACTGGAATAACGGCCTAAAATGCCAAAACTTGGAGCACGCAGATATGTGAGGCCTGTCAGGGAAATACCACACTGCCAAATATGCAGCCTGTATTTTTTTTATTGCAAAATAGTGCTGTATATAAGTAGAGTAACAGTCAGGAAAAAACTGGACTAATGGCCTAAAATGCCCAAACTTGGAGCTCGCAGATACATGAGGCCTGTCTGGGAAATACCACACTGCCAAATGTGTGGCCTGTACTTTTTTAAATGCAAAATAGTGCTGTGTATAAGTAGAGTAACAGTCAGGAAAAAAAACTGGACTAATAGCCTAAAATGCCCAAACTTGGAGCACGCAGATATGTGAGGCCTGTCACGGAAATACCACACTGCCAAATATGTGGCCTGTATTTTTTATTTTTTTTCATGAAAAATAGTGCTGTATATAAGTAGAGTAACAGAGAAAAAAACTGGACTAACGGCCTAAAATGCCCAAACTTTGAGAACGCAGATATATGAGGCCTGTCAGGGAAATACCACACAGCCAAATATGTGGCCTGTATTTTTTTAAATGCAAAATAGTGCTGTACATAAGTAGAGTAACAGACAGGAAAAAAACTGGACTAATGGCCTAAAATGCCCAAACTTGGAGCACGCAGTTATATGTGGCCTCTCACGGAAATACCAAACATTTAAATTGTGACTTAATATTGCTCAAATATTCCCTAAGTATCTAATAAAAATTCATGTCCCACTAAAAATTGATTTATAAAATGAGCTTTGCTGTATTTTTGCAGCCATCTTCTTCATTGTTACATTCTTCCAATTACTGTGCTTCATAGATGTAAAACTGGATGCAGAAACTTTTCCTCATACTGATTCTTTGGTCTAGTACAGTGATTAATGAGGAGTAGCAATTACAAAAAGAATGCTAGCTGTGATCAGCTCCCTGGCTAATCAGACTATGGCACGCAACCTAAACATTGGAGCTGTCAATAGCTGGTCAGAGGAAGCCTGAAAGGCCAAGTATCTTTGGCTGCCTAACATTGAGTCATAGAAATAAAACAAGGCCCCAAGTCACAGTAATCTTAGCCATGCTGTTCTGTTTTTCAGCTTGTGATAAACTTGTCTCTCCTAGCTCTGGTACAGATCTGTAATGAATGCATTTGCCCACCCAACAAACAGCTTTAATAAGTATCACTTGAAGACAAATAACTTATTCTTTTGGGTAAGTGAATGAATCATGCTGGTAACCGGCTTCTCATATAGCACAGAACGGTGAAATGCACAACTTTAATTACTTTTGGTGCCACGTAATTAGTATAGGTCAACAATAATTTGATTTTTTAAGGGCTTATTCTTTTTTTGCTTAATGTGCTAAGACCACCCTGAAAGATAAAAAAGACTATGTAAAGAAGGTTCATATTCATCAGTGTTATATTTAGAAATATTTTATCATTTCCTAGAATTCTTCTGACCCACTAGAATTTCCATAAATGACTTTATAACATTTGTGCAATCTAAGCTAATACTTAGTAGTGTAAAGAGACACAAGAACACATTCCCTTTTCTCATTGAAATTTAAAGAGTAGTAGTCGTTTTAATTTTTATTTTGTAAATCAATAATACACATGAACATAAGCAATATTGTAAAATATCTTATCAGAAAAATGTGTTTCTTTCTCCTCCTGTATTGATCTTTCACTCTCAATTCATAGGTAAAATCTGTAACCAGTAGAGATGAGCGGATCGGGCAAAATTCAAATTTGTCTGTTCGTGCAGAGACATAGAAATTCTCTGCAAATTTATTGTCCCCCATTATGCTTTGGGGCCCCTCCAAATATTTGAAATAAAAAATAAAAAAGACCTTATACTTGCCTCTGTGGCCCATCTGCTCCTGACTGTCAATCGTCCGGTCCATATCCTATTTTCTGATCTCTGTCACTCTTGTGAAAATCCCCAGGCCTCTTATAATGAGTCGGGACTTACAACTCTGATAAGACTCAGGTGGTTCTGAGCAAGCACGGAAAAATTCACAATGTCATGATGTGCACCGTGACCTTGCATCTGCATGTGTAGAACTATTCCCGGCTGCATCAGAGCCTGAAGTCCCGAAACAGTGAGGCCTAAGGATTTCAGTGTTTGCAGCAAGAATCAGATGTGACATGGACCGGATGGTTGATGATGTAGAGCTGAGGTGCCAGAGGGGTAACCTTTTGATGGTCCTTTATGGTTCAGAAAAATGGTGGCCAGCGGCTGCCATTTTCCTAAATCCACATGGAAGCAAATTACAAACAATCTGCATTTTGGTGAATGTAGACTTTTGTTACAATTGAGTAGAATTCAATTTATTTGCTCATTTCTAGTATTCAGCGAAGACATACTTTCCCCTTATAATGAGATAGGAGAATGAGAAAATCTGTATTCGGTGAAGACATATTTTGTCCATTAATTGAGAATTTTGAGAGTGAAAAATCAGTCCAGAAGGAGAAATAAATAGATTTCTACTATAAGATAAAGAAAAACGTTTTTTATATTCAAGTGTTAAACAACGGTTACTCATTAAGAAATAAAACAAGCTACTCCTACATGTTCTTTACTGTACTAAAATATCAGCATCTTACTTTGACTTACTTTTCAGTGATAAATTATAAAGTGAAATTAAAATATTGAATTAGTATAGGAGCCCGAATGAGGAGATATTGTAAGAATAATGTAAGAATGAATTTAGACTTTCACAGATTGAGCACAGATTGCAATTGATAGACTGGCCGTGGATCTCCTGACCCGATCTCCACTTATTTATAGGCATTTATGAGGCTGTTAAGTTTGGGTCAAGAGATTTGCACCTAGGCCGTGCACTAAAATAAATACATTGAATCTACAAATCCATCATAATGGCTACTCTAAAGCACTGAATGAAGGACTGAAATGGAGAATGAAGAGACCTGCAGCTCATTCAATCCTTAAACTGAAGTCCAATTAGCAATTATTGGGTATGTGATACCTTCTTCTTTGGTGTCCAAAAGTCTGCTGACTAGTCATAAAGTATTTACCTAGAACAAAGGCATTGCATATTCTTAGCGAAGCTTAGCCACTGACAGTCACTCATAGGTGAAAGTGAGCTCTGTTACTAAACCATGCCACATTAATCTGATATATTTTTAATTTGCAAGACGCAACAATTGAGATGAGCTAATCTCCCAAAATTTTATTTTGATTCATTCAATCGAACCCAAACTTTTGATCTGGAGTGAATTGAATTGCAACAGCCTTCTTAAACTACAGCAAATGCAATAGGTAGAATTTGTGGCATGCACACTTTTACCTGACACTAAAGTGGCATTAAAAGGAACCGGACCGCAAGATGATTTTGAACAAGAAGGTTGTTTATTCCTTGTGATGAAAACACCTTCTGTCCCCAACCTGGCAATTTGTTTATTTATTTCTTTTTCCTCCCCTGATGATTTGAAGAAATGAAACGCGTTGGGAGGCCATGGGGATAATATCTGCTATTTGAGAATCCTAATGGTGGGTTTGAAGCTCATGGGGATTGATGTACACCCATCCCCCACCTCTGGATCAACAGAGCAATTTTTGGAGCTGTTCTAGAGACCAGGAGGAATCCATGTATATGAACCTGGGTGAGACTGTTCCATTACCTTAAGCAGATGTCTTTCTTTTGTTTATAATTATGGCTACTATGCAATAGGTGACATTTATATAGTATAGCTATGTTCTTTATTCACATGTGATATAGAAAGCAACTGCATAGTGCCAAAAGTCACTGCTTTGTTATTGCTCAAATTGTATGAGTCTATTGGCTGAGAGACTAAGACTTAGGAACTCATCTGAGCAATATTTGAATCTTGATATACCCATAGAAATTGTGTGTTCAATATTGGGTGTATAGTGTTGTTTGTAGTGTAGTGTCTGATTTGCTGTTTTTATCAAAAATTGGGTTTTAATTATTATTATTAAAAGTTAAATTTTAGTCCAATATAGTACCATTATTGCCTTGCTGTAACAAATTTTTCGGATTGGTAGATATTTTTGAGAACCTGACACCAGGTTTTTCCCATATGAGATAAGGCAGTACCTGTAAGCATTTATATACAGCATTTTAATATGATGTATTTAGGCCTCCAATATGCTTGCAAAACAGGAAAAAGAGCTTTTGTTAAACTCATATATGGGGCAGTCCAATCCGATGGGAGACACTGGCCTGGATCTGGTGCCTCCTCTATTCTTGCGATCGCTGTCCTGTTTTCTTGCTTCGTGCGTACAGCATTGCTCATGCACCGGCACTCCTTGGTCTTTTCTTGCACATGCGCACTGCAGTACATCGCTCAGCCCTCTACGGAGCAGTATGATGTCCTGCTTGTACTTTTACAGTGGCTTTAAATCATCAACGTGAACCTGGTACTTTAGTCTCTCTGATTGGCTAGCTGTGCTTTAGAGGTGGGTTAAATAAAAATAATTGTGAAGAAGCCCAAGTTTATGTTGTTCTTCTAGTCTTGTATCTCTTTTGCCATCTGTATTATGTCATTTAGGTTATTCACTGGAAGCAAATTGTGAAGTATCTCAATTTGTCAACCCGCTAAATTTAATAAAATTTGTAGCAAAAATTATCTGTCTAGAATCAAGTCTCTCATCTTTACTGACCAGTAATAACCTTTCTAGAATAGTCACACCGTGTGTGACTGCAGACTTATGAATCTGACTGTGCTGACAGTCTACCTTATGTATAGGAAGACGTACATATCGCCCCATCCTGGGCCATTTCCTGTTTCCCCATCCTGGGTCACTATTTCCTCTATCCTGGGCCCCTATATACAGAAGAAAAAAAATTATTCTTACTCCCCCGGCGTCATCTTCCTGCTTCCAATCCAGTGTGGAAGTTAAAATGGCCACTGGCCTATCAGAGTACACAGTCATGAATCTGTGCCATCAGCTGCTGGCTTCTGACAAGCTGTTGGGCATTTAGGCTATCGCAGCACCGGCCGGCCCCCTCTAAGTCCTGCTTGGAGGCCCACAGAGGACCCAGGGCCAACCGGAGCATCGTCCAGTGTCCTGGTGGGCCAGTCCGACCCTGCATATGAAATGTACAGTACAGACCAAAAGTTTGGACACACCTTCTCATTTAAAGATTTTTCTGTATTTTCATGACTATGAAAATTGTAAATTCACACTGAAGGCATCAAAACTATGAATTAACACGTCGAATTATACACTTAACAAAAAAGTGTGAAACAACTGAAAATATGTCTTATATTCTAGGTTCTTCAAAGTAGCCACCTTTTGCTTGGATGACTGCTTTGCACACTCTTGGCATTCTCTTTATCAGCTTCAAGAGGTAGTCACCAGAAATCGTCTTCCAACAATCTTGAAGGAGTTCCCAGAGATGCTTAACACTTGTTGGCCCTTTAGCCTTCCAGCTCACCCCAAACCATCTCAATTGGGTTTAGGTCTATTGACTATGGAGACCAGGTCATCTGGCATAGCACCCCATCACTCCTCTGATTGGTCAAATAGCCCTTACACAGCCTGGAGGTGTGTTTGAGGTCTTTGTACTGTTCAAAAATAAATGATGCTCCAACTAAATGCAAACCGGATGGAATAGCATGCCGCTGCAAGATGCTGTGGAAGCCATGCTGGTTCAGTATGCCTTCAGTTTTGAATAAATCCCCAACAGTGTCACCAGCAAAGCAACTCCACACCATCACACCTCCTCCTCCATGCTTCACGGTGGGAACCAGGCATGTAGAGTCCATCCATTCACCTTTTCTTTGTCGTACAAAGAAAAGGTGGTTGGAACCAAAGATCTCAAACTTGGACTCATCAGACCAAAGCACAGATTTCCACTGGTCTAATGTCCATTCCTTGTGTTCTTTAGCCCAAACAAGTCTCTTCTGCTTCTTGCCTGTCCTTAGCAGTGGTTTCCTAGCAGCTATCTTACCATGAAGGCCTGCTGAACAAAGTCTCTTCTTAACAGTGGTTGCAGAGATGTGTCTGCTGCTAGAACTCTGTGTGGCACTGACCTGGTCTCTAATCTGAGCTGCTGTTAACCTGTGATTTAATGAGGCTGGTGACTCGGATAAACTTATCCTCAGAAGCAGAGGTGACTCTTGGTCTTCCTTTCCTGGGGCGGTCCTTATGTGAGCCAGTTTCTTTGTAGCACTTGATGGTTTTTGCAACTGCACTTGGGGACACTTTCAAAGATTTCCCAATTTTTCGGACTGACTGACCTTCATTTCTTAAAGTAATGTTGGCCACTCATTTTTCTTTACTTAGCTCCTTTTTTCTTGCCATAATACAAACTCTAACAGTCTATTCAGTAGGACTATCAGCTGTGTATCCACCAGACTTCTGCACAACACAACTGATGGTCCCAGCCCCATTCATAAGGCAAGAAATCCCACTTATTAAACCTGATAGGGCACATCTGTGAAGTGAAAACCATTTCTGGTGACTACCTCTTGAAGCACATCAAGAGAATGCCTAGAGTGTGCAAACCAGTCATCAAAGCAAAAGGTGGCTACTTTGAAGAACCTAGAATATAAGACATATTTTCAGTTGTTTCACACTTTTTGTTTAGTATATAATTCCACATGTGTTAATTCATAGTTTTGATGCTTTCAGTGTGAATGTACAATTTTCATAGTCATGAAAATACAAAAAAATCTTTAAAAGAGAAGGTGTGTCCAAACTTTTGGTCTGTACTGTACATAACTGCATTATATTTGGGAGAAGGCTGCATTTTAACCTTTCTGCTTTAAAATAGCATGCATATGTAATATGTATCTATATGGGAAAATTTGCAGAAAATCTTGAGACTCTCCCATTATTCTGAATGAGTCTTGCAGAGGTCCATGTGGTTGGCACCAGTAAGTTTTTATATATGTGTTTTACAAACATAAGCACAATTTTCTGATGTTTGTCAGTCCAATTAATCTTTTTACCGAGTACCCAAATCTTGTATCAGGCAGAGACATTCAACGATGCCAAGCCAGGTCATTTACTCATTATTGATTTCATTAATCCTGCTGTTTATTTATATTCTAAAAAGACTTAGTAATACAGGAATAATGACTACTTTTTTGGCATTTCAATTCTGTGCTCATTAATGTCATCATTATCAATGAGATGATTTAATGAAATAGTATGCTAAGAGTGTCTAAATGAATCATATTAATCAGAGGGTTAGGCTTACGGTATATTGAGTCTTTTCTAAGGTTATTTTTAGTGTGATGAACTCTACTGGAAAGCATAATGTCTTTCACAAGGTTTCTAACAGATATAATATTATTAATCATTAAATGTTGCTTAATATGCATGATATCGGTCATTTAAATTGAATGCTTGGCTTTGGTATATCTTTTCTAAAAGATTAGGGAATCATCTGTAAGCTCCAGCAATCACTGATGGTACTAGGTCGGGCACCTCTAAGGGATACAATGTCTGTTTTCCTGGATTGCCTTATTAGTTGTATTATTCCTCTCAGTATGAAATTCAGTTAGTAATAGATATTAGGAATTTCTGTACAGTTAATTACCTGGTATAAGCAGGTATACCAGCTATTTAAATGCATAATGAATTATAAATATACTTATTTTAGCAAGAGTAAATATTGTTCTCCCCAATCAGTTTTTTTACTGCGTTTTTTTTGCACACAAGTAATGCAGCTGAATACAACAGAATACTGTACCAAGGAAGGAAAATACTATTTCTTAAATGTAATGTACATGTTGCTTTACTTTTTCGTTGTATGAATTGATCTGTGGTCAAATAAAAAATAAAAGTGTGGCTTTTTACAGGAAAGAGATGTGACTTAGGTTAGGAAAAGCCACACAAAAAAGCCAAACCAGAATCTCAATTTGCAGACACAATGTTAGGGCTGGCGGAACGCACCAAGTAAATATAGAGATGTTATTTGGTGCGTTCGCAGCCCGGGGTCCACCGTGCAGGAAAAGAACCTGCTGCTGGCAAACGGCTACACTATATGGCGGTAGAAGCGATCTCTGTTGCTTCACAGAGTCGCTATAAAGAAAGGACTGTGTCCTGTTAAACTCCACAACTCCACAGGAATACACAGTAACTGCTGAGCAGATAGCAGCTTGTGGTCATGCAGTCAAGGAGACAAACATACAATCTCCTCACCGGAGGAGTCGGTATTCTAGGTGGCTTATTTCAGCCGGGGCCCTGAAACCATACACACAATCTCCTCACTGGAGGTGCCGGTATTCTAAGTGGCTTATTTCAGCCAGGTCCCTGAATCCACACAAGCGTGACCACATTGGCGCAAAACTCATAACATGCATTGATACTAGCGCATGGCCATGCGGCCATGCAAACCTTATATAGCTGCAGCAAGTACAAGACCTTCCTAGAAGGACCAATGAGAGGCTGCCACAGAGCCTGAGCACCTTCAGGACCTTCCTGGAGAACCAATGGGCTTTGCTGCAGTATCCAAGCATGTGACCCTTGATCTCCAATGAGAGATCTTACCCTGGGCATGCTCAGAAGGAGAAAAGCAGGACTTAATCCCGAAAGCATCTGTTTGCCGCTGCCCAGCACTGGCTTCAATGGCGGAAGCTGGAAAAGCAGCAGTAACCCTTTGCACAGAGTCAGACTGAGCAAGACGCTGGGACCGACCTCTCTGGTAAGCAGGCTCCACTGCGGCAGGAGAAGAATGGAAGACCGCAGCGGAGATGGCCCGAGATTCCCCCTGTGCAGAGGCGGGAACTTGACCCCCAACATCACCCCCCTCCCAGGCCCCCCCCCCGGACCCCACCACCCTCGAAGGCAGCAATGAGCTGCAGAGCCTGAATGTGCTCAGCAGGCTCCCAGGACTATAACCCTTCCAGGCCACCAAATAAAATTTTTTGCCACGTACCACCTTTCACCCCAAAATAGCGTTCACCTCGTAATCATCCATAGACGAACCCGATGTCCCGGCAGAGAGCCACACCAAGTCGCCAGGAGCAAAGGTTGGAGCGGAGCGCCGATGTGCATCAGTGGAGGACCTCATTCTCTCCCTAGAGTGCGGTGCCAAATATCCCGTGCCTCCACAGCCCAGTCTGCCACCCTGGAGTCAGCAGAAGACACGGGCATAGGCCCAGGTACCCGCGGATGCTGACCATAGTTAAGGAGGAATGGGGTTTGTCCAGTGGAGTCGGCTACGGCGTTGTTCAGCGCAAACTCTGCCCATGGTAGCAGGGAAGCCCAGTCATCCTGCCTGGCTGAGACAAAATGTCGCAGATATGTGACCAAGGTCTGGTTGGCCCTCTCTGCCAACCCATTTGTCTCGGGATGATATGCGGAAGAGAGATTCAACTCAATGCTGAGAAGACGACAAAGCTCTCTCCAGAACCGAGACGCAAACCCCCCGGTCTCTGACAATTTTGTCCGGCATACCGTGTAGGCGGAAGATGTGTTTTATGAACAACGCTGCCAAGGCCCGTGCAGAAGGTAGCCGTGGAAGCGGCACCAAATGCACCATTTTAGAAAAATGATCGGTGATAACCCAAATGATGGTACAGCCATGAGACTTGGGCAAACTCACCGCAAAGACCATCTCCCAGGGCCTGTCTGCCACTGGCAAGGGATAGAGTAACCCAGCTGGCCATTGTCGAGGAGACTTATTTTTGGCGCTGGAGACACATGCCCGAATATAATCTCTGACGTCACGGACCATATGTGGCCACCAGTATGTCCTCGCTAGCAGCTCAGATGTCCTCTTTGTCCCAAAGTGTCCACTAGGGTTGAGTGAAACGGATCGGTCAATTTCATAAATTGCCGACTTTCGGCAAAGTCGGGTTTCGTGAAACCCGACCCGATTCCAGTGTGGGATCGGCCATGCGGTCGGCGATCTTCGCGCCAAAGTCATGTTTCATATGACGCGTTCAGTGCCATTTCTCAGCCAATGAAGATGGACGCAGAGTGTGGGCAGCATGATGACATAGGTCTCGGTCCCCACCATCTTAGAGACGGGCATGACAGTGATTGGCTTGCTTTCTGCGGCGTCACAGGGGCTATGAAGGGGCGTGCACGCCGACCGCCATCTTACTGCTGCTGATCTGAGCATAGGGAGAGCTTACTTGTGCTGTAGCGATTTCCACTGTCCAACACCACCTTTTCTTTGCAGGGACAGTGGAGGCTAGATTTCTGTGCATCAGCTCTGTAGCTTATAAGGCTCCCTGATAGGTGCATTGCTGTTTGTACGCCGCTGTGCAAACCAACTGCTTTTTTAAAATCAAAAACCTGTTGCTTCTTTCTGCAGTTTTCTTGTTTCTTTGTCCACACTCTTGTGTGCAGCAGTCCTTTTTATTGCTGCCATACTTGTCCTTTGATCATTGTAGGGAGATTGAAATTCTACTACAGCCCTTGTATTTTTTGATATGTCTGCCAGCCACTTTCTGCCACTCAAACTGTGTAGTGTAATACAGTGGGCCTGATTTTTTCCTGCATTCTCCCACACATAAAACGGGAGATTTATATTGCCACTGAGTGCATCTGCGTCAGTCCTGTTTGTGGCATATCTGCCAGCCACTTTCTGCCACTCAAACTGTGTAGTGTAATACAGTGGGCCTGATTTTTCTGCTGTCTCCCACACATAAAAAAGGGAGATTTATATTGCCCTTGAGTGCATCTGCATCAGTCCTGTTTGTGGCATATATCTGCCAGCCACTTTCTGCCACTCAAACTGTGTAGTGTGATACAGTGGGCCTGATATTTTCCTGCATTCTCCCACACATAAAAAAGGGAGATTTATATTGCCACTGAGTACATCTGCGTCAGTCCTGTTTGTGGCGTATATCTGCCAGCCACTTTCTGCCACTCAAACTGTGTAGTGTAACACAGTGGGCCGGAATTTTGCAGCCATCTCCCACACATATAGAAAGGGAGATTTCAATTCACAAGTTTACATACACCGTCTACCTTGTTTTACAGTACCATATAATGGTTGTTAGTTTGGTTACATTTTCCCAAGAATGAGGAAGTCTGGTGGAAGAGGTCGTGGCCGTGGGCGGTCATTGCCAGCTGGTAATGATGGTAGTGGTGGTGGTCGTGGAGCATAAGGTGATCGTGGGAAAAGCAATATAGCACCGAAGTCTCGAGTTGTTGAGCCAGCGTCATCGTCTGGCTTCACAAGGCCTCGAACGCTCCCTTTTCTGGGAGTAGGAAAACCGCTTTTAAAGCCGGAGCAGCAGGAAAAAGTTTTGGCTTTCCTTGCTGACTCTGCCTCTAGCTCTTTCGCCTCCTCTTCGGAAAGTGCAAAATTTAAAAGCAACGCGTCGTGAGTGGATTCTCCCAGTCAGGAACAAGTCGCTTCCTTGTGTCCTTCACCCAGAACAACAGTGAAGGATGCGTCAGGCGACACAACAGGTTACTCCATGGAGCTCTTTAAACATACCGTGCCTGGGTTAGAAAGGGAAATTGTTAACAGGCCATGCCCTTTACAAGATGAATCGGACATGGAGTGCACAGATGCACAGCCACAGCTAGATTATTATGCTGTTCCATTGACTCAGATCACAACATTGCCCTCGCAGTGTACTGAGCCAGAATTTGACCCTGATGAGACTATGGTGCCCCGTCCCGAACGCTATAGCACAGGCTTACACGGTGACACAGAGGAAGGTGCACAGGACATAGAAGAGGAGGTGATAGATGACCCAGTTGTTGACCCCGATTGGCAGCCATTGGGGGAACAGGGTGCCACTGGCAGTAGCTCTGAAGCGGAGGAGGAGGAGCCGCAGCAGGTATCAACATCGCAACAGCTTTCATCTGGCAGGTCCGTATCAGGCCAAAAACGTGTGTCAAAACCAAAAACAGTTGTAGGACAGCGTGGTCATCTGGTTAAAGTAGCACAGTGTGCAATGCCTGAAAAGGTATTCGATAGTAGGAAGAGTGCAGTCTGGCAATTTTTTAACCAAGATCCGAATGATCAGTGCAAAGTGATCTGTAAGAAATGCTCAAGGACCTTTAGCAGAGGTCAGAATGTCAAAAATGTAAATACAACTTGCATGCGTAGACTTTTAACCACCATGCACTTGCAAGCCTGGACTAACTACCTAACGTCCCGTAACATTGTTACACCCGCTCACAATGAAGCTAGTCAGCAACGCTACATTCCTTCCCTCACTGTAAGCCCACCGTTTATGACACCACCTGCAGCAAATGTGGAGGTATTGTCGCAAGGCCAAAGCAGTCAGGGAATCACCAGGTTCTTTGTAGGAAACACTGTATGTAGGCCAACAGCAAGAATACCATCACCAACCCTCTCTCAGTCTGCCATATCCGCCACCACCCCCGCTAGTTCCACCATATGCAGCTCTCCAGTCCAGCTCACCCTACAAGAGACTCTTGTTAGGAAAAGGAAGTACTCATCCTCTCATCCGTGTACACAGGGTTTGAACTCCCACATTGCTAGACTAATCTCATTAGAGATGATGCCCTACCGGTTGGTTGAAAGTGAAGCTTTCAAAGCCCTGATGGCCTACGCAGTACCATGCTATGACCTACCCAGTCGCCACTTCTTTGTGAGAAAAGCCATCCCAGCCCTCCACCAGCACGTCAAAGACCGCATTGTCCATGCACTCAGGCAATCTGTGAGTAGAAAGGTGCACCTCACAACAGATGCATGGATCAGTAGTCATGGCCAGGGACGTTACGTGTCCATCACGGCACACTGGGTTAATGTGGTGGATGCAGGGTCCACAGGGGACAGCCATGTTGGGACAGTTCTGCCTAGCCCACGGTCTAGGAAACAGTTGGCTGTAGGTATTCGCCACCCCTCCTCCTCCTCCTCATCCTCCAGCAGAAGTGAGAGCTTGTCCACAGACCGCAGTCGCACGACCACTCCATCCGCAGTTGCCAGTGTTGCACACGAGGTGTCCCACTATGGAACAGCTAGTGGTAAGCGTCAGCAGGCTGTGTTGGAAATGAAGTGTTTGAACGACAACAGACACACCGTGGAAGTTCTGTCTGAGTTCTTGCAGCAAGAAACTTAGTCATGGCTGGGCAGTGTACATCTTGAGGCAGGCAAGGTAGTCAGTGATAACGGAAGGAATTTTATGGCTGCCATAGCCCTTTCACAACTGAAACATATTCGTTGCCTGGCTCACACCTTGAACCTGGTGGTGCAGTGCTTCCTGAAAAGTTATCTGGGGTTACCCGCCCTGCTCGTGAATGTGCGAAGACTTTACTCGCACATCCGCCGGTCGCCCGTACACTCCAGCCGTATGCAGAACCATCAGCGATCTTTGAAGCTTCCCCATCACCGCCTAATAATCGACGTTGCAACAAGGTGGAACTCCACATGGCACATGCTTCAGAGGCTGTGCGAACAGAGGCGTGCTGTTATGTATTTGTGGGAGGATACACATACACGGGCAGACAGTTGGACGGCAGACATGGAGTTGTCAGGTGTGCAGTGGTCGAAGCTACAAGACCTGTGTCAAGTCCTTCAGTGTTTTGAGGAATGCACACGCCTGGTTAGTGCAGACTATGCCATCATAAGCATGAGCATCCCACTAATGCGTCTGCTGATGCAAAGTTTGATGCACATAAAGGAGCAGGCGTCTGCAGCCGAGGACGAGGGAAGCCTTGATGACAGTCAGCCATTGTCTGCTCAGGGAAGTCTCCTGGACGAGGTGGGAGACGAAGAGGAGGAGGATGAGGAGGATGATGGGGATGAATATTTATGGGAGGAGGAAGCTTCTCAGGGGGCAATAGAAACTGGTGGCGTTGCAAGGTCAGGTACAGGGTTTTTGAGGGAGACAAGTGATGTTGATTTGCCAGAAAGTGCTCCTCAACCCAGCACAAGCAGTGAATTGACACCTGGAACATTGGCCCACATGGCTGATTATGCCTTGCGTATCCTAAAAAGGGACCCCCGCATTATCAAAATGATGACCAATGACGATTACTGGTTAGCCTGCCTCCTGGATCCACGCTATAAAGGGAAATTGCAAAATATCATGCCACATGAGAACCTTGAGCAAATATTGGCTACCAAACAAGCAACTCTTGTAGACTGCTTGGTTCAGGCATTCCCAGCACACAGCGGCGGTGATGGTTCTCACACGAGCTGCAGGGGGCAACATGGCAGAGGTGTTAGAGGTGCAAAAATCAGAAGTGGCGTTGGACAGAGGGGTTTTATGACCAGGCTGTGGAGTGATTTTGCAATGACCACAGATGCGACAGGTACTGCAGCATCAATTCAAAGTGACAGGAAACAACATTTGTCCAGTATGGTTACTAACTATTTTTCCTCCCTTATTGATGTTCTCCCTCACACGTCATTCGCATTTGAATACTAGGCATCCAAAATAGACACCTGGCCTGAATTGGCAGAATATGCTTTACAGGAGCTTGCTTGCGCAGCTGCTAGTGTGCTATCAGAAAGAGTATTCAGTGCTGCTGGTTCAATACTGACCAAAAAAAGGACTCGCCTGGCTACCCAAAATGTTGGTGATCTAACCTTCATTAAAATGAACCAATCATGGATTTCTAATTATTTTGCCCCAACTTTCCCTGCTGACACATAGCTTTCCTGTAAAAAGGTCTTGTTTTTGGACTCGTCTTACTGACTGCTCCAATTTTCCCATTTGC
The DNA here is from genome assembly GCF_051348905.1 of Ranitomeya variabilis. Classification (NCBI taxonomy): domain Eukaryota; kingdom Metazoa; phylum Chordata; class Amphibia; order Anura; family Dendrobatidae; genus Ranitomeya; species Ranitomeya variabilis. The sequence continues at coordinate 1,006,070,410 of NC_135232.1, read as the reverse complement.
AGCTGCTGTATGTCCATCATAGGCCATTTTTACACCTCCCTAAATAAGCTGACTCTCCCCACGGGGCCGTGGTCACCACTTGGCGCAAGCACCCATGCGAGTGCCGTTTGGCTGAACAGGTGGGTGTGCCCAATTTTGGGCGACGGCACTGGCACAGGGTCCCTCATAGTGCAATGAAGTGTCTCTGGCGGTGGTGGTGCACACCCAACGTCAGACACACTGCCGTAACATGAGGGGCCCTGGGCCAGTACCGCCGCCCACGAGAGAGAGTGTTCCCCCCCAGCTCAAACAGTGCTCTACCACTTGCAAAATTACCTCTCACTGCTCCACCACTGTGTAGTCTGTGCTGTTAAATCCTTCAATGGCACTGCCAATACCAATTTGTTGACATGATTGATGCTAGTAAAAATATTCAGGGGCCCTGTCCTACATTTACACCAGTTAATACTTTGCGCCAACTACCACTGTCTGCAAGTCAGCAGAGGAGCCCCCTCCTGTACCTAGGTATGCCACCTGTTTATTTGTGAATTTTTTATTTTGCCAGACATTAACCTCACTTTATTATTTTGGCCTACTAACTGTGTCAGACACTCCTTACAGTTGTCCTCCACTGAACAAAGCTAGGCCGCCTGCATACTCCTGTAAACTATTTTTAACTGCATTTTGCCTATTACTTTTTTGGCCCTATTAACTGTGTCTGCCCCTCGGTGCAATCGTCCTCCGCTGACCACACCAATGCTGCCTGTTGTACCCCTGTAACCTATTTAAACCTGCATAGAGCCTCCTTTTTTATTTTAGGCCTAGTAAGTCTGTCTGCGGTCCCTCCTTGCAATCGTCCTCCGCTGACCACACCAATGCTGCCTGTGTACCCCCGTAACCTATTTAAACCTGCATAGAGCCTACTTTTTTATTTTAGGCCTAGTAAGTCTGTCTGCGGTCCCTCCTTGCAATCGTCCTCCGCTGACCACACCAATGCTGCCTGTGTACCCCTGTAAGCTATTTAAACCTGCATAGAGCCTACTTTTTTATTTTACGCCTAGTAAGTCTGTCTGCGGTCCCTCCTTGCAATCGTCCTCCACTTACCACACCAATGCTGCCTGTGTACACCTGTAACCTATTTAAACCTGCATAGAGCCTACTTTTTTATTTTAGGCCTAGTAAGTCTGTCTGCGGTCCCTCCTTGCAATCGTCCTCCGCTGACCACACCAATGCTGCCTGTGTACCCCTGTAACCTATTTAAACCTGCATAGAGCCTACTTTTTTATTTTAGGCCTAGTAAGTCTGTCTGCGGTCCCTCCTTGCAATCATCCTCCGCTGACCACACCAATGCTGCCTGTGTACCCCTGTAAGCTATTTAAACCTGCATAGAGCCTATTTTTTTATTTTAGGCCTAGTAAGTCTGTCTGCGGTCCCTACTTGCAATCGTCCTCCGCTGACCACACCAATGCTGCCTGTGTACCCCTGTAACCTATTTAAACCTGCGTAGAGCCTACTTTTTTATTTTAGGCCTAGTAAGTCTGTCTGCGGTCCCTCCTTTCAATCATCCTGCGCTGACCACACCAATGCTGCCTGTGTACCCCTGTAAGCTATTTAAACCTGCATAGAGCCTACTTTTTCATTTTAGGCCTAGTAAGTCTGTCTGCGGTCCCTCCTTGCAATCGTCCTCCGCTGACCACACCAATGCTGCCTGTGTACCTCTGTAACCTATTTAAACCTGCATAGAGCCTACTTTTTTATTTTAGGCCTAGTAAGTCTGTCTGTGGTCCCTCCTTGCAATCGTCCTCCGTTGACCACACCAATGCTGCCTGTGTACCCCTGTAACCTTTTTTAAACTGCATTGAGCCAACTTTTTTGTTTAAGGCCTACTACCTGTGTCTGTCTGCGCCACTCAATACAGCTGTCCTCCTCTGAAAAAAGCTGAGCTTCAATTGTCAGGTTTTCAGCCTATAGGAATTTGAAAACTGCATTGGGGCTACTAGTTTGGTTGGGCCTACTAACGGTGTCTGCCTCTCCTTGTTTTTTTTCAAGTTTTTTTTTCCTGAGCTTCAATCTTCATGCTTTCGGCCTATATTTTAAATATGAAACTGCATTTGGGATACTAGTTTGGTTGGGCCTATTAACGGTCTCTGCCACTCCTTGGTGTTCTCCTCCACTGAACAAAGCTGAGCTTCAATCTTCAGGCTTTCTGCCTATATCACATATTAAACTGCATTTGGCCTACTAGCTTGGTTTGGGCCTACTAACGGTGTCTGCCGCTCCTTGGTGTTCTCCTCCACTGAACAAAGCTGAGCTTCAATCTTCAGGCTTTCGGCCTATATTTACAAATTTTAAGCTGCATTTGGCCTACTAGTTTGGTTGGGCCCTACTAACAGTGTCTGCCACTCCTTGGTGTTCTCCTCCACTGAACAAAGCTGAGCTTCAATCTTCAGGCTTTCGGCCTATATTTACAAATTTTAAGCTGCATTTGGCCTACTAGTTTGGTTGGGGCCTACTAACGATGTCTGCCACTCCTTGGTGTTCTTCTCCACTGAACAAAGCTGAGCTTCAATCTTCAGGCTTTCGGCCTATATCAGATATTAATCTGCATTTGGCCTACTAGTTTGGTTGGGGCCTACAAATGGTGTCTGCCGCTCCTTGGTGTTCTCCTCCACTGAACAAAGCTGAGCTTCAATCTTCAGGCTTTCGGCCTATATTTACAAATTTTAAACTGCATTTGGCCTACTAGTTTGGTTGGGTCCTACTAACGGTGTCTGACGCTCCTTGGTGTTCTCCTCCACTGAACAAAGCTGAGCTTCAATCTTCAGGCTTTCGGCCTATATCAGATATTAAACTGCATTTGGCCTACTAGTTTGGTTGGGGCCTATAAACGGTGTCTGCCGCTCCTTGGTGTTCTCCTCCACTGAACAAAGCTGAGCTTCAATCTTCAGGCATTCGGCCTATATTTACAAATTTTAAACTGCATTTGGCCTACTAGTTTGGTTGGGCCCTACTAACGGTGTCTGCCGCTCCTTGGTGTTCTCCTCCACTGAACAAAGCTGAGCTTCAATCTTCAGGATTTCGGCCTATATTTACAAATTTTAAACTGCATTTGGCCTACTAGGCTGGTTGGGCCCTACTAATGGTGTCTGCCGCTCTTTGGTGTTCTCCTCCACTGAACAAAGCTGAGCTTCAATCTTCAGGCTTTCGGCCTATATAAGATATTAAACTGCATTTGGCCTACTAGTTTGTTTGGGGCTTACTAACGGTGTCTGCCACTCCTTGGTGTTCTCCTCCACTGAACAAAGCTGAGCTTCAATCTTCAGGCTTTCGGCCTATATTTACAAATTTTAAACTGCATTTGGCCTACTAGTTTGGTTGGGCCCTACTAACGGTGTCTGCCGCTCTTTGGTGTTCTCCTCCACTAACCAAAGCAGTGCCGCCTGTTTACTCCTGTTACCAATTTTTAACTTTATTTGGCCCACTTTTTTATTTGGGCCTACTAACTGTGTCTGCCTCTCATTACAGTTGTCCTCCACTGAACAAAGCAATGCCGCCTGGTTAGTCCTGTTACCAATTTTGAACTGCATTTAGCCAACTTTATTCTTTGGGACTATATCTGTGTTTCCTCCTCATCCTGCCCATTGCCCAGCCACTGCTAGATGAGTCTGCTGGTACATTGACCCAGACCACTACATTCCCCTTGCACTCTACACAGCCAAAATCTAACCCTGCTGAAAGTCAGGTTCCCCTTCCCACATACTATACCACCTTACAAAGGGACAAAGAGGAAGGCGCAGATGAAAGTGCAGGTTCCTTCATCAGGTGGGGAGGGCATACTCGTTGGCGACGTCACTGTCACAGGGCCCCTCATAGTATGCAAAAGTGTCTCTGTCGGTGGGAGGCGCCCCCGCCGTCAAACACAATGCCGTACTTTGAGGGGCCTTGTGCCAGTGCCAATGCGAATGAGTGGGCCCCCCCTGCTTGCTCAGGATCACAGCACTTGCAAAGTTGAAATACTGACCTCTCCCTGCTCCACCACCGTGACGTAGTCTGCGTTTCCTGGGCCCACAAAAAACTTGAGCCAGCCCTACCCCCCCACAACTTTAGCCAAATGACCCCCAATTTTCAATGCCTAACTATTATTATAAGGTAAATTAAGATTCACAAGCTTAAGTGACATGAATTGATGTTTTTGACATTAAAATGGGCACTGTAGGTGTTTTCCTGTCCTCCACTCACTGCCGACTTTGCTTCCCCATTGACTTACATTGGGTTTCGTGTTTCGGTCGATCGCAGACTTTGCACGATAATCGGCCGATTTCACTCGACTCGACTTTTGACAAAGTCGGGTTTCGCGAAACCCGACTCGATCCTAAAAAAATAAAAGTCGCTCAGCCCTAGTGTCCACCCACCCTGGATGAATGAGCCCAAGAGAGAACCTCCGGTCGCAAGTTAAAGGGAACCTGTCACCCCATTTTTTCAAGAGGAGATAAAAATAGCGTTAAATAGGGGCAGAGCTGTGCTTTACATTAGTGTATTTTTTGTGCCTTTATTCCCCACCTATGCTGCCAAAATACCTTTGTAAAGTCGCCGTTTTGGGCTGTCACTCACGCTGGTCTCTTCATATGGGTGTGGTGACATCGCTGTTTCTCCCCCAGATCTTGCTCATCTTTCCGTTGGTGGCGTAGTGGTGTGTGCATGCCCAACAGGCGAATCCACTGCGCAGCTGAAGGAAAAGAGCGCGATCTGCGCTATTCAGCGGTTTATCGGTGGGCGCGGCCATCTTCCTGAGGCCGCGCGTACGCAGATGGTAGTGCTTGGCTTCCCGAGGCTTCAGGAAAATGGCCACGGGATGCCGTGCATGCGCAGATGGAGATCATGGCGGCCATTTTCCTGAAGCCAAGTTTGCATCCTGGCCGCCGCGATCTCCATCTGCGCACGCACGGCATCCCGTGGCCATTTTCTTGAAGCCTCGGGAAGCCGAGCACTACCATCTGCGCACGCGCGGCCTCAGGAAGATGGCCGCGCCCACTGATAAACCGCTGAATAGCGCAGATCGCGCTCATTTCCTTCAGCTGCGCAGTGGATTCGCCTGTTGGGCATGCGCACACCATTACGCCACCAACGGAAAGATGAGCAAGATCTGGGGGAGAAACAGCGATGTCACCACGCCCATATGACCAGACCAGCGTGAGTGACAGCCCAAAGCGGCGACTTTACAAAGGTATTTCGGCAGCATAGGTGGGGAATAAAGGCACAAAAAATACACTAATGTAAAGCACAGCTCTGCCCCTATTTAACGCTATTTTTATCTCATCTTGAAAAAACGGGGTGACAGGTTTCCTTTAATGGGTACAAAAGTCTTGCCCGGAGGCACAGACTCTATTGAAACCAGAGCTACGGTTCTCAAGCTCTCAGAAGGGACAATAAGCCAAGGCTCCCCTTCCTCCTCCTCAGATGACACAACGGAGCGAGAGAGGGCATCAGCATGAATGTTCTTCTCCCCAGCGAGATAATGGAGGGTGAAGTGGAACCGGGAGAAGAACAAGGGTCATCTGGCCTGACAAGAATTTAGCCTCTGGGCTGTTTGTAAATAGACCAAATTTTTGTGGTCCGTGAAGACCTGGAAGGGAAAGCGAGCCCCCTACAAAAGATGTCTCCACTCCGAGAAGGCTAAATTCATTGCTAGCAACTCCCTGTCCCCGATGGAATAATTCCTCTCTGCTGGTGTGAAGGTCTTGGAGAAGAAGAAGCAAGGATGTTTCTGACCTTGAGCATCCTTTTGGAAGAGGACTGCTCCTGCACCAACGGATGAGGCATCCACCTCCATTATAAATGGCTTATCAACATCGGGACGATGTAGGATGGGAGCGCTAGCAAAATGAGACTTAATAGAAGAAAAAGCCTTGGAGGCCTCCTCAGACCACAATTTGGGATTTGCTCCCTTCTTGGTGAGGGCTACCAAGGGAGCTACCAAAGTTGAGAAATGGGGAATGAACTGACGATAGTAATTTATGAACCGTATAAAGCGCTGCACCGCTTTAAGAGAATGGGGTTCTTGCCAGTCCATCACAGCCTGTAGTTTGGCAGGATCCATAGCCAATCCCTGGGCGGAGATGATATAGCCCAGGAAAGGTAAAGACTCCTGCTCAAACATACACTTCTCCAACTTTGCATAGAGGGAGTTTGCCCATAAGAGGTCAAAGACTCTGCCAACATCTCTCCGGTGGGAGTCAATATCTGGAGAGAAGATGAGAATATCATCCAGATAGACTATGACTGAGGTGGAGAGCATATCCCGGAAGATATCGTTGACAAAGTCTTGGAAAACGGCTGGGGCATTACAGAGCCCGAAGGGCATCACCAGATTCTCATAGTGCCCATCCCTGGTATTAAACACTATCTTCCATTCGTCCCCCTCACGAATGCGAATCAGGTTATAAGCACCCCACAGATCTAATTTGGTAAATACCCTTGCTCCCGGTAGCCTATCAAAGAGCTCAGAAATCAGGAACAATGGGTACTTATTCTTAACGGTGATGGCGTTAAGACCCCTGTAATCTATGCAAGGATGTAATTCTTCGTTCTTCTGCACGAAGAAGAACCCCGCCCCTGCAGGTGACACTGACTTCCTAATGAACCCTCTTGCCAAATTCTCCTGGATGTATTGGGACATAGCCTCCATTTCCGGGAGAGAGAGGGGATAGACCCGTCCCCGAGGAGGTTCTGCTCCAGGCAAGTGATCAATAGGACAGTCATAGGGACGGTGAAGAGGAAGGGTCTCCGCAGCCTTTTTGGAGAAGACATCTGCATAGGACCAATAGCACTTGGGAAGGGAAGAGAGATCTGTGGGTATCTCAGTAGAGGAAACCTGAACGCACTCCCTCACACATCTGCCCTTACATGAATCACTCCAACCGAATATCCTCCCAGAGGTCCACTCAATATGTGGGGAGTGGAAACGGAGCCAGGGTATTCCCAGCAGAATCTCGTCCATTCCCTTGGGAAGAACAAGAAGGGAAATAATCTCCTGGTGGGAAGGGGACATAGATAATGTGAAAGGGACAGTCTGGTGTGTGATTTGTGAGGGAAGTGTCGACCCATTCACTACTCTAACAGTCACCGGTTTGGCGAGCATCACCAGAGGTATTGCATGGCGCAGAGCAAAAGCAGAGGACATGAAATTCCCCTCTGCTCCAGAGTCCACACAAAGCTCAACTGCTAGAGAGGATGAGCCTAACATGATTGTCCCTTTGAAGGACAGCTTGGAGGAAAACGCCGTTGTGTCTAGTGAACCTCCTCCAATGGTAACTAGACACAAACGTTTACCCGACCGCGGAGGACATTTATTTGCATAATGTCCTTGTTGTTGGCAATTTCTACAAACCACGGGTACGTTATATAGCTGCAGCAAGTATAAGACCTTCCTAGAAGGACCAATGAGAGGCTGCCACAGAGCCTGAGCACCTTCAGGACCTTCCTGGAGAACCAATGGGCTTTGCTGCAGTATCCAAGCATGTGACCCTCGATCTCCAATGAGAGATCTTACCCTGGGCATGCTCAGAAGGAGAAAAGCAGGACTTAGTCCTGAAAGCGACTGCTTGCCACTGCCCTGCACTGGCTTCAATGGCAGAAGCTGGAAAAGCAGCAGTAACCCTTTGCACAGAGTCAGACTGAGTGAGACGCTGGGACTGACATCTCCGCTGAGCAGGCTCCACTGCGGCAGGAGAAGAATGGGAGACCGCAGCAGAGATGGCCCGAGATTCTCCCTGTGCAGAGGCGGGAACTCGACCCCTAACACAGTATTTTGGGGTGTTGCCCCTCATCAGTGCATAGCAAGAGATCTGATTTGGCTGTATGAGAGGCTTCTGACTTGGATATAAGGGATAAGGTTTGTCTTTGTGGAGAATGATAAGCCTGGAATACCAGTATAAGGAGGGTTATAAGCCATTCAATGCTCCTGTGGAAAATTAAATATGCAAATTGCATCTTCAGAGAGGAAGAGGACTTGAATTTTAGTGCCAACTATTGGAAGTAGCAATCTTAAAAGTCAATACCAACTCTTTAACAAGCTTTGCCATATGAGTTAGGATTAGGGATAAGAGAATAGCTTCGGATAACTCCTTATCCTAATAGCTATAGCACTTACTGAATAGCTGCATTGGGAACCCAGATACCTGGAGCGCTCACGACAATCAACTGTTCGACACCGCAGGTGCATGTATCACGGCTGTGTGACAGTCACAACACATGCATGGAGAGCCTCAGGGGTGGACACATCGCATGTGCAGCCAATGCTGCTGCATCAAGGCCCGGAGGTGGAGGGGGGCCCCTGCAGGGTGGCTAACACTGAGGGCAATCTGGCCCGAGGGGTCACTGGCCAGATTGCCCTCATGTGCTATGGGCAGGGAGCGATCCTTGCAGCTCCGCTGCCAACAAAATGGCAGCGGAGCAGAGCTGCATGGATCCATTCTGCTTCCTGCCCGCGCTTCCAGTCTGATACAGCAGTGCTGCTGGATGACGGCTGTGCCATAGAGAAAGCTGCCGGTGACAAAGATGCTGTGACTGCCCAGGAACATGCGGAGAGGTGAATGGTGCTATGTGTGTGTGTGTGTGTGTGTGTGGATGGCAATGATGGAGGTGATGGAGAGAAGACAATGATGGTGGTGGTGGGGAAGGAAACAATGATTGAAAGATTGAAAGTGGTGGAAAGGGCAATGATGGGGTTGGTGGGGGTGAAGGCAATGGTGATGGTGGTGGAAAGGGCAATGGTGGGGGAGGAAGCAATGTTGAAGGTGGTGGAAAGGGCAATGGTGGGGGAGGAAGCAATGTTGAAGGTGGTGGAAAGGGCAATGAGGGGGTGTGGGAGAGGAAGCAATGATGAAGGTGGTGGAAAGGGCAATGATGAGGGTGGTGGGGGAGAAAGCAATGATGTACTGTATACTGCCCCTCCTGTATACTGCACCTCCTGTATACTGAACCTCCTGTATACTCCTCCTCCTGTATACTGCTCCTGTATACTGCCCCTCCTGTATACTGCTCCTGTATACTGCCTCTCCTGTACTCTGCTCCTGTATACTGCCCTCCCCTCCTGTATACTGCCCCTCATGTATACTGCTCCTGTAAGGGACAGCAATATACATAATAAAACAGTCTATGTAATATATATACATGTCTGTGTGTGTGTATATATATATCTATATATATAAATGTCTAAGGGTTTTTCCGTCTGTCTGTCTGTCTGTCTGTCTGTCTTTCTGTCTGTCTGTCTGTCCTGGAAATCCCGTGTCTCTGATTGGTCGAGGCCGCCAGGCCTCGACCAATCAGAGACGGGCACAGCATGGCGACGATGATGTCATAATGGTTGCCATGGCGACGATGATGTCATAAAGGTTGCCTCGACCAATCAGCGACGGGCACAGTCTGCCGCGAATTATGGAATCATCATTGTCCATATACTACGGGGACATGCATATTCTAGAATACCCGATGCGTTAGAATCGGGCCACAATCTAGTATATATATATATATATATATATATATATATATAGCTTTGTTGACTTAAAAGGGGGAGGGCAGACACATTTCTTGCACAGGGGCCCCAAGCTGTCAGTGTCCGCCCCTGGAGAGCCTGTTTGCTTGAGAAATTAGATTCTCTGGTCTGATGAGATGAACATAGACCTTTTTGGTGATAATTCTAAGTGGTATGTGTGGAGAAAATCAGGTACTGCTCATCACCTGCCCAATACAATCCCAACAGTGAAACATGGTGATGGCAGCATCATGCTATGGGGGTGTTTTTCAGCTGCATGGATAGGACGACTGGTTGTCATTGAAGGAAATATGAATACGGCCAAGCACAGAGCTATCCTGGATGAAAACCTCTTCCACAGTGCTCTGGACCTCTGACTTTGCCAAAGGATCACCTTCCAACAAGACAATGACTCTAAGCACACAGCTAAAATAACAAAGGAGTGGCTTCAGAACAACTCTGTGACCATTCTTGACTGGCCCAGTCAGAGCCCTGACCTAAAACCAATAGAGCATCTCTGGAGAGACCTGAACTGGAGAGGATCTGCAAGGAAGAATGGCAGAGGATCACCAAATCCAGGTGTGAAAAACTTGTTGCATCATTCCCAAGAAGACGCATGGCTGTACTAGCTCAAAAGGATGCTTCTACTCAATACTGAGCAAAGGGTCTGAATACTTATGACCATGTGATATTTCAGTTTTTCTTTTTTAATAAATTTGCAAAAATGTCTACATTTCTGTTGTTTTTTTCAGTCAAATTGGGGTGCAGAGTGTACATCAATGAGAAATTTCCAATTTCCAATTACAAACTCATGGGTTTTTTTAGGGTTTTTATGGGGTAGGGTGGAAATACATGTTCCTTTTCATAGCATGTGCTCCGTAACTTACAAAAATCTCAAAGATTATCTCTTGGGATTCCAGCAAATAAATTCTATTCCAAAACAATGAATGTATCCTTTGCACGATTAGCAACAGTCATGACAGTCTTGTGGATATAAGCTGTTGAGCATTTAGTGCTGTATAGATTTTTTTTCTTAAAATCAAAGTTATATTGTGCACATTTTCAAAATCAGTAATAGTTGGAAAAGCTAAATAGCATTGCTGCCAAAAATACAGAAAAGCTGGTGTTTGTTAAAATTTATGCCAGTATTCTCACAGATGCTTTTCAATTTAAAAAGTTTGTGCATGTGGATTTTTGTTGTGAATAATAGGGATCAACTTGTTCAAGTGACAACTCTAAATGCTTTGAAAATCATGTACTCGATGAGTAGCAACAGATGGACTTGAATATTTATTTCAGTTGTTTAATACAAATATTCACACATAGCCTTGACAATTATACTACACTAATACAATGTTAAGTTAAATGGTCCAGAACATGTTTGTGAAATTAGATGCAGAGTTTAATCTTATTAGGCATCGGTGTCACTTAAGTCCTAAACTACACAGGCAGAAGAATTCAGTTATGTAGTTTTCAGTGCAGATTATAGTAGAAGTTCCACATAGTGGCCACATAATAACAGCAAAATGTCAAATGATGCCAACTTACCATAGCAAAAAATACTTTTAAATGATATACAAAATAATACCATAAATAGGCAGGTAAAGTGCATAAACTTAAGTGTCCACATCACAGCCGCCATCAGGGCATTACTGTCCTTACTAGTGTATGAGGGCCGGTGAACAGAAGCAACGAGGGGTGTGTGACACCCCCCCCCCCCTCTTTGCTTCCACACACCAGGCCTCAGGGGCAACATTAATCAGGGCTGTTGTGGTGCCGCAAGCAAGGTGCATAACTGCTATTCACAGTTAAATCAACTATGGTGAGTTAAAGACACCAGTACAGTCTTGTTAATGCACCCAGCAGCCGAAATTGGGCACTGTACCTGTAAGCCGTGGCAGGGTTCTTCATGGTCCTGATGTAGCATGCTCATGTGACAGGCACATCCATTTTGATTCTGGAGTCAGAGTAGTGTGCCAGGTGCACAGCATGGAAGACAGGTGCCATTGGAGGCTGTGAGACAGAGGTGGATGTGAGGAAGAGGCGGGTGGACAGTGTGAGGAAGCGGTGGGTGGACAGAGTGAGGAAGTGGTGGGTGGACAGGGTGAGGAAACGGCAGGTGGGCAGTGTGGGGAGGTTGCAGAGTACAGGCTGGGGAAGCTCCTGAGGGCAGGCTGCAAAGGGAAGGTTGCTGAGGGCAGGCTGGGGAGGAGAGGCTGCCGATGGCAGGCTGGAGAGGCTGCTGAAGGGAAGCTTCTGAGGACAGGCTGGGGAAGGGAGGCTGAGGAGTGGAGACTGCTTAAGGGAGGTTTCTGAGGGGAGTTGGCTAAGGGGGGCTTCTGAGGGCAGGCTGTTGAGGAGGGCTGCTAAGGTCAGGCTGTTGAGGGGAGGCTGCTGAGAGCAGGTTGCTGAGGGCAGGCTGGGGAGGAGAAGCTGCTGATGGCTGGCTGGGAAGGCAGCTGATGGAAGGCTGCTGAGGACAGTTTGCTGAGGGCAGGCTGTTGAGAGGACTGCTGAGGGGAGGCTGCTGAGGAGTGGCTGCTGAGGACAAGTTGTTGAGGGCAGGCTACTGAGGGGAGGCTGCTGAGAGCAGGGTGCTAAGGGGAGGCTGCTGAGAGCAGGTTGCTGAGGGAAGGCTGCTCAGGGCAGGCTGCTGAGGGGAGGATGATGAGGATGCGGGCAGAGTGAGGAAGCTGCAGCAGGAAGAGTGAGGCTGAAGTGAAGAGGCAGTGGGCATACTGAGGCTGCCATTAGATTCTTTGTGACTGGGTAGTGAGTATAGGGGTGGCACTGGCTGCGTTAGTAACTAACTTAAGTCCCAGTATTAATTTGTCCACCACTTCAGTGCATGATTGTCTGATACATTTATTCCTTCCCCTCCTCTTTTACAAACCACATCTAAAGTATAATTGACTGGATGATCCTGAGCACTGCTGACGAACCAAATGCCTAATTATAACATAAGGCAGCAGTGCTCAGGATCATCCAGCAGCCTATAAATTTGGGTTTTGGGGTGGAAGGGGAACTGGAGGGACTGATTGATGCATTCTTGTGTTGTCTATTGGTCATGAGTGACTTGACACAAGGAATGCGACACTTGTAGCCCATGTCCTGGATACATCTGTGCGTGGTTGCCCTTGAAGCAATGAGTCCAGCAACAGTCCACTACTTGTGAATCTCCTCAAAATTTTGAATGGCCTGTTTGTTACGGCACTGCAACACAAGACTAGGGTAGAAGGGGGAAAACTGACCCTGCACTATGACTAGGCTGATACCCTACAATGGAGTGGGTGACCCATTCCTTGCGAAGAGACCCACCGATGATCCTAGTTTAATCTCAAGCGAAGACCTATAGATCGGGGGAAGGGATTCCCTAAAAGATCTAAGGGATCGGTACAAAAATGGGTCACCTACTAATAGAAAACACAGAGAAGGCTGCAGATACAAACAGAACACAGAAACGAAGACTAGCAGAACCAGAGCTCCCAGTACTGCACAAACAACACACACAGAAGACAAAGCAAAGCACCAAGCCAGAAATAAAGCAGATTAACACTGTTGTCCACCAAGGACTGGGAGGCAGGTGCTGGTTAATAAAGAGTGATACAATCACCTGACCCAAGACAAACCCAGCACCAGAGGGAAAAGACTAGCAGCCAGAACACCACAAGAAAATGGCGGATAGTCACAAACTAAACAGATTCTAACACTGTTCTTAACAATCCTTTCAAGGCTGCGGTTATTCCAGTTGTTTGTGCACCTTTTTCTATCACAATCTTTTCCTTCCTCAGCTTTCCATTAATTTGCTTGGATACAGCACTTTGTGAACAGCTAGCTTCCTTAGCAATGACATTTTCTGGCTTACCCTCCTTGTGGAGTGCGTCAATGACTGCCTTCTGTACATCAGTGAAGTCCGCAGTCTTCACCCCCTACCCTCTGAAGATGGCTGGACCATCATTGTAAATACATCATTGTAAATTCACACCTGTATTTTGTATCACCCCCACCTCATTGTAGATTGTAAGCTCTCATGAGCAGGGTCGTCTTATTTTGCTTTATTATTGTATTGTTAACGTTGTTACCTATGACTGTTGTGTTTGAAACTGGTAAACTGTAAAGCGCTGTGGAATATGTTGGCGCTATATAAATAAAGATTGCTATTATTATTCACCATGATTGTGGAGCCTACTTAAACAGACATTTTAACTGCTTAGGAAGCATTTGCAGATATTTTTTGCTAATTATTCTAATTTACTGAGATAATGACTTTTGGGTTTTCATTGGCTGTAATTCATAATCATCAATATTAACATAAATAAACACTTGAAATAGATCACTCTGTTTGTAATATGTACTTGAAATATATCACTCTGTTTGTAATATACACTTAAGCAACAGAATATAACTCCAAGTAAATCAAACTTCTGTGAAATTAAACTGTCCACTTAGGAAGCAACACTGTTTGACAATCAATTTCACATGCTGTTGTGCAAATGGAATAGACAACAGATGGAAATGATTGGCAATTATCAAGACACACTCAATAAAGGAGTGGTTCTGCAGGTGGGGACCACAAACCACATCTCAGTACCAAAGCTTTCTGGCTGATGTATTGGTCACTTTTGAATGTTGGTTGTGCTTTCACACTTGTGGTAGCATGAGACGGACTCTACAACCCACACAAGTGGCTCAGGTAGTGCAGCTGATCCAGGATGGCACATCAATGCAAGCTGTGGCAAGAAGGTTTGCTGCGTCTATCAGCGTAGTGTCCAGAGGCTGGAGGCCCTACCAGGAGACAGGCCAATACACCAGGAGACGTGGAGTGGGCCGTAGGAGGGCAACAACCCAGCAGCAGGACCACTACCTCAGCCTTTGTGCAAGGAGAAACAGGAGGAGCACTGCTGGAGCCCTACAAAATTACCTCCAGCAAGCCACAAATGTGCATATGTCTGCACAAATGGTTAGAAACCGACTCCATGAGGATGGTCTGAGTGCCTGATGTCCACAGATCGGGGTTGTGCTCACAGCCCAACACCATGAAGGATGCTTGGCATTTGCCACAGAACACCAGGATTGGCAAATTCGCCCATGGCTCCCTGTGCTCTTCACAGATGAAAGCAGGTTCACACTGAGCACATGTGACAGACGTGACAGAGTCTGGAGATGCCGTGGATAGCGATCTGCTGCCTGCAATATCCTTCAGCATGACCAGTTTGGCAGTGGGTCAGCAATGGTGTGGGTGGCATTTCTTTGGAGGGCAGCACAGCCCTCCATGTGCTCGCCAGAGGTAGCCTGACTGCCATTAGGTACCAAAATTAGATCCTTTAACCCCTTGTGAGACCATATGCTGGTGAAGTTGGCCCTGGTTTCCTCCTAATGCAGGACAATGCCATACCTCATGTGGCTTGAGTGTGTCAGCAGTTCCTGCAAGATGAAGGCATTGAAGCTATGGACTGCCCGCCCATTCCCCAGACCTGAATCCGATAGAACACATCTGAGACATTATGTCTCGCATCATCCACCAACGTCACATTGCACCACAGACTGTCCAGTAGTTGGCGGATGCTTTAGTCCAGGTCTGGGAGGAGATCCCTCAGGAGACCATCTGCCGCCTCATCAGGAGCATGCCCAGGCATTGTATTGTGTTCATACAGGCACGTGGAGGCCACACACACTACTGAGCATAATTTCCTTGTTTTGAGGCATTTTAACTGAAGTTGGATCAGCCTGTAATTTGATTTTCCACTTTGATTTTGAGTGTCGTTCCAAATCCAGACCTCCATGGGATATTAATTTTGATTTACATTGATCATTTTTATGTTTTATTGTGCTCAACACATTGCACTATGTAATTAATAAAGATTTGCAACTGAAATATTTCATGCAGTGATATCTAGGATGTGGTATTTTAGTGTTCCCTTTATTTTTTTGAGAAGTGTATATATGTTCCATACCTAAAAAAAAGTATTGGATATTTTAGCAAATTTTTAATAGCTATAAGTAGAGTAGGGCCCGGCCAAAATAGTCTGCCTTGTCTTGGTGGCAGGCTTAAAAAAATCTTTTGGTCAAAACAAAAGCTGATGGCTATATATGTAATATGATGTTCGATGGACCACATTATACAGAAACACAACCACATACCAAATGATGTTCAAATAATTATATTACACATTGTATACAAACCACAGACTCTTTTAGTGCTTTAATAATATAACCACACAGCACTCAAATAATGCTGCCATATAATACCTAAACAGTGTTCAAATACTGTTATATGAAAAAGTTTGGGCACCCCTATAAATCTTAAGCTTAATGTTGTATAAAAATTGTTTTTTTTGCAACAGCTATTTCAGTTTCATATATCTAATAACTGTTGGACACAGTAATGTTTCTGCCTTGAAATGAGGTTTATTGTACTAACAGAAAATGTGCAATCTGCATTCAAACAAAATTTGACAGGTGCATACGTATGGGCACCTCACCAGAAAAGTGACATTAACCCCTTTCTGACCTCGGACGGGATAGTACGTCCGAGGTCAGAAGCCCCGTTTTGATGCGGGCTCCGGCGGTGAACAGTTGACATTTGTTTTGAACAGTTCACATTTGCCCGTAATAGGCGCGGGCAAAATCGCGATCTGCCCGCGCCTATTAACTAGTTAAATGCCGCTGTCAAACTCAGACAGCGGCATTTAACTACCGCTTCCAGCCGGGCGGCCGGAAATGATTGCATCGCCGACCCCCGTCACATGATCGGAGGTCGGCGATGCTTCAGAATAGTAATCATAGAGGTCCTTGAGACCTCTATCGTTACTGATTCCCGGCAGCTGTGAGTGCCACCCTGTGGTTGGCGCTCACAGCACACCTGCAATTCTGCTACTTAGCAGCGAACATCAGATCGCTGCTATGTAGCAGAGGTGATCGAGTGGTGCCTGCTTCTAGCCTCCTATGGAGGCTATTGAAGCATGGCAAAAGTAAAAAAACTAAAGTAAAAAAAAAAAAGTGAAAAAATAAAAAAAATATAAAAGTTTAAATCACCCCCCTTTCGCCCCAATCAAAATAAATCAATAAAAAAAAATCAAACCTACACATATTTGGTATTGCCACGTTCAGAATCGCCTGATCAATAAAAAAAAAGCTAAACCGCGTAGCGGGAAAAAAATTTGAAACGCCAGAATTACCTTTTTTTGGTCGCCATGACATTGCATTAAAATGCAATAACGGGCGATCAAAAGAACGTATCTGCACCAAAATGGTATCATTAAAAACGCCAGCTCGGCATGCAAAAAATGAGCCCTCAACCGACCCCAGATCATGAAAAATGGAGACGCTACGAGTATCGGAAAATGGCGCAATTCTTTTTTTTAGCAAAGTTTGTATTTTTTTTTTCACCACTTAGATAAAAAAGGACCTAGTGATGTTAGGTGTCTATGAGCTCGTACTGACCTGAAGAATCATAATAGCAGGTCAGTTTTAGCATTTAGTGAACCCAGCAAAAAAGCCAAGCAAAAAACAAGTGTGGGATTGCACTTTTTTTGCAATTTCACCGCACTTGGAATTTTTTTCCCGTTTTCTAGTACATGACATGGTAAAACCAATGATGTCGTTCAAAAGTACAACTCATCCCGCAAAAAATAAGCCCTCACATGGCCAAATTGACAGAAAAATAAAAAAGTTATGGCTCTGGGAAGGAGGGGAGCAAAAAACGAACACGGAAAAACGGAAAATACCAAGGTCATGAAGGGGTTAATATTTAGTAGATCCTCCTTTTGCAAAAATAACAGCCTCTAGTTGCTTCCTGTAGCTTTTAATGAGTTCCTGGATCCTGGATGAAGGTATTTTTGACTATTCCTCTTTACAAAACAATTCCTGTTCAGTTAAGTTTGATGGTTGCCGAGCATGGACAGCCCTCTTCAAATGATCCCACAGATGTTCAATGATATTCAGGTCTGGGGACTGGGATGGCCATTCCAGAACAGTGTAATTGTTCCTCTGCATGAATGCCTGAGTAGATTTGGAGCAGTGTTTTGGATCATTGTCTTGCCCTGCGTAACTTCAGCTTTGTCACTGATTCATGAACATTATTGTCAAGAATCTGCTGATACTGAGAGGAATCCATGCGTCCCTCAACTTTAACAAGATTCCCAGTGCCGGCATTGGCCACACAGACCCAAAGCATGATGGAACCTCCACCAAATTTTACTGTGGGTAGCAAGTGTTTTTCTTGGAATGTTGTGTTTTTTGGCCGCCAAGCATAACGCCTTTTTGTATGACCAAACAACTCAATCTTGGTTTCATCAGTCCACAGGACCTTCTTCCAAAAAGAAATTGGCTTCTCCAAATGTGCTTTTGCATACCTCAGCCGACTCTGTTTGTGGCGTGCTTGCAGAAATGGCTTCTTTCGCATCACTCTCCCATACAGCTTCTCCTTGTGCAAAGTGCGTTGTATAGTTGACCGATGCACAGTGACACCATCTGCAGCAAGTTGATGCTGCAGCTCTCTGGAGGTGGTCTGAGGATTGTCCTTGACTGATCTCACCATTCTTCTCTGCCTTTCTGATGTTTTTCTTGGCCTGCCACTTCTGGCCTTAACAAGAACTGTACCTGTGTTCTTCCATTTCCTTACTATGTTCCTCACAGTGGAAATTGACAGGTTAAATCTCTGAGACAGCTTTTTGTATCCTTCCCTTGAACAACTATGTTGAATAATCTTTGTTTTCAGACCATTTGACAGTTGTTTTGAGGAGCCCATGATGCCACTCTTCAGAGGAGATTCAAACAGGAGAACAACTTGCAAGTGACCACTTTAAGTAGCTTTTCTCATGATTGCATACACCTGGCTATGAAGTTCAAAGCTCAATGAGGTTACAAAACAAAAAAAAGTGCTTTAGTAAGTCAGTAAAAAGTAGGTAGGAGTATTTAAAACAAGAAAATGATAAGGGTGCCCATACTTATGCACCTGTCAAATTTTGTTTGAATGCAGATTGCACATTTTCTGTTAGTACAATAAACCTAATTTCAAGGCAGAAACATTACTGTGTCCAACAGTTATTAGATATATGAAACTGAAATAGCTGTTGCAAAAAAAACAATTTTTATAAAACATTAAGCTTAAGATTAATAGGGGTGCCCAAACTTTTTCATGTAACTGTATTAATATACAGTAGATTTGATCTATTTTAGAGACACTGTAATGTAATAAGTAAGATTGTTCTACACACGTCTGTCACAGACATAGTCTATGAGCATAATACAATTTTGGTTACCCTTATGACATTTGTTTTTTTAACTTGATAAAGATGCTGGTAAGGCATTGAAATGCGTTGTGAATAAAACAAAAGATTTTATCATCATGTTGCATTTGCAGATAAATGTGATGATGTTTTAGAGGCCACTTGTTACATAGTAACATAGTTAGTAAGGCCGAAAAAAGACATTTGTCCATACAGTTCAGCCTATATTCCATAATAATAAATCCCCAGATCTACGTCCTTCCACAGAACCTAATAATTGTATGGTACAATATTGTTCTGCTCCAGGAAGACATCCAGGCCTCTCTTGAACCCCTCGACTGAGTTCGCCATCACCACCTCCTCAGGCAAGCAATTCCAGATTCTCACTGCCCTAACAGTAAAGAATCCTCTTCTATGTTGGTGGAAAAACCTTCTCTCCTCCAGACGCAAAGAATGCCCCCTTGTGCCCATCACCTTCCTTGGTATAAACAGATCCTCAGCGAGATATTTGTATTGTCCCCTTATATACTTATACATGGTTATTAGATCGCCCCTCAGTCATCTTTTTTCTAGACTAAATAATCCTAATTTCACTAATCTATCTGGGTATTGTAGTTCTCCCATCCCCTTTATTAATTTTGTTGCCCTCCTTTGTACTCTCTCTAGTTCCATTATATCCTTCCTGAGCACCGATGCCCAAAACTGGACACAGTACTCCATGTGCAGGGATTGTAACTAGGGATTTGTACAGAGGCAGTATAATGCTCTCATCATGTGTATCCAGACCTCTTTTAATGCACCCCATGATCCTGTTTGCCTTGGCAGCTGCTGCCTGGCACTGGCACTTGTTGGGGTAAACAACTTAAACAAGGTTAATGGCACAGTAGCAAGGACCAGGAAAATGGACTATGCTAGACAACATGCTAGAAACAGAAACACAAGGAGATATATGGGATCTATAGGTGGGTCTATATGGATCTATTGTAAAGTATAGCCAATAGTAGCAAAGTTGTGACCCAACCGATCCAACTTGTATGAGGTGAAGGAGACAGTCAGAGATAAACTATTAAATAAGGAGAAGGAGAGAACATAAACTGACCAAAAAAGTCCCCGTACCATGTATAATATATAATCATAAACAACTTTATTAACAGCAACAGGGGTATCAGAACAAAAATGGAAACAAATGATGCTAAGAACACAATAAAAAGACAATGACGCACACCCAAGGTGTTGTAACAAAATGGGAAGGAGAGCAGGAAGTAAACACTATACATACATGATCAAATCAAAAAATAACACAAAAAATAAAACTCATTATAGAAAAAAATAAAGTGCCAGTGCAATCCTCAAAGTGTTGAGCGATTATATGGGAACCCTAATTAATAACTCTATGTGTATGAAACAGTAAACATAACATCATGAAACCATATGCAATAAGTCACCTCATGGTATAGATCAGAGGTCCCCAACTGCCGGTCCGCGGACCAGGACCGGGCCGTTGGGGTTTTTCAGTTTTCTGACGTAGCCGTGACAGCTCGCAGCTCCCGGAAGAGAACATTATGCAGGACGGGGTGGGGCGTCGGGCGGGTCTTAGTGACGCAGCCCTCCACAGCACAGCATGGTACCTGTTGTACGTCACGGGGCGGCCCTCCTGCGCAGCATGGTGTGTTCCTGACGGGGTGGGGCGGCAGGCTCTCCTCACTGACATGCCCCCGGCAGAACATGTTATGTGGGGCGTGCTGGGGCAGCAGACTGGCTTCAGTGACGCGGCTCCCGGTACTGGTGTTCAGTGTGTAGCGCTGCTAAGCAGCAGCGCTGTATACACTGACGCTCAATGTACAATGCTGCTACTTAGCAGCGCTGTACACCGAGGTCCCGCCAGCATCCTCCCCATACAGCGCTGTCTGGTGCATATAGCAGTGCTAGTAGCAGTGCTGTACACTGAAACTCAATGTACAGTGCAGCTACTCGCAGAATGTGCTCAGGCAGGAGCAGGGACAAGCAGGTCATGTGTGTCCAGCGCTCCTTCCCCTCCTGCTAGCTGCGAGTTGGAGGGGGAGGGGCTCTGGATGCTAATGGGCAGCTAGATATGACGTCAGGTGTCGCACCCTTATGACTCCTGTAGCTGTGTTCTGGTGTCGTGCGGCCCAGCAGCAGATTTTCTGGTTAAAGTGAAAAAAGCAAATAACAGTGAAAATTCATAGCAGCAGTGCCCGTCTCCAGTAGCAGCAGTAGTGGTGGTCATCATCATCAGTGCCCGTCTCCAGTAGCAGCAGTAGTGGTGGTCATGATCATAAGTGCCCGTCTCCAGTAGCAGCAGTAGTGGTGGTCATCATCATCAGTGCCCGTCTCCAGTAGCAGCAGTAGCAGTAGCCATCTTTCTGTGTTAGGGGCCCACTACGCCTTCACCTCTAACCCTTGTAAAATGAGTAAAAAACAAACATCACTGAAGAGCTTCTTTGAAAAGGAAGAAAGACCCAATGAGACAGATGAAGACTCCATGACTGCTAAAAAAAAGAAAGCTGCATTTAAA
Source organism: Ranitomeya variabilis (assembly GCF_051348905.1). Classification (NCBI taxonomy): domain Eukaryota; kingdom Metazoa; phylum Chordata; class Amphibia; order Anura; family Dendrobatidae; genus Ranitomeya; species Ranitomeya variabilis. The sequence continues at coordinate 1,006,049,133 of NC_135232.1, read as the reverse complement.
AGAAAATACAATGAGTCCTACTTAAATTATGGGTTCATCGCAACTGGCGATTCACATGCCCCAAGCCCACTCTGTCTGATATGTGGCGACCGGCTATCCAACGAGGCCATGAAGCCTTCAAAACTGGTTCGCCACTTACAGACCAAGCACCCTGCATCAAAAGACAAGCCTTTGGAGTTTTTTTAAAGAAAAAAACGCGAACACGAAGGACAGAAGCAATTATTGAAGGCCACCACATCAACAAGTGTGTCTGCTCTGAGAGCATCATTCTTAGTGGCTAACCGCATTGCCAAGGCTAAGAAGCCCTTCACTATTGGTGAAGAGTTGATCCTGCCTGCCGCTAAGGACATTTGCCAGGAACTTTTAGGAGAGGCTGCGGTTAAAAAAGTGGCACAGGTTCCTCTTTCAGCGAGCACTGTCACTAGACGAATTAATGAAATAGCAGAAGACATCGAGGTACAATTGTTGGAGAGGATTAATGCGTCACCATGGTACGCAATCCAGGTTGACGAGTCTACTGACGTTGACAACAAGGCAATGATGCTTGTTTATGTGCGATATATTTTTCAGGAGGATGTGCATGAGGATATGTTATGTGCATTATTGTTGCCAGCCAACACCACAGGTGCAGAACTATTCAAGTCTTTGGATGATTACATATCAGGAAACCTAAACTGGTCATTTTGTGTCGGTATATGCACAGACGGAGCAGCTGCCATGACTGGACGGCTTTCTGGTTTAACTACCCGGGTCAAAGAGGTTGCGTCTGAATGCGAGTCTACGCACTGTGTCATCCATAGAGAAATGCTGGCAAGCCGAAAAATGTCATCTGAACTTAACAGCGTTTTGCAAGATGTGATTAAAGTTATTAATCACATAAAAGCACATGCCCTTAACTCACGTCTGTTCGAGCAGCTCTGTGAGGAGATGGACGCGGAGCACAAATGTCTTCTCCTACACACAGAAGTCAGATGGCTTTCTAAAGGTAGAGCACTGGCCAGAGTTTTTGAGTTACGAGACCCGCTTTATAGATTTCTTTTAGAAAAAGAATTGCCACTTGCAGCACATTTCAGTAGTAAGGAATGGGTCACAAAACTTGCTTACTTATGTGACATATTCAACTTTTTGAACGAACTTAATCTGTCACTTCAGGGGAGAATGACAACTGCCTTCAAGTTGGCAGATAAAGTTGCTGCATTTAAAGCCAAACTGGAAGTGTGGGGACGGCGAGTGAGAACAGGGATATTTGACATGTTTCAAACATTAGCAGGAATTTTGGAAGAGACCGAGCCTGAGCCTTCATTCTCCCAGCTGGTGCATGATCACCTATCTCAGCTTTCAGAAGAGTTTGAGTGCTATTTTCCGACCACAAAAGACCCACGAACTAGGAAGGAATGGATTCGCAACCCATTTGTGAACAAGCCAGGTGAATCGACCTTGTCCGTGCTTGAAGAAGACCAACTGCTTGAGATTGCAAATGATGGTAGCCTTAAAAGTATGTTTGAGACTTCAAATCTCCCAACATTCTGGATTAAAGTCAAGGCTGAATATCCTGGGATCGCCACCAAAGCACTGAAAACTCTGCTTCCTTTTCCAACATCCTATCTTTGTGAAACTGTGTTTTCTGCCATGACAACAGCAAAAACGAGATTACGGAGTAGACTGGACATAAGGAACACACTTCGGGTTTCACTGTCTCCCATCACCCCTAGATGGGACCGTCTTGTTGCAGGAAAACAAGCCCAGTGCTCCCACGGATCCAGGGAAACAAGCCTGGTGCTCCCACTCATTCTGAACCTATGGTAAGTTGAATCACATTCTCATTATAAATGTCATAATTATATGATAAGTATGCACTAAGCTCCATCCCTCCATAACCCCACCCCCATATGACCAAAGCCCCGCCCCTGCCCCACCCCCCCGGGCCATGGAAAACTGGTCTTGCTTAAAGCCGTTCCCTGGTGCAAAAAAGGTTGGGGACCTCTGGTATAGATCATCATTGGAATCAATTTAATAAAGTAGTGGACTTACATGACAATATAGCTCCTTTGTCCGAGTGGCGTCCACCCTGACGCGCATTTCGTCTTCCAGAGAGTGGAGACAACATGGACCAGTAAGCTCTATATAGTGCAGTGAGCCAATAATGTGTGAGGGGGTGTGTGCAAACTGCCAACCAGTCACAGGGAGGAGGCATGGAGTGACGCGCAGCACAAGCCGATGCGTGTGATGCAACAGCCACGTGGGTAAGTATGTGATCAGGAAGACACCGGAGACATGGAGACACGGTCAGGAAGGGGACCCAAGCACCTCAGCATGCGTGCGCGTACCGCCTTCTCCCTGGGAGGAAATAAAGAAATGGGGGTATTAACAGCTGTGCAGAAGGAACATTTATATGTATATATACAGTATAGACCAAAAGTTTGGACACGCCTTCTAATTTAAAGATTTTTCTGTATTTTCATGACTATGAAAATTGTACAATCACACTGAAGGCATCAAAACTATTAATTAACACATGTGGAATTATACACAGTGTGAAACAACTGAAAATATGTCTTATATTCTAGGTTCTTCAAAGTAGCCACCTGTGCTTTGATGACTGCTTTCGACACTCTTGGCATTCTCTTGATGAGCTTCAAGAGGTAGTTACTGGGAATGGTTTTCATTTCACAGGTGTGCCCTGTCAGGTTTAATAAGTGGGATTGCTTGCCTTATAAATGGGGTTGGGACCATCAGTTGTGTTGTGCAGAAGTCTGGTGGATACACAGCTGATAGTCCTGCTGAATAGACTGTTAAAATTTGTATTATGGCAAGAAAAAAGCAGCTAAGTAAAGAAAAACAAGTGGCCATCATTACTTTAAGAAATTTGCACTTATGAAAATATAGAAAAATCTTTAAATGAGAATGTGTGTCCAAACTTTTGGTCTGTACTGTATATATATATATATATATATATATATATATATATATATATATATATATATATATATATACACATATACACTAGATGGGTATTCTAGTATTCTAGAATATATATAGTAGTATATAGCACAGCCCACGCAGTATATAACACAGCCCACGCGGTATATAACACAGCCCACATAGTATATAATACAGCCACGTGGTATATAGCACAGCCCACGTAGTATATAACACTGCCACATAGTATATAACACAGCCATGTAGTATATAGCACAGAGACATAGTATATACCACAGGCCACGCAGTATATAACACAGCCCATATAGTATATAACACAGCCCACATAGTATCTAACACAGCCCACGCAGTATATAACACAGCCCACGTAGTATCTAAAACAGCCCACGTAGTATATAGCAATGTGGGCACCATATCCCTATTAAAAAAGAATTAAAATAAAAAATATTTATATACTCACCTTCCGGCGGCCTCCAGATCCAGCCCAGGCATTTAACGATGCTCCTCGCTACGCTCTGGTCCCAAGAATGCATTGCGGCAATAACACGTGATGGTGTAGAGGTCTCGCGAGACCTCTACGCCTTCTCCGGTCATTGCCGCAATGGATTCTGACATTGGCGTGGGATTTAAACACTGCTTCGCTGATTGGTCGCGCCTGGCCGAGCGCGACCAATCAGCGACATCGGCGAAGGATTTTAATCTCGCTTCGCTGATTGGTCTCTGCCGGCGGGCCGTGACCAATCAGTCACAGGCGCAGTCCGGGTGCGAATTAGAGCAGCATTTAAATCACGCTTCGCTGATTGGTCGTGCCCGGCCGTGCCAATGTCACTGATTAGTGGCGGTTGGCCGGTCACGACCAATCAGCAAAGCGTGGTTTAAATCCCATGCCAATTCGTGGCTGGACAGCACCTGTCTCTGATTGTTCGCGGTTGGCCGGGTGCGACCAATCAGTGAAGCGGTGTTTAAATCGCACACTGTGAACCGTGATTTTAATCCCGCGTGAATGTCGCATAGCCAGCATCAATAGTAAAATGTTGGTCCGGGATGGGGCGACACACTGGCGCTGACTGGAGGTGAGTAGGGAGGGGGCACTGACTGAAGGAGAGTAGGGAGGGGCCAATTTGCGGCCAGACTAAGCCTGTCGCTGATTCAGCGATGCAGTATTTCCGTTACAGGCAGACAGACAGACAAACAGACGGAAGTACCCCTTAGACGATTATATAGATTGATATATAGGAGTATTGTAGGAGAAATGGAGGGCTGAGTGACATACATATATGAAACAAAGAAACAAAACTGGGTAGCGTGAATGTGAAAATGGAAAAAATATTATACTATATGCATGTGGTCTAAAATGTGAGAATTTATCAAATGAAAAAATAAATTAAAAATTGAGTGTGTGAATGTAAACATAATCAAGTATAATTGTGAATTAGATAAATAGATAAACACTGAAATATTGCAAAAATAAAGAATAATGAATGTGACAAGAAATACACAAGTATGCACAAAAAATATTAAATAATAAAATATAAAAAATAAGTAAATAAAAATGAAAAATAAAAAATGAATAAAAAATAATAAATAATACATAATAAATAATAATAAATAAATGCTAAAATGTTAATAAGGTGTAGACAGTGGAAGTAGTTAATCAATTATAGTCTCAAGACAATCAAAAAAGAAAACATGGGTGGCAAAAATAGAGTCCAAAGTGATTTCATGTTGAGGGATGGAACCTTCTTAAAGTGAGGAACCACAGCACATCATTATCTCCAGATCCTAATTCCAAAATGCGACAGAGCCCAGAAAAATAAAACAATTCTATAATAAAATAAAAAGGCGACATGGTAAGCATAAAAGAAAGAAAAAAAATGACTAAAAACTCAGAGACAATAAAAAGGGGAACAATAGTTGAAATAGTATAAATTAGGGTTGAGCGACTTTCATTTTTTTAAGATCGAGTAGGGTTTTGGGAAACCCGATTTTGTCCAGAGTCGAGTCGAGTGCAGTCGGCCGATTATCGCTAAAAGTCGGGGATCGACCGAAACACGAAACCCAATGCAAGTCAATGGGGAAGCATAGTCGGCAGTGAGTGGAGGCCAGGAAAACACCTACAGTGCCCATTTTAATGCCAAAAACATCCATTCTTGTTTCTGAAGCTTGCCAATCTTAATTAACTGTATAATAATAGTTGGGCATAGGGAATTGGGGGAAAGTTGTGGGGGGAGTAGGGCTGGCTCAAGTTTTTCGTGGGCCCAGGAAATGCGGACTACGTCACGGCGGTGTTGCAGTTCAAAATTGGTAACAGGACTAAACAGGCGGCATTGCTTTGTTCAGTGGAGTAGCAAACCCAAGAGCAGCAGACACTGTTTCAAGGGCCTAACCACACTAGTAGGCCAAATGCAGTTTAATATCTGATAGTATAGGGCGAAAGCCAGAATGTGGAAGCTCAGCTTTGTTCAGTTGAGGACAACACCAGGGAGGGGCAGACACCTTTAGTAGGCCGGAAAAGCCTATTGCATTTTTTAAAATGGTAATTTGGAGCAGAAGGTTGAAGCTCAGCTTTATTTAGTTGAGGACAACACCAGGCAGGGGCACACAGACAGACACCTTTAGTAGGCCGGAAAAGCCTATTGCATTTTTTAAAATGGTAATTTGGAGCAGAAGGTTGAAGCTCAGCTTTATTTAGTTGAGGGCAACACCAGGGAGGGGCAGAAGCCGTTAGTAGGCCCTAACCACCATTTTGTTTTTTAAAAACCACTTAATGAGAGCCGGAAGGTTGAAGCTCAGCTTTATTCAGTTGAGGACAACACCAGGCAGGGGCACACAGACAGACACCTTTAGTAGGCCGGAAAAGCCTATTGCATTTTTTTAAATGGTAATTTGGAGCAGAAGGTTGCAGCTCAGCTTTATTTAGTTGAGGGCAACACCAGGCAGGGGCACACAGACAGACACCTTTAGTAGGCCGGAAAAGCCTATTGCATTTTTTAAAATGGTAATTTGGAGCAGAAGGTTGAAGCTCAGCTTTATTTAGTTGAGGGCAACACCAGGGAGGGGCAGAAGCCGTTAGTAGGCCCTAACCACCATTTTGTTTTTTAAAAACCACTTAATGAGAGCCGGAAGGTTGAAGCTCAGCTTTATTCAGTTGAGGACAACACCAGGCAGGGGCACACAGACAGACACCTTTAGTAGGCCGGAAAAGCCTATTGCATTTTTTAAAATGGTAATTTGGAGCAGAAGGTTGAAGCTCAGCTTTATTCAGTTGAGGACAACACCAGGCAGGGGCACACAGACAGACACCTTTAGTAGGCCGGAAAAGCCTATTGCATTTTTTAAAATGGTAATTTGGAGCAGAAGGTTGAAGCTCAGCTTTATTTAGTTGAGGACAACACCAGGCAGGGGCACACAGACAGACACCTTTAGTAGGCCGGAAAAGCCTATTGCATTTTTTAAAATGGTAATTTGGAGCAGAAGGTTGAAGCTCAGCTTTATTTAGTTGAGGGCAACACCAGGGAGGGGCAGAAGCCGTTAGTAGGCCCTAACCACCATTTTGTTTTTTAAAAACCACTTAATGAGAGCCGGAAGGTTGAAGCTCAGCTTTATTCAGTTGAGGACAACACCAGGCAGGGGCACACAGACAGACACCTTTAGTAGGCCGGAAAAGCCTATTGCATTTTTTAAAATGGTAATTTGGAGCAGAAGGTTGCAGCTCAGCTTTATTTAGTTGAGGGCAACACCAGGGAGGGGCAGAAGCCGTTAGTAGGCCCTAACCACCATTTTGTTTTTTAAAAACCACTTAATGAGAGCCGGAAGGTTGAAGCTCAGCTTTATTCAGTTGAGGACAACACCAGGCAGGGGCACACAGACAGACACCTTTAGTAGGCCGGAAAAGCCTATTGCATTTTTTAAAATGGTAATTTGGAGCAGAAGGTTGCAGCTCAGCTTTATTTAGTTGAGGGCAACACCAGGGAGGGGCAGAAGCCGTTAGTAGGCCCTAACCACCATTTTGTTTTTTAAAAACCACTTAATGAGAGCCGGAAGGTTGAAGCTCAGCTTTATTCAGTTGAGGACAACACCAGGCAGGGGCACACAGACAGACACCTTTAGTAGGCCGGAAAAGCCTATTGCATTTTTTAAAATGGTAATTTGGAGCAGAAGGTTGAAGCTCAGCTTTATTTAGTTGAGGGCAACACCAGGGAGGGGCAGAAGCCGTTAGTAGGCCCTAACCACCATTTTGTTTTTTAAAAACCACTTAATGAGAGCCGGAAGGTTGAAGCTCAGCTTTATTCAGTTGAGGACAACACCAGGCAGGGGCACACAGACAGACACCTTTAGTAGGCCGGAAAAGCCTATTGCATTTTTTAAAATGGTAATTTGGAGCAGAAGGTTGAAGCTCAGCTTTATTTAGTTGAGGGCAACACCAGGGAGGGGCAGAAGCCGTTAGTAGGCCCTAACCACCATTTTGTTTTTTAAAAACCACTTAATGAGAGCCGGAAGGTTGAAGCTCAGCTTTATTCAGTTGAGGACAACACCAGGCAGGGGCACACAGACAGACACCTTTAGTAGGCCGGAAAAGCCTATTGCATTTTTTAAAATGGTAATTTGGAGCAGAAGGTTGAAGCTCAGCTTTATTCAGTTGAGGACAACACCAGGCAGGGGCACACAGACAGACACCTTTAGTAGGCCGGAAAAGCCTATTGCATTTTTTAAAATGGTAATTTGGAGCAGAAGGTTGAAGCTCAGCTTTATTCAGTTGAGGACAACACCAGGCAGGGGCACACAGACAGACACCTTTAGTAGGCCGGAAAAGCCTATTGCATTTTTTAAAATGGTAATTTGGAGCAGAAGGTTGAAGCTCAGCTTTATTTAGTTGAGGACAACACCAGGCAGGGGCACACAGACAGACACCTTTAGTAGGCCGGAAAAGCCTATTGCATTTTTTAAAATGGTAATTTGGAGCAGAAGGTTGAAGCTCAGCTTTATTTAGTTGAGGGCAACACCAGGGAGGGGCAGAAGCCGTTAGTAGGCCCTAACCAAAGTTGAAGGCCAAATGCAGTTTAATTTCTGATACTATAGGCCGAAAGCCAGAAGGTGGAAGCTCCGATTTAGACAGTGGAGGACAATTTGAATTAGGGACTGCAGACAGACTTAGTAGGCTGTCCCCTGTGGACCATGCATCCAACACATTAACCCATTGCGCCGTAATGGACACGTAATCTTCCGTGGCCATGCCTACAGGGCCATGCGTCTGTTGTCAGGTGCACCTTTGTACTCACAGATTGCCAGAGTGCATGGACAATGCGGTCTTCTACATGCTGGTGGAGGGTTGGGATGGCTTTTCTCGCAAAAGAAGTGTCGACTGGTTAGCTTGTAGCGTGGTACAGCGTAGTCCATCATGGCCTTATTAATAGTAAATAAAATATATAACTAGGCTCTATGAACTTTTAAATAGGTTCCAGGGGTACACGGGCAGCATTGGTGTGGTCAGTGGAGGAGTATTGCAAGTAGGGGCTGCAGACAGGCTATCAAAGGCCTAAAATACCAAACAGTAGGCACTCATGGCAGTTTTACATCGGTTACATGGATACACAGGCAGGCACTCCAGGCAGCATTGTGGTCAGTGGAGGAGTATTGCAAGTAGGGGCCGCAGACAGGCTATCAAAGGCCTAAAATAACAAACAGTAGGCAGTCATGGCAGTTTTACATCGGTTACATGGATACACAGGCAGGCAATCCAGGCAGCATTGTGGTCAGTGGAGGAGTATTGCAAGTAGGGGCCGCAGACAGGCTATCAAAGGCCTAAAATAACAAACAGTAGGCAGTCATGGCAGTTTTACATCGGTTACATGGATACACAGGCAGGCACTCCAGGCAGCATTGTGGTCAGTGGAGGAGTATTGCAAGTAGGGGCCGCAGACAGGCTATCAAAGGCCTAAAATAACAAACAATAGGCTCATTGCAGTTTTACAGCGGTTACATGGATAGACGGGCAGGCAGCTTGGTGGTGAGTGGAGGAGTATTTAAAGTAGGGACCGCAGACAGGCTTCAAAGGCCTAACATAAGAAAATGGGCTGGCTGTAGGCACTTTATAATTGGTTCCAGGGGTACACGGGCAGCAGTGGTCTGGCCAGTGGAGGACTAGTGGAAGGAGGGACCGCAGACAGGCTTCAAAGGCCTAACATAAAAAAATGGGCTGGCTGTAGGCACTTTATAATTGGTTCCAGGGGTACACGGGCAGCAGTGGTCTGGTCAGTGGAGGACTAGTGGAAGGAGGGACCGCAGACAGGCTTCAAAGGCCTAACATAAAAAAATGGGCTGGCTGTAGGCACTTTATAATTGGTTCCAGGGGTACACGGGCAGCAGTGGTCTGGTCAGTGGAGGACTAGTGGAAGGAGGGACCGCAGACAGGCTTCAAAGGCCTAACATAAAAAAATGGGCTGGCTGTAGGCACTTTATAATTGGTTCCAGGGGTACACGGGCAGCAGTGGTCTGGCCAGTGGAGGACTAGTGGAAGGAGGGACCGCAGACAGGCTTCAAAGGCCTAACATAAAAAAATGGGCTGGCTGTAGACACTTTATAATTGGTTCCAGGGGTACACGGGCAGCAGTGGTCTGGTCAGTGGAGGACTAGTGGAAGGAGGGACCGCAGACAGGCTTCAAAGGCCTAACATAAAAAAATGGGCTGGCTGTAGGCACTTTATAATTGGTTCCAGGGGTACACGGGCAGCAGTGGTCTGGTCAGTGGAGGACTAGTGGAAGGAGGGACCGCAGACAGGCTTCAAAGGCCTAACATAAAAAAATGGGCTGGCTGTAGGCACTTTATAATTGGTTCCAGGGGTACACGGGCAGCAGTGGTCTGGCCAGTGGAGGACTAGTGGAAGGAGGGACCGCAGACAGGCTTCAAAGGCCTAACATAAAAAAATGGGCTGGCTGTAGGCACTTTATAATTGGTTCCAGGGGTACACGGGCAGCAGTGGTCTGGCCAGTGGAGGACTAGTGGAAGGAGGGACCGCAGACAGGCTTCAAAGGCCTAACATAAAAAAATGGGCTGGCTGTAGGCACTTTATAATTGGTTCCAGGGGTACACGGGCAGCAGTGGTCTGGCCAGTGGAGGACTAGTGGAAGGAGGGACCGCAGACAGGCTTCAAAGGCCTAACATAAAAAAATGGGCTGGCTGTAGGCACTTTATAATTGGTTCCAGGGGTACACGGGCAGCAGTGGTCTGGTCAGTGGAGGACTAGTGGAAGGAGGGACCGCAGACAGGCTTCAAAGGCCTAACATAAAAAAATGGGCTGGCTGTAGGCACTTTATAATTGGTTCCAGGGGTACACGGGCAGCAGTGGTCTGGCCAGTGGAGGACTAGTGGAAGGAGGGACCGCAGACAGGCTTCAAAGGCCTAACATAAAAAAATGGGCTGGCTGTAGGCACTTTATAATTGGTTCCAGGGGTACACGGGCAGCAGTGGTCTGGTCAGTGGAGGACTAGTGGAAGGAGGGACCGCAGACAGGCTTCAAAGGCCTAACATAAAAAAATGGGCTGGCTGTAGGCACTTTATAATTGGTTCCAGGGGTACACGGGCAGCAGTGGTCTGGTCAGTGGAGGACTAGTGGAAGGAGGGACCGCAGACAGGCTTCAAAGGCCTAAAATAACAAACAATAGGCTCATGGCAGTTTTACAGCGGTTACATGGATACACGGGCAGCTTGGTGGTGAGTGGAGGAGTAGTGCAAGGAGTGTCTGTCCCAGTACTCCCAAAATATAAATAGATGTTAATGTCTCGCAAAACAACCAAAACAAAAAAAAAGGTGGCATACTTAGGTACAGGGGTGGGCTCATCTGCTGAGTTTCTGACATAGTAATTTGGCAGTAACTATTTAATGGTGCCAATATAGGACACAGACACAGACTACTTTAAGTTGCATCATAGATGTCTACAAATTTGTATTGTCAGTGCCAGACATTGAATGATGTCAGCGAATAGACTAAAGATTGGTGGAGCTGTGCGACATAATTTTGCATGTGGTAGAGCACATTTTGAGCTGGGGTAGGGGGGAACTCTCTAGAGGCCGGCGGGACTGCCCCAGGGCCCCTCATGTTACAACGGTGTGTCTGACGTTGGGTGCGCACCACCACCGCCAGAGACACTACATTGTACTATGAGGGACCCAGTAGCAATGCCGTCAACCAAAAGCGAGCACACCCACCTCTTCAGACAAACAGCAGTCTCACGGGTGCTTGCGCCAAGTCGCGATACCACGGCCCCGTGTGGGGAGTTTGGCCATTTAGGGAGGTGTAAACATGTCGTATGCTGTACAATCAGCTGCAGCAAATTAGACATTAGAAAAGTAATTCACAGGCAAGAGCCTTTCATAGGAAAGCTAGGTGTCGGCCGGGCAAGGTGGGGCAAAAGATTTCGAAATCCAGTTGTGGTTCATTTTAATGAATGTTAGATCGTCAACATTTTGGGTAGCCAGACGAGTCCTTTTTTCGGTTAATATTGAACCTGCAGCACTGAATACTCTTTCTGATAGGACACTTGCTGCCGGGCAAGCAAGCTCCTGCAATGCATATTCTGCCAATTCTGGCCAGGTGTCTAATTTGGAGGCCCAGTAATCAAATGGGAATGACGGTTGAGGGAGAACATCGATAAGGGATGAAAAATAGTTAGTAACCATACTGGACAAATGTTGTCTCCTGTCACTTTCAATTGATGCAGCAGTACCTGTCCTGTCTGCGGTCATAGCAAAATCACTCCACAACCTGGTCAGAAAACCCCTCTGTCCAACGCCACTTCTGATGTGTGCACCCCTAACACTCCTAGTCTGCTGCCCCCTGGAGCTCGTGTGAGAACGATCACGTGCGCTGTGTGCTGGGAATGCCTGAAGCAAATGGTCAACAAGAGTTGATTGTTTGGTTGCTAATATTAGTTCCAAGTTCTCATGTGGCATAATATTTTGCAATTTGCCTTTATAGCGTGGATCAAGGAGGCAGGCCAACCAGTAATCGTCATCGTTCATCATTTTCGTAATGCGTGTGTCCCTTTTTAGGATACGTAAGGCATAATCCGCCATGTGGGCCAAAGTTCCAGTTGTCAAATCTCCGGTTGTGATTGGTTGAGGGGCAGTTGCAGGCAAATCTACGTCACTTGTGTCCCTCAAAAAACCAGAACCCGGCCGTGACACGCAACCAATTTCCTGTGCCCCCGGGAAAGGTTCGGCATTAAAAATATACTCATCCCCATCATCCTCCTCGTCCTCCACCTCCTCTTCGCCCGCTACCTCGTCCTGTACACTGCCCTGACCAGACAATGGCTGACTGTCATCAAGGCTTTCCTCTTCCTCTGGTGCAGACGCCTGCTCCTTTATGTGCGTCAAACTTTGCATCAGCAGACGCATTAGGGGGATGCTCATGCTTATTACGGCGTTGTCTGCACTAACCAGCCGTGTGCATTCCTCAAAACACTGAAGGACTTGACACATGTCTTGTATCTTAGACCACTGCACACCTGACAACTCCATGTCTGCCATCCTACTGCCTGCCCGTGTATCCTCCCACAAATAAATAACAGCACGCCTCTGTTCGCACAGTCTCTGAAGCATGTGCAGTGTTGAGTTCCACCTTGTTGCAACGTCTATGATTAGGCGATGCTGGGGAAGGTTCAAAGACCGCTGATAGGTCTGCATACGGCTGGCGTGTACAGGCGAACGTCGGATATGTGAGCAAAGTGCACGCACTTTGAGGAGCAGGTCGGAGAACCCAGGATAAGTTTTCAATAAGCACTGCACCACCAGGTTTAAGGTGTGAGCCAGGCAAGGAATGTGTTTCAGTTGGGAAAGGGAGATGGCAGCCATGAAATTCCTTCCGTTATCACTCACTACCTTGCCTGCCTCAAGATCTACTGTGCCAAGCCACGACTGCGTTTCTTGTTGCAAGAACTCGGACAGAACTTCCGCGGTGTGTCTGTTGTCGCCCAAGCACTTCATAGCCAATACAGCCTGCTGACGCTTGGCAGTAGCTGGCCCATAATGGGACAACTGGTGTGCAACAGTGTCATCTGCCGATGGAGTGGTTGGCAGACTGCGTTCTGTGGAAGAGCTGTAGCTTCTGCAGGAGGACGAGGAGGAGGAGGAGGAGGGGGTGCGAACGCCTACAGCCAACTGTTTCCTAGACCGTGGGCTAGGCACAACTGTCCCTAAATTGATGTCGCCTGTGGACCCTGCATCCACCACATTCACCCAGTGTGCCGTGATGGACACATAACGTCCCTGGCCATGCCTACTGGTCCATGCATCTGTAGTCAGGTGCACCTTTGTACTCACAGATTGCCTGAGTGCATGGACGATGCGCTGTTTAACATGCTGGTGCAGGGCTGGGATGGCTTTTCTGGAAAAAAAGTGTCGACTGGGTAGCTCGTATCGTGGTTCAGCGTACTCCATCAGGGCTTTGAAAGCTTCGCTTTCAACTAACCGGTAGGGCATCATCTCTAACGAGATTAGTCTAGCTATGTGGGCGTTAAAACCCTGTGTACGCGGATGCGAGGATAAGTACTTCCTTTTTCTAACCAGAGTCTCATGTAGGGTGAGCTGGACTGGAGAGCTGGAGATCGTGGAACTTTCGGGTGTGCCGGTGTACATGGCAGACTGAGAGACGGTTGGAGACGGTATTGTTTCCGCCGGTGCCCTAGATGCAATATTTCCTCCTACAAAACTGGTGGTTCCCTGACCCTGACTGCTTTTGGCTGGCAAAGAAACCTGCACAGATACTGCCGGTGGTGCAGAAAATGGTGGCCTTACAGTGACGGAAGGGATGTTGCGTTGCTGACTAGCTTCATTTGCCGAGGGTGCTACAACCTTGAGGGACGTTTGGTAGTTAGTCCAGGCTTGAAAATGCATGGTGGTTAAGTGTCTATGCATGCAACTAGTATTTAGACTTTTCAGATTCTGACCTCTGCTTAAGCTAGTTGAACATTTTTGACAGATGACTTTGCGCTGATCAGTTGGATGTTGTTTAAAAAAATGCCAGACTGCACTCTTCCTAGACTCGGATCCCTTTTCAGGGATTGCAGACTGAGCTTTAACCGGATGGCAACGCTGTGCTCCAACAGGTTTTGGCTTTGACACGCGTTTTGGGCCAGATACGGGCCCGGCAGATGGAACCTGTTGCGATGTTGATGCCTGCTGCGGCCCCTCCTCCACCTCCGCTTCTGAACTACTGCCGCCTGCACCCTGTTCCCCCAATGGCTGCCAATCGGGGTCAATAACTGGGTCATCTATTACCTCCTCTTCGAGCTCGTGTGCAACTTCGTCTGTGTCACTGTGTCGGTCGGTGGTATAGCGTTCGTGGCGGGGCAACATAGTCTCATCAGGGTCTGATTGTGGATCTGTACCCTGAGAGGGCAATGTGGTGGTCTGAGTCAAAGGAGCAGCATAGTACTCTGGCTGTGGCTGTGCATCAGTGCACTCCATGTCAGAATATACTTGTAATGGGCATGGCCTGTTAAATGTTTCACTTTCTAAGCCAGGGACGGTATGTGTAAAGAGCTCCATGGAGTGACCCGTTGTGTCGCCTGCTGCATCCTTCTCTCTTGTTGTAGTTTTTGCTGAGGAGGACAAGGAAGCGACTTGTCCCTGACCGTGAACATCCACAAGCGACGCGCTGCTTTTACATTTACCAGTTTCGGAAGAGGAGGCAAAAGAGCTAGAGGCTGAGTCTGCAATGTAAGCCAAAACTTGCTGTTGCTGCTCCGCCTTTAAAAGCGGTTTTCCTACTCCCAGAAAAGAGAGCGTTCGAGGCCTTGTGTAGCCTGACGACGAAACTGGCTCCACAGCTCCAGACTTAGGTGGAATATTTTTATCCCCACGACCACCTGATGCTCCACTACCACTACCATCATTACCAGCTGACAATGAACGCCCACGACGACCTCTTGCACCAGACTTCCTCATTGTTTTAAAATCTTAACCAAAGTAACTTTATTTGTTGCTGTCAAACAACTTACACGGTGAGCTATAACTTCAGTATGATTTCAATATCCCTTAACAGGTTGGTGAGACCACAAGGAAAATCAGGCACAATGTTACACACTCTGTTTTCTGTGGCACAAAATCACAGAGATGACACACACGCAGGACTGTCACTCAAGCACTAATGTCAATATTAATCTCCCACCTAATTTATTTATTTTTTTTTCTCAGGGAGACTTTAGAAACCAAATAATATTAAAAAAAAAAAAAAAAAAAAGGCTTTCTATGGCCCACAATTAGAGAGAGAGAGGTGGCACACCCAGGAGTCAAGACTGGCGCACAAGCTGAAAGGGCAATATTACTCTCCCACTGTTTTTTTATGTATTTTTTGTTTTTTAAGGGAGACTTTAGAAACCCAATAATATTTAAAAAAAAAAATAAATAGGCTTTCTATGGCCCACTGAATGAGAGGGAGAGAGGTGGCACACCCAGGAGTCAAGACTGGCACACAAGCTGAAAGGGCAATATTACTCTCCCACTGTTTTTTTATGTATTTTTTGTTTTTTAAGGGAGACTTTAGAAACCCAATAATATTTAAAAAAAAAAATAAATAGGCTTTCTATGGCCCACTGAATGAGAGGGAGAGAGGTGGCACACCCAGGAGTCAAGACTGGCACACAAGCTGAAAGGGCAATATTACTCTCCCACTGTTTTTTTATGTTTTTTTTTTTTTTTCAGGGAGACTTTAGAAACCAAATAATATTAAAAAAACCAAAAAAAAAATAGCCTTTCTATGGCCCACTGAATGAGAGAGAGAGGTGGCACACCCAGGAGTCAAGACTGGCACACAAGCTGAAAGGGCAATATTACTCTCCCACTGTTTTTTTATGTATTTTTTGTTTTTTAAGGGAGACTTTAGAAACCCAATAATATTTAAAAAAAAAAATAAATAGGCTTTCTATGGCCCACTGAATGAGAGAGAGGTGGCACACCCAGGAGTCAAGACTGGCACACAAGCTGAAAGGGCAATATTACTCTCCCACTGTTTTTTTATGTATTTTTTGTTTTTTAAGGGAGACTTTAGAAACCCAATAATATTTTTTTAAAAAAATAAATAGGCTTTATATGGCCCACTGAATGAGAGGGAGAGAGGTGGCACACCCAGGAGTCAAGACTGGCACACAAGCTGAAAGGGCAATATTACTCTCCCACTGTTTTTTTATGTTTGTTTTTTTTTTTCAGGGAGACTTTAGAAACCAAATAATATTAAAAAAACCAAAAAAAAAAATAGCCTTTCTATGGCCCACTGAATGAGAGAGAGAGGTGGCACACCCAGGAGTCAAGACTGGCACACAAGCTGAAAGGGCAATATTACTCTCCCACTGTTTTTTTATGTATTTTTTGTTTTTTAAGGGAGACTTTAGAAACCCAATAATATTTTTTTAAAAAAATAAATAGGCTTTCTATGGCCCACTGAATGAGAGAGAGGTGGCACACCCAGGAGTCAAGACTGGCACACAAGCTGAAAGGGCAATATTACTCTCCCACTGTTTTTTTATGTTTTTTTTTTTTTTCAGGGAGACTTTAGAAACCAAATAATATTAAAAAAACCAAAAAAAAAATAGCCTCTCTATGGCCCACTGAATGAGAGAGAGAGGTGGCACACCCAGGAGTCAAGACTGGCACACAAGCTGAAAGGGCAATATTACTCTCCCACTGTTTTTTTTTTTTTTAAGGGAGACTTTAGAAATCCAATAATATTTAAAAAAAAAAAAAAAAGGCTTTCTATGGCCCACTGAATGAGAGGGAGAGAGGTGGCACACCCAGGAGTCAAGACTGGCACACAAGCTGAAAGGGCAATATTACTCTCCCACTGTTTTTTTATTTATTTTTTTTTTTTTTCAGGGAGACTTTAGAAACCAAATAATAAGAAAAAAAATAAATAAATAAATAGGCTTTCTATAGCCCACTGAATGAGAGATAGCACACACAGCAGTGGCACACAAGCCCTGACTGAGGCCAATATTTTTCTCCCACTGATTGATGTAGTGTTTTTGTGTTGAGGTAGATTTTAGAACACAAATCAAGGAAAAAAAAAAATGCTTTCTATGGCCCACTGAATGAGAGAGAGGTGGCACACCCAGGAGTCAAGACTGGCACACAAGCTGAAAGGGCAATATTACTCTCCCACTGTTTTTTTATGTTTTTTTTTTTTTTTTCAGGGAGACTTTAGAAACCAAATAATATTAAAAAAACCAAAAAAAAAATAGCCTTTCTATGGCCCACTGAATGAGAGAGAGAGGTGGCACACCCAGGAGTCAAGACTGGCACACAAGCTGAAAGGGCAATATTACTCTCCCACTGTTGTTTTATGTTTTTTTTTTTTTTTTTCAGGGAGACTTTAGAAACCCAATAATATTTTTTTAAAAAAATAAATAGGCTTTATATGGCCCACTGAATGAGAGGGAGAGAGGTGGCACACCCAGGAGTCAAGACTGGCACACAAGCTGAAAGGGCAATATTACTCTCCCACTGTTTTTTTATGTTTGTTTTTTTTTTTCAGGGAGACTTTAGAAACCAAATAATATTAAAAAAACCAAAAAAAAAAATAGCCTTTCTATGGCCCACTGAATGAGAGAGAGAGGTGGCACACCCAGGAGTCAAGACTGGCACACAAGCTGAAAGGGCAATATTACTCTCCCACTGTTTTTTTATGTATTTTTTGTTTTTTAAGGGAGACTTTAGAAACCCAATAATATTTTTAAAAAAAAATAAATAGGCTTTCTATGGCCCACTGAATGAGAGAGAGGTGGCACACCCAGGAGTCAAGACTGGCACACAAGCTGAAAGGGCAATATTACTCTCCCACTGTTTTTTTATGTTTTTTTTTTTTTTCAGGGAGACTTTAGAAACCAAATAATATTAAAAAAACCAAAAAAAAAATAGCCTCTCTATGGCCCACTGAATGAGAGAGAGAGGTGGCACACCCAGGAGTCAAGACTGGCACACAAGCTGAAAGGGCAATATTACTCTCCCACTGTTTTTTTTTTTTTTAAGGGAGACTTTAGAAATCCAATAATATTTAAAAAAAAAAAAAAAAGGCTTTCTATGGCCCACTGAATGAGAGGGAGAGAGGTGGCACACCCAGGAGTCAAGACTGGCACACAAGCTGAAAGGGCAATATTACTCTCCCACTGTTTTTTTATTTATTTTTTTTTTTTTTCAGGGAGACTTTAGAAACCAAATAATAAGAAAAAAAATAAATAAATAAATAGGCTTTCTATAGCCCACTGAATGAGAGATAGCACACACAGCAGTGGCACACAAGCCCTGACTGAGGCCAATATTTTTCTCCCACTGATTGATGTAGTGTTTTTGTGTTGAGGTAGATTTTAGAACACAAATCAAGGAAAAAAAAAAAATGCTTTCTATGGCCCACTGAATGAGAGAGAGGTGGCACACCCAGGAGTCAAGACTGGCACACAAGCTGAAAGGGCAATATTACTCTCCCACTGTTTTTTTTTTTTTTAAGGGAGACTTTAGAAATCCAATAATATTTAAAAAAAAAAAAAAAAGGCTTTCTATGGCCCACTGAATGAGAGGGAGAGAGGTGGCACACCCAGGAGTCAAGACTGGCACACAAGCTGAAAGGGCAATATTACTCTCCCACTGTTTTTTTATTTATTTTTTTTTTTTTTCAGGGAGACTTTAGAAACCAAATAATAAGAAAAAAAATAAATAAATAAATAGGCTTTCTATAGCCCACTGAATGAGAGATAGCACACACAGCAGTGGCACACAAGCCCTGACTGAGGCCAATATTTTTCTCCCACTGATTGATGTAGTGTTTTTGTGTTGAGGTAGATTTTAGAACACAAATCAAGGAAAAAAAAAAAATGCTTTCTATGGCCCACTGAATGAGAGAGAGGTGGCACACCCAGGAGTCAAGACTGGCACACAAGCTGAAAGGGCAATATTACTCTCCCACTGTTTTTTTATGTTTTTTTTTTTTTTTTCAGGGAGACTTTAGAAACCAAATAATATTAAAAAAACCAAAAAAAAAATAGCCTTTCTATGGCCCACTGAATGAGAGAGAGAGGTGGCACACCCAGGAGTCAAGACTGGCACACAAGCTGAAAGGGCAATATTACTCTCCCACTGTTGTTTTATGTTTTTTTTTTTTTTTTTCAGGGAGACTTTAGAAACCAAATAATATTAAAAAAACCAAAAAAAAAAATAGCCTTTCTATGGCCCACTGAATGAGAGAGAGAGGTGGCACACCCAGGAGTCAAGACTGGCACACAAGCTGAAAGGGCAATATTACTCTCCCACTGTTTTTTTATGTATTTTTTGTTTTTTAAGGGAGACTTTAGAAACCCAATAATATTAAAAAAAAAAAAAAAATAGGCTTTCTATGGCCCACTGAATGAGAGAGAGGTGGCACACCCAGGAGCCAAGACTGGCACACAAGCTGAAAGGGCAATATTACTCTCCCACTGTTTTTTTATGTTTTTTTTTTTTTTCAGGGAGACTTTAGAAACCAAATAATATTAAAAAAACCCCCAAAAAAAAATAGCCTTTCTATGGCCCACTGAATGAGAGAGAGAGGTGGCACACCCAGGAGTCAAGACTGGCACACAAGCTGAAAGGGCAATATTACTCTCCCACTGTTTTTTTATGTATTTTTTGTTTTTTAAGGGAGACTTTAGAAACCCAATAATATTTAAAAAAAAAAAAAAAAAAGGCTTTCTATGGCCCACTGAATGAGAGGGAGAGAGGTGGCACACCCAGGAGTCAAGACTGGCACACAAGCTGAAAGGGCAATATTACTCTCCCACTGTTTTTTTATGTTTTTTTTTTTTTTTTCAGGGAGACTTTAGAAACCAAATAATATTAAAAAAACAAAAAAAAAAATAGCCTTTCTATGGCCCACTGAATGAGAGAGAGAGGTGGCACACCCAGGAGTCAAGACTGGCACACAAGCTGAAAGGGCAATATTACTCTCCCACTGTTTTTTTATGTATTTTTTGTTTTTTAAGGGAGACTTTAGAAACCCAATAATATTTTTAAAAAAAATAAATAGGCTTTCTATGGCCCACTGAATGAGAGAGAGGTGGCACACCCAGGAGTCAAGACTGGCACACAAGCTGAAAGGGCAATATTACTCTCCCACTGTTTTTTTATGTTTTTTTTTTTTTTTCAGGGAGACTTTAGAAACCAAATAATATTAAAAAAAACAAAAAAAAAAATAGCCTTTCTATGGCCCACTGAATGAGAGAGAGAGGTGGCACACCCAGGAGTCAAGACTGGCACACAAGCTGAAAGGGCAATATTACTCTCCCACTGTTTTTTTATGTATTTTTTGTTTTTTAAGGGAGACTTTAGAAACCCAATAATATTTAAAAAAAAAAAAAAAAAGGCTTTCTATGGCCCACTGAATGAGAGGGAGAGAGGTGGCACACCCAGGAGTCAAGACTGGCACACAAGCTGAAAGGGCAATATTACTCTCCCACTGTTTTTTTATGTTTTTTTTTTTTTTCAGGGAGACTTTAGAAACCAAATAATATTAAAAAAAACCAAAAAAAAATAGCCTTTCTATGGCCCACTGAATGAGAGAGAGAGGTGGCACACCCAGGAGTCAAGACTGGCACACAAGCTGAAAGGGCAATATTACTCTCCCACTGTTTTTTTTATGTATTTTTTGTTTTTTAAGGGAGACTTTAGAAACCCAATAATATTTAAAAAAAAAAAAAAAAAAAAAAAAGGCTTTCTATGGCCCACTGAATGAGAGAGAGAGGTGGCACACCCAGGAGTCAAGACTGGCACACAAGCTGAAAGGGCAATATTACTCTCCCACTGTTTTTTTATGTATTTTTTGTTTTTTAAGGGAGACTTTAGAAACCCAATAATATTTAAAAAAAAAAATAAATAGGCTTTCTATGGCCCACTGAATGAGAGGGAGAGAGGTGGCACACCCAGGAGTCAAGACTGGCACACAAGCTGAAAGGGCAATATTACTCTCCCACTGTTTTTTTATGTATTTTTTGTTTTTTAAGGGAGACTTTAGAAACCCAATAATATTTAAAAAAATAAAAAAAAAAGGCTTTCTATGGCCCACTGAATGAGAGGGAGAGAGGTGGCACACCCAGGAGTCAAGACTGGCACACAAGCTGAAAGGGCAATATTACTCTCCCACTGTTTTTTTATTTATTTATTTTTTTTCCAGGGAGACTTTAGAAACCAAATAATAAGAAAAAAAATAAATAAATAAATAGGCTTTCTATAGCCCACTGAATGAGAGATAGCACACACAGCAGTGGCACACAAGCCCTGACTGAGGCCAATATTTTTCTCCCACTGATTGATGTAGTGTTTTTGTGTTGAGGTAGATTTTAGAACACAAATCAAGGAAAAAAAAAATGCTTTCTATGGCCCACTGAATGAGACAGAGGTGGCACACCCAGGAGTCAAGACTGGCACACAAGCTGAAAGGGCAATATTACTCTCCCACTGTTTTTTTATGTATTTTTTGTTTTTTAAGGGAGACTTTAGAAACCCAATAATATTTAAAAAAAAAATAAATAGGCTTTCTATGGCCCACTGAATGAGAGGGAGAGAGGTGGCACACCCAGGAGTCAAGACTGGCACACAAGCTGAAAGGGCAATATTACTCTCCCACTGTTTTTTTATGTATTTTTTGTTTTTTAAGGGAGACTTTAGAAACCCAATAATATTTAAAAAAAAAAATAAATAGGCTTTCTATGGCCCACTGAATGAGAGGGAGAGAGGTGGCACACCCAGGAGTCAAGACTGGCACACAAGCTGAAAGGGCAATATTACTCTCCCACTGTTTTTTTATGTATTTTTTGTTTTTTAAGGGAGACTTTAGAAACCCAATAATATTTAAAAAAAAAAATAAATAGGCTTTCTATGGCCCACTGAATGAGAGGGAGAGAGGTGGCACACCCAGGAGTCAAGACTGGCACACAAGCTGAAAGGGCAATATTACTCTCCCACTGTTTTTTTATGTTTGTTTTTTTTTTTTTAGGGAGACTTTAGAAACCAAATAATATTAAAAAAACCAAAAAAAAAAATAGCCTTTCTATGGCCCACTGAATGAGAGAGAGAGGTGGCACACCCAGGAGTCAAGACTGGCACACAAGCTGAAAGGGCAATATTACTCTCCCACTGTTTTTTTATGTATTTTTTGTTTTTTAAGGGAGACTTTAGAAACCCAATAATATTTTTAAAAAAAAATAAATAGGCTTTCTATGGCCCACTGAATGAGAGAGAGGTGGCACACCCAGGAGTCAAGACTGGCACACAAGCTGAAAGGGCAATATTACTCTCCCACTGTTTTTTTATGTTTTTTTTTTTTTTCAGGGAGACTTTAGAAACCAAATAATATTAAAAAAACCAAAAAAAAAATAGCCTCTCTATGGCCCACTGAATGAGAGAGAGAGGTGGCACACCCAGGAGTCAAGACTGGCACACAAGCTGAAAGGGCAATATTACTCTCCCACTGTTTTTTTTTTTTTTAAGGGAGACTTTAGAAATCCAATAATATTTAAAAAAAAAAAAAAAAGGCTTTCTATGGCCCACTGAATGAGAGGGAGAGAGGTGGCACACCCAGGAGTCAAGACTGGCACACAAGCTGAAAGGGCAATATTACTCTCCCACTGTTTTTTTATTTATTTATTTTTTTTTTCAGGGAGACTTTAGAAACCAAATAATAAGAAAAAAAATAAATAAATAAATAGGCTTTCTATAGCCCACTGAATGAGAGATAGCACACACAGCAGTGGCACACAAGCCCTGACTGAGGCCAATATTTTTCTCCCACTGATTGATGTAGTGTTTTTGTGTTGAGGTAGATTTTAGAACACAAATCAAGGAAAAAAAAAAAATGCTTTCTATGGCCCACTGAATGAGAGAGAGGTGGCACACCCAGGAGTCAAGACTGGCACACAAGCTGAAAGGGCAATATTACTCTCCCACTGTTTTTTTTTTTTTTAAGGGAGACTTTAGAAATCCAATAATATTTAAAAAAAAAAAAAAAAGGCTTTCTATGGCCCACTGAATGAGAGGGAGAGAGGTGGCACACCCAGGAGTCAAGACTGGCACACAAGCTGAAAGGGCAATATTACTCTCCCACTGTTTTTTTATTTATTTTTTTTTTTTTTCAGGGAGACTTTAGAAACCAAATAATAAGAAAAAAAATAAATAAATAAATAGGCTTTCTATAGCCCACTGAATGAGAGATAGCACACACAGCAGTGGCACACAAGCCCTGACTGAGGCCAATATTTTTCTCCCACTGATTGATGTAGTGTTTTTGTGTTGAGGTAGATTTTAGAACACAAATCAAGGAAAAAAAAAAAATGCTTTCTATGGCCCACTGAATGAGAGAGAGGTGGCACACCCAGGAGTCAAGACTGGCACACAAGCTGAAAGGGCAATATTACTCTCCCACTGTTTTTTTATGTTTTTTTTTTTTTTTTCAGGGAGACTTTAGAAACCAAATAATATTAAAAAAACCAAAAAAAAAATAGCCTTTCTATGGCCCACTGAATGAGAGAGAGAGGTGGCACACCCAGGAGTCAAGACTGGCACACAAGCTGAAAGGGCAATATTACTCTCCCACTGTTGTTTTACGTTTTTTTTTTTTTTTTTCAGGGAGACTTTAGAAACCAAATAATATTAAAAAAACCAAAAAAAAAAATAGCCTTTCTATGGCCCACTGAATGAGAGAGAGAGGTGGCACACCCAGGAGTCAAGACTGGCACACAAGCTGAAAGGGCAATATTACTCTCCCACTGTTTTTTTATGTATTTTTTGTTTTTTAAGGGAGACTTTAGAAACCCAATAATATTAAAAAAAAAAAAAAATAGGCTTTCTATGGCCCACTGAATGAGAGAGAGGTGGCACACCCAGGAGTCAAGACTGGCACACAAGCTGAAAGGGCAATATTACTCTCCCACTGTTTTTTTATGTTTTTTTTTTTTTTCAGGGAGACTTTAGAAACCAAATAATATTAAAAAAACCCCCCCAAAAAAATAGCCTTTCTATGGCCCACTGAATGAGAGAGAGAGGTGGCACACCCAGGAGTCAAGACTGGCACACAAGCTGAAAGGGCAATATTACTCTCCCACTGTTTTTTTATGTATTTTTTGTTTTTTAAGGGAGACTTTAGAAACCCAATAATATTTAAAAAAAAAAAAAAAAAAGGCTTTCTATGGCCCACTGAATGAGAGGGAGAGAGGTGGCACACCCAGGAGTCAAGACTGGCACACAAGCTGAAAGGGCAATATTACTCTCCCACTGTTTTTTTATGTTTTTTTTTTTTTTTTCAGGGAGACTTTAGAAACCAAATAATATTAAAAAAACCAAAAAAAAAATAGCCTCTCTATGGCCCACTGAATGAGAGAGAGAGGTGGCACACCCAGGAGTCAAGACTGGCACACAAGCTGAAAGGGCAATATTACTCTCCCACTGTTTTTTTTTTTTTTAAGGGAGACTTTAGAAATCCAATAATATTTAAAAAAAAAAAAAAAAAAGGCTTTCTATGGCCCACTGAATGAGAGGGAGAGAGGTGGCACACCCAGGAGTCAAGACTGGCACACAAGCTGAAAGGGCAATATTACTCTCCCACTGTTTTTTTATTTATTTATTTTTTTTTTCAGGGAGACTTTAGAAACCAAATAATAAGAAAAAAAATAAATAAATAAATAGGCTTTCTATAGCCCACTGAATGAGAGATAGCACACACAGCAGTGGCACACAAGCCCTGACTGAGGCCAATATTTTTCTCCCACTGATTGATGTAGTGTTTTTGTGTTGAGGTAGATTTTAGAACACAAATCAAGGAAAAAAAAAAAATGCTTTCTATGGCCCACTGAATGAGAGAGAGGTGGCACACCCAGGAGTCAAGACTGGCACACAAGCTGAAAGGGCAATATTACTCTCCCACTGTTTTTTTATGTTTTTTTTTTTTTTTTCAGGGAGACTTTAGAAACCAAATAATATTAAAAAAACCAAAAAAAAAATAGCCTTTCTATGGCCCACTGAATGAGAGAGAGAGGTGGCACACCCAGGAGTCAAGACTGGCACACAAGCTGAAAGGGCAATATTACTCTCCCACTGTTGTTTTATGTTTTTTTTTTTTTTTTTCAGGGAGACTTTAGAAACCAAATAATATTAAAAAAACCAAAAAAAAAAATAGCCTTTCTATGGCCCACTGAATGAGAGAGAGAGGTGGCACACCCAGGAGTCAAGACTGGCACACAAGCTGAAAGGGCAATATTACTCTCCCACTGTTTTTTTATGTATTTTTTGTTTTTTAAGGGAGACTTTAGAAACCCAATAATATTAAAAAAAAAAAAAAAATAGGCTTTCTATGGCCCACTGAATGAGAGAGAGGTGGCACACCCAGGAGTCAAGACTGGCACACAAGCTGAAAGGGCAATATTACTCTCCCACTGTTTTTTTATGTTTTTTTTTTTTTTCAGGGAGACTTTAGAAACCAAATAATATTAAAAAAACCCAAAAAAAAAAATAGCCTTTCTATGGCCCACTGAATGAGAGAGAGAGGTGGCACACCCAGGAGTCAAGACTGGCACACAAGCTGAAAGGGCAATATTACTCTCCCACTGTTTTTTTATGTATTTTTTGTTTTTTAAGGGAGACTTTAGAAACCCAATAATATTTAAAAAAAAAAAAAAAAAAGGCTTTCTATGGCCCACTGAATGAGAGGGAGAGAGGTGGCACACCCAGGAGTCAAGACTGGCACACAAGCTGAAAGGGCAATATTACTCTCCCACTGTTTTTTTATGTTTTTTTTTTTTTTTTCAGGGAGACTTTAGAAACCAAATAATATTAAAAAAACAAAAAAAAAAATAGCCTTTCTATGGCCCACTGAATGAGAGAGAGAGGTGGCACACCCAGGAGTCAAGACTGGCACACAAGCTGAAAGGGCAATATTACGCTCCCACTGTTTTTTTATGTATTTTTTGTTTTTTAAGGGAGACTTTAGAAACCCAATAATATTTTTAAAAAAAATAAATAGGCTTTCTATGGCCCACTGAATGAGAGAGAGGTGGCACACCCAGGAGTCAAGACTGGCACACAAGCTGAAAGGGCAATATTACTCTCCCACTGTTTTTTTATGTTTTTTTTTTTTTTTCAGGGAGACTTTAGAAACCAAATAATATTAAAAAAAACAAAAAAAAAAATAGCCTTTCTATGGCCCACTGAATGAGAGAGAGAGGTGGCACACCCAGGAGTCAAGACTGGCACACAAGCTGAAAGGGCAATATTACTCTCCCACTGTTTTTTTATGTATTTTTTGTTTTTTAAGGGAGACTTTAGAAACCCAATAATATTTAAAAAAAAAAAAAAAAAAAAGGCTTTCTATGGCCCACTGAATGAGAGGGAGAGAGGTGGCACACCCAGGAGTCAAGACTGGCACACAAGCTGAAAGGGCAATATTACTCTCCCACTGTTTTTTTATGTTTTTTTTTTTTTTCAGGGAGACTTTAGAAACCAAATAATATTAAAAAAAACCAAAAAAAAATAGCCTTTCTATGGCCCACTGAATGAGAGAGAGAGGTGGCACACCCAGGAGTCAAGACTGGCACACAAGCTGAAAGGGCAATATTACTCTCCCACTGTTTTTTTTATGTATTTTTTGTTTTTTAAGGGAGACTTTAGAAACCCAATAATATTTAAAAAAAAAAAAAAAAAAAAAAGGCTTTCTATGGCCCACTGAATGAGAGAGAGAGGTGGCACACCCAGGAGTCAAGACTGGCACACAAGCTGAAAGGGCAATATTACTCTCCCACTGTTTTTTTATGTATTTTTTGTTTTTTAAGGGAGACTTTAGAAACCCAATAATATTTAAAAAAAAAAATAAATAGGCTTTCTATGGCCCACTGAATGAGAGGGAGAGAGGTGGCACACCCAGGAGTCAAGACTGGCACACAAGCTGAAAGGGCAATATTACTCTCCCACTGTTTTTTTATGTATTTTTTGTTTTTTAAGGGAGACTTTAGAAACCCAATAATATTTAAAAAAATAAAAAAAAAAGGCTTTCTATGGCCCACTGAATGAGAGGGAGAGAGGTGGCACACCCAGGAGTCAAGACTGGCACACAAGCTGAAAGGGCAATATTACTCTCCCACTGTTTTTTTATTTATTTATTTTTTTTCCAGGGAGACTTTAGAAACCAAATAATAAGAAAAAAAATAAATAAATAAATAGGCTTTCTATAGCCCACTGAATGAGAGATAGCACACACAGCAGTGGCACACAAGCCCTGACTGAGGCCAATATTTTTCTCCCACTGATTGATGTAGTGTTTTTGTGTTGAGGTAGATTTTAGAACACAAATCAAGGAAAAAAAAAAATGCTTTCTATGGCCCACTGAATGAGACAGAGGTGGCACACCCAGGAGTCAAGACTGGCACACAAGCTGAAAGGGCAATATTACTCTCCCACTGTTTTTTTATGTATTTTTTGTTTTTTAAGGGAGACTTTAGAAACCCAATAATATTTAAAAAAAAAATAAATAGGCTTTCTATGGCCCACTGAATGAGAGGGAGAGAGGTGGCACACCCAGGAGTCAAGACTGGCACACAAGCTGAAAGGGCAATATTACTCTCCCACTGTTTTTTTATGTATTTTTTGTTTTTTAAGGGAGACTTTAGAAACCCAATAATATTTAAAAAATAAAATAAATAGGCTTTCTATGGCCCACTGAATGAGAGGGAGAGAGGTGGCACACCCAGGAGTCAAGACTGGCACACAAGCTGAAAGGGCAATATTACTCTCCCACTGTTTTTTTATGTATTTTTTGTTTTTTAAGGGAGACTTTAGAAACCCAATAATATTTAAAAAAAAAAATAAATAGGCTTTCTATGGCCCACTGAATGAGAGGGAGAGAGGTGGCACACCCAGGAGTCAAGACTGGCACACAAGCTGAAAGGGCAATATTACTCTCCCACTGTTTTTTTATGTTTTTTTTTTTTTTTCAGGGAGACTTTAGAAACCAAAAAATATTAAAAAAACAAAAAAAAAAATAGCCTTTCTATGGCCCACTGAATGAGAGAGAGAGGTGGCACACCCAGGAGTCAAGACTGGCACACAAGCTGAAAGGGCAATATTACTCTCCCACTGTTTTTTTAGGTTTTTTTTTTTTTTCAGGGAGACTTTAGAAACCAAATAATATTAAAAAAAATAAATAAATAAATAGGCTTTCTATAGCCCACTGAATGAGAGATAGCACACACAGCAGTGACACACAAGCCCTGACTGAGGCCAATATTTTTCTCCCACTGATTGATGTAGTGTTTTTGTGTTGAGGTAGAATTTAGAACACAAATCACGGAAAAAATAAATAGGCTTTCTATGGCCCACTCAGTGAGAGATGGCACACACAGGGATGGCACTGTAGCAGAAATGCCAATCTTAATCTCCCACAAAAAAAACAAAAAAAAAACAGGGACTGTCCTACAATTACTATCTCCCTGCAGTAATCTAAGCCAGGTATGGCAGGCAGCAATAGGAGTGGACTGATGCACAAATTAAATAAAAAGTGTGGACAAACAAAAAAGATAGCTGTGCAGAAAGGAAGGAACAAGAGGATATGTGCTTTGAAAAAAGCAGTTGGTTTCCACAGTGGCGTACACACAGCAATACAGCTATCACGGAGCCTTCTAGGGCAGCCCAATGAGCTACAGCGCTGAGGGGAAAAAAAAAAGAAAATAGCTTCCACAGTCCCTGCACACCGAAGGTGGTGTTGGACAGTGCAAATCGCTGCAGCACAAGCGGTTTGGTGGTTAGTGGACCCTGCCTAACGCTCTCCCTGCTTCTGACGAAGCGGCAGCAACCTGTCCCTAAGCTCAGATCAGCAGCAGTAAGATGGCGGTCGGCGGGAACGCCCCTTTATAGCCCCTGTGACGCCGCAGACAGCAAGCCAATCACTGCAATGCCCTTCTCTAAGATGGTGGGGACCAGGATCTATGTCATCACGCTGCCCACACTCTGCGTTCACCTTCATTGGCTGAGAAATGGCGCTTTTCGCGTCATTGAAACGCGACTTTGGCGCGAAAGTCGCGTACCGCATGGCCGACAAGCACAGGGGTCGGATCGGGTTTCATGAGACGCCGACTTAGCCAAAAGTCGGCGACTTTTGAAAATGATCGACCCGTTTCGCTCAACCCTAGTATAAATCATAGAATAAATTATAGGATGGTCATAGGAAGGGGACAAATGTATTGTACTCGTTTAGGCCATAAGGGTGGACTGTGTTCAAAGTCCATATCCACTTGGTCTCCAATTATCCAAGGTGGCGGCTAATATTGCTGATATTTGTAGCGATTTTATCAATGCTCGTACTTTTAGCAATGATGCATCACAATTATGGAATGTTCTAAAATGCTTTGGAAGTGTTTTTAATGTGGATACATCTTTTGTTTCTCTTACAGCTATAATCCCAAGGACATGATCCCGGATATGCACTTTCAGCTGTCTAGTGGTAAGTCCCACATAGATCTTAGGACAGGGACATATCGCGTAATAAGTGACAGCTTTGGTTGTACATGTTATAGACTTTGTAATCCGGAAAGTTTTTAAGTTTGCTGAGTCTGAGAAGGAATCCACACGTTCAACGTTGGGGCATGCTACACATCTGCCACATGGGGAGCATCCAACTTGTAAAGGATAATTGTCCAGAAATGTAGATGGTGGGGTTGATTGATAAGGGCTGCTAACTAATTTGTCATATAGGTTTCTGGAACAACGGAATGTTATCTGTGGTTTTTTGGGAGAAAAAGGGATAGAGTTGGGTCTGAAAGTAGAATTGGCCATGATTTATTTCAATAATTTATATGATAAACATTCCCTAATTGCATCAGCTTGTGAATGGAATTTCGTAATAAACCAAACTTGGTTGTCGTTAGACTAATTTTTGGCAGAATACAATAGATTATGTCGTGATGAATGTTTAGCGCGGTTATACGCCTTTTTTACTGATCTATGGCTGTATCCACGTTCCCATAGATGCACTTTGAGATCCTGAGCTTGTTTTGTAAAGTCTATCTCAGAGGGACAGATCCAGAGCAATCGGAGAAATTGGCTGGTTGGAATAGCATTGATCATAAAAGAAGGGCGGAAGAAGCATGTAGCATTGACCGAAGTCGGTTTCCGATATAGGTCTGTTTGTAAAATATTGGTACTATCTTGCTTGATTTTCACATCCAAAAATTTAACAGTATTAGATTCCGCTTGATATGTAAGATGTATATGCCGATCATTAGTATTTAGGGCTGCCATAAACAAAGCAAGTGTATCATGTGATCCCTGCCAGATAAAAAAGATATTGTCTTTGTACCGTGCCCAAAAATGGACGTGGTCCATAGATGGCATCAGATCCGACAGGAAGAGGTCCCTCTCCCACAGCCCCAGTAACAGGTTGACATACGAAGGCGCAAAAGAAGCGCTCATGGCTGTTCCCTGGAGCTGCAGGTAGAAGGACCCCTTAAAAATGAAAAAGTTATGACTCAAAGTGAATTCAAGTAACTGTAATACAAAAAAGACTACCTCTTGAAGCTCATCAAGAGAATGCCAAGAGTGTGCAAAGCAGTTATCAAAGCAAAAGGTGGCTACTTTGAAGAACCTAGAATATAAGACATAATTTCAGTCGTTTCACACTTTTTTGTTAAGTATATAATTCCACATGTGTTAATTCATAGTTTTGATGCCTTCAGCGTGAATGCACAATTTTCATAGTCATGAAAATACTGAAAAATCTTTAAATGAGAAGGTGTGTCCAAACTCTGTACTGTACTTCACATTTATTTTTTATTTAACTTTTCTGTCTAGTGCAATCCCCATTACGAAATGTGCTCCACTATTGTTAATGGTATCCAGTGCACTTCTTGCCACATGTATACAATCCTTGATCAGCCGGTCGAGGGTGCATACTGCTGTGCGAGATGTGAGCACGTTGTGCATTTGGAAGCCCAGATTCTATCTCTAAATGTGCAGCTGGCACCACTGAGATCCATTGACAATATGGAAAGGAGTTTTCTGCTCACTGAGCAGATGTTCAATGGGATAGATGAGGGGGGGATGGTAGGATGGAGCTGCAGGACAGTGGAGCAGCAAGCTGGGTGACAGTTAGAAGGCCGGGTAGAGGGAAGAGTGCCATGAAGGCTAGTCCTGATCTTGCACACCCCAATAAGTTTGCTAAATTGGCAGATGAGGGGGGTGCCAGTACAGGGGTAGCACTGCTGCAGCCAGGCATGTCCTCTGAAAGCCAGAGGAGTGACTGCTACAGTAAGAAGGGAAATAGGAGAGCAGTGCAGGCCAGACAGGTGCTGGTAGTGGGGACTCAATCATTAGGGGAACAGACAGGGCAATCTGTCACAAAGACAGGGATCATCTAACGGTGTGCTGCCTACCTGGTGCTCGAGTCCGACACATCGCTGATCGGGTTGACAGATTGCTGGGAGGGGCTGGTGAGGACCCAGCAGTCATGGTGCACATTGGCACAAATGACAAAGTTAGAGGTAGGTGGAAGGTCTTTAAAGATGATTTCAGGGAATTAGGCTGCAAGCTGAAAGCAAGGACCTCCAACGTGGCATTTCCCGAAATACTGCCTGTGCCACGCCACAGAGGGAACGGGAGATTAGGGAGGTTAAGAAGTGGCTCAAGAATTGGTGTAGGAAGGAGGGGTGTGGGTTCCTGCAGAACTGGGCCGACTTCTCAGTTGGCTACAGGTTCTATGCTAGGGACAGGCTGCACCTCAATGGGGAAGGCGCAGCTGTGCTGGGGGAGAAAATGGCTAGAAGGTTGGAGGAGTGTTTAAACTAGGGATTGGGGAGGGTATTAATTTAATAGGAGGGGAAGGTAGTGCAGATAGAGACGTGGGCACAAATAAGGAAATTTGGGGTGGCGGTGGCATGGGGGGTGGGGTTAGAGCAATTAATAATTTAAGAAAGAATAGAGGTACAGAGAGATACATAAAGTGCATGTATACTAATGCCAGAAGCCTCGCCAACAAAGTGGATGAATTAGAATTAGTGTTGTTGGAGCATAATTATGACATGGTGGGGATATCTGAAACATGGCTGGATGAGAACCATGACTGGGCTGTTAACTTGCAGGGCTATAGTCTGCTCAGAAATGGCCGAATGGATAAGCGAGGGGGAGGGTTGTGTCTATATGTAAAATCATCCTTAAAACCCATCCTGTGGGATAATATAGGTGAATCTAATGAAAATGTAGAGTCCATGTGGGTGGAGATAAGGGGAGGGGGAAAAATAATAAATTACTGATATGGGTTAGTTATAAGTCTCCAAAAATAATGGAAACAACGGAGAATATCCTCATAAAGCAAATAAATGAAGCTGTGACTCAAGAAGATGTCATTATTATGGGGGACTTCAACTACCCTGAAATAGATTGGGGATCAGAAACCTGCATTTCCAGCAAAGGTAATTGGTTTTTGACAACTATGAGAGACAATTACCTTTCATAACTGGTTCAGGACCCAATAAGAAGGGGGGCACTGCTAGACCTAATATTAATCAACAGGCCCGACCGCATATCAAATATAAGGGTTGGGGGTCACTTGGGGAATAGTGATCACAAAATAATAAGTTTTCATGTATCCTTTAATAAGATGTGTAGTAGAGGGGTTACTTGGACACTAAACTTCAGGATGGCAAATTTCCAATGGATGAGAGATGATCTTGGTGCAATTAACTGGGACGATATCCTGAGACATAAAAATACACAAAGAAAATGGGAGACGTTTATTAGCATCCTGGATAGGACCTGTGTACAGTATATACCGTATGGGAATAAACATATTTGAAATAGGAGGAAACCAATATGGCTAAATAGAGCTGTAAAGAGCACAATAAGTGACAAAAAGAAAGCATTTAGAGAATTAAAGGAAGTAGGTAGTGATGAGGCATTAAATAAATACAGAAAATTAAATAAATTCTGTAAAAAGCAAATCAAGGCAGCAAACATTGAGACAGAGAGACTCATTGCCAGAGAGAGTAAAAATAATCCCAAAATATTCTTTAACTATGTAAATAGTAAGAAACCAAAAAATTATAGTGTTGGCCCCCTTAAAAATAGTCTGGGTGAAATGGTGGTTGAGGATGAGGATAAAGCCAATATGCTAAATTACTTTTTCCATCAGTATTTACACAAGAAAATTCCATGGCAGACAATATGATCAGTGATAACAAAAATTCCCCATTAAATGTCACCTGCTTAACCCAGCAGGAAGTACAGCGGCGTCTAAAAATCACTAAACATGATGAATCTCCAGGCCCGGATGGGATACAAACCCGAGTACTGCAGGAATTAAGTACAGTCATTGATAGACCATTATTTTTAATCTTTAACCTTCGTCCGGCTGAGTATGTACAATTGTAACTATTCAAAATTGCAATAACTTTTTTTCGAAAAGCCGTAGAGGGCTGAAATTTCGTGACATCTCTGCAGTTTTGGTCCAGAATATATTTGCCAAATTTCAATAAAATATCTCCACCCCCTTCCGAGATAAGGGGTCAATTTATTTTTGCATCCATAACAAGCTGCATAGGTACAAATGTACCCTCATATATTTTGAATGAAGATAATGCAAGGAAAAAAGAATAATTTTTTTTAATGATAATGCTATTTGATTATTATAAACAAGTAAAAAAACCTGTTCATTTACATTATAAAAGAAAGTGTAAGAAACTTTTTTTATTGATTTTCTTCGCAAGTAATGCATGTTGTCTTTGCTACCGAGTGTTCATCGCAAATTGGTTTCACACAAACCACACAAGACTTTCTAGTCTTACGTTGTTTTTGCCTCAGGTCTCGGCAGACATAGCAACTACCAACAACAGAGGAGGGTCCACGACTACCATGAGGTATTTGAGGGCCAGCTGCTGCTTGCGATGCTACCAGAATGCATCGTCCAAGCACCATTTCTACTGCACCTCGAAGAAAATGGTTTCTCATCATCATTCGGTTTGTACTACGATCTTCAATTGCAGGCATACACAGCTGATTTGCGAGATCTTTCAGGAACTTTCTTCGTTGATCCTTTGTCCTGAAGCTTGGATTGTGTTCTCTGTAGATGATGTAGGATGCTAACCCAGTGACGTCAATCATATTGTAGAAAAATGCCAGAGGCCAATGCAATGTTCGTCGTTTCACAGTATACTCTCCCAACATTTTATCCATAACATCAACTCCACCTTTTGTTTTGTTGTAGTATTTTATTATCTCTGGCTTGGCTGCTAGTGTCTCTTCAACTTCTCCCGTCACGTGCATAGATGATAGAAGCACGACTGATTTGTTCTTCTTTGGTACATATGAACAGACTGTTGCATCATGATTGTAGGCAAAATTTGTCGAGTTTACAGGCCTTTCTTTGGCAGGCTGCATGTTGCTAGGTAGGAACCTTTTGTTTTTCCTCACTGTACCCACTAGTGTCATGTTCCAGGAGTTCAATACCTGAGCTAGTTCCATGGTTGTAAAGAAGTTATCGGTGGTGACATTTCTTCCATAGCCTTTATACGAGCTCACTAGGTCCAATACTGTTCGTTCACCAATGTTTACTTGTCGAGGACCATCAGTTGGTTTCCCAGTGTAGAGCTGACCTTGTAATGGGTAGGTGTTTGACGAGTCACAAGCCCAGAAAATCTTTATGCCATATTTAGCTGGTTTTGAAGGTATATACTGGGTAAATTTAGTATGGCCTCTAAATGGAAATAATTGCTCGTCGACGGTGATACAATTATATGGCTTGTAGGCTCTCTCCAGATTTCTGTTCAGCATTGTCCTGATGTCCCGTATTTGTACAGCTTTATCTGTTTGCACACGTTCTGCACGTGTATTTTTGTTGTCAAATCTGATAAATCTGAGTATCATCTTGAAGCGGTCACAAGACATGGCTACACGTATAAGAGGCAGAGCAGCAACATTCCACATTTCCTCCAGATTCTCTTTGTTGTCTCTGTGCACACCAGCAGCAATCAGTATGCCCAAAAATGCATGGAGTTTAGTTTCAGTAAATTGCTTGAGTGTTATTTTGTGGTGGCCGTTCAGAAGAATCAGGAAAATGTTGTACCAGTTCGTTGTTGTAAGCATCACAAACTCTCTTGGCCTTTCGATTAGTTTCTCGTAATATGATGTCACACATCTCGGGAGTCATGATTGACTTGAATAGCTCTTTTGCTGTATACAGGTTGCTGATTGCTGCAGGGCCACCTCTTTGTTGTAGGACATTATGAGATTTTGTTTGTGCATTTGGCAGTGGATCACTACACCATTGAGTTTTATCCTCAGCAGTCCAAATGTCGCCTGCATTTTGAGGCACAGACTCATCCTCAACACTTTCGTCTGAGTCGTAGTCTTTTTCCTGCTCTATGACCATTTCTTGTTCAATGTCTGAATCTTCTTCAGTAACATCCACTTGTGGTACATAGTTTTCATCATCAGATGCAACATATGGTTCTTCCTCATGCTCAGAATCAGATTCTTCTAGCATTCGCATTATTTCGTCAGACGTAAATCTGTAAATATGAAAAAATGAAAAATAAATAATTTTCCGAAATGCTACACAATACTACATTATTGGCTTTTCACAAAATGATACTAACCTGCAAACACGTTTTCTTTGATTATGGCGGAAACTAGATCCAGCATCACTATCACTCATGATGACTTGGTAGATGAATTTTGGCTTCATAATTTAGTTCAGTAACACGTGGCAAGTAGAATGAAACTTGATTCTAAAGTGCAGATAAAAAAGTAAATTATTTCTAGTGATAATTATTTATAAATTTCATTA
This sequence comes from Ranitomeya variabilis, assembly GCF_051348905.1. Lineage (NCBI taxonomy): Eukaryota > Metazoa > Chordata > Amphibia > Anura > Dendrobatidae > Ranitomeya > Ranitomeya variabilis. The sequence goes on along the minus strand of NC_135232.1, from coordinate 1,006,013,363 downwards.
ATATATTATGTAAACCGTATCAGAATTTCAGAATTTTCATTCCATCTTCGACTGTTTTTTCGACCAATAGGAAAATTGTAACAGAGCCACCATCTTTATTTTGTGCTGAATATAAGTAAAACATCGTAAAACAATATGTAGATACTAATTATTATCCATTTTTTGTATAAAAATCATACCTATAGTGATAAGTTTCATACAAAATATATGTAAGCCAAGTCCAGGCTCAAAGACAATTTCTGACTGTTCTGTCCCCACATAAGGCGAATGAAGGTATAACTGGCTGTTAGCACAAGCCTAGAAACGTGTGTGCTCACAGCAATGAGATGAACAGCAAAATGGCTACTGAGAGGAGGGAGGCAGGAAGAGAAGTAGAAGCCACTCCCAGTTTGAATCAACTTAATTGACAGCAACATAAGTGAGCAGTAACAACACTGGCCAATAGATATCAGCATAACATTTGTAGCTGAATGAACTTTAGTTTCTGAAACCAAGTAAAGGAGAAAGTCTTCCCACAGTGGAGGTATATATGAAGGTACAATTGTACCTCTGCAGCCTGTTAACGTTGTAAAATTATGCAGCCTGACGAAGGTTAAAGATTCCATAATAACAGGGTCTGTACCACAGGACTGGCATATAGCAAATGCGGTGCCAATATTCAAAAAGGGGACAAAAACTGAACTCGGAAATTTTAGGCCAGTGAGCTTAACCTCTACTGTGGGTAAAATCCTGGAGGGTATTCTAAGAGATGCTATGCTGGAGTATCTGAAGAGGAATAACCTCATGACCCAATATCAACATGGGTTTACTAGGGACCATTCCTGTCAGACAAATCTGATCAATTTCTATGAAGAGGTAAGTTTTGGACTGGACCAAGGGAACGCAGTGGATGTAGTGTATATGGACTTTTCAAAAGCTTTTGATACGGTGCCACACAAAAGGTTGATGCATAAAATGAGAATACTGGGGATAGGGGAAAATATGTGTAAGTGGGTTAAGAGCTGGCTCAGGGATAGGAAACAAAGGGTGGTTATTAATGGAGCACACACGGATTGGGTCGCAGTTAGCAGTGGGGTACCACAGGGGTCAGTATTGGGCCCTCTTCTTTTTAACATATTTATTAATGACCTTGTAGGGGGCATACAGAGCAGAATCCTCACCTACTGTATTCTCACCCATCCCTTGTAGATTGTGAGCCCTCGCGGGCAGGGTCCTCACTCCTCCTGTACCAGTTATGACTTGTATTGTTCAAGATTATTGTACTTGTTTTTATTATGTATACCCCTCCTCACTTGTAAAGCGCCATGGAATAAATGGCGCTATAACAATAAATAATAATAATAATAATAATAATAATAATAATAATTTCAATATTTACAGATGACGCTAAACTCTGCAGGGTAATCAATACAGAGGAGGACAATTTTATATTACAGGATGATTTATGTAAACTAGAAGCTTGGGCTGATAAATGGAAAATGAGCTTTAATGGGGATAAATGTAAGGTCATGCACTTGGGTAGAAGTAATAAGATATATAACTATGTGCTTAATTCTAAAACTCTGGGCAAAACCGTCAATGAAAAACACCTGGGTGTATGGGTGGATGACAAACTCACATTTAGTGGCCAGTGTCAGGCAGCTGCTACAAAGGCAAATAAAATAATGGGATGCATTAAAAGAGGCATAGATGCTCATGAGGAGAACATAATTTTACCTCTTTACAAGTCACTAGTTCGACCACACTTAGAATACTGTGTGCAGTTCCATTCTCTGGTGTATAAGAAACACATAGCTGAACTAGAGCGGGTGCAGAGAAGAGCAACCAAGGTTATTAGAGGACTGGGGGGCTGCAATACCAAGATAGGTTATTACACTTGGGGCTATTTAGTTTGGAAAAACGAAGGCTAAGGGGTGATCTTATTTTAATGTATAAATCTATTAGGGAACAGTACAAAGACCTTTCTTTTTCTTTTCTTTTTTTTAATCATAGACCTGAGACAGGGACAAGGGGGCATCCTCTACGTCTGGAGGAAAGAAGGTTTAAGCATAATAACAGACGTGGATTCTTTACTGTAAGAGCAGTGAGACTATGGAACTCTCTGCCGTATGATGTTGTAATGAGTGATTCATTACTTAAATTTAAGAGGGGACTGGATACCTTTCTTGAAAAGTATAATGTTACTGGTTATATATACTAGATTCCTTGATAGGGCGTTGATCCAGGGAACTAGTCTGCTGTATGTGGAGTCGGAAAGGAATTTTTTTCCCCAATGTGGAGCTTACTCTTTACCACATGGGTTTTTTTTTACTTCCTCTGGATCAACATGTTAGGGCATGTTAGGTTAGGCTATGGGTTGAACTAGGTGGACTTAAAGTCTTCCTTCAACCTTAATAACTATGCTACTATGTTACTAATTTTCCTCAGAAAATCACTGGTGTCTTTAATGAATGCCGGAAGATTTTCCACTAAGGGTTGTAGTTTCACGTCAATAAATTGATTGATATTCTCAAGGTAATTCCCAGTACTAGAGACTATCGGTCTGCCTGGTGGTGTCACTTCATTTTTGTGGATCTTCAGAAGAAGATAGAACGTTGGGATTGTGGGCTCGTGAATCCAAAGGGCATTATACAGTTCTTTAGCAATTATCCCATTGTTGTTGGCTGAGATAAGTAAGTCTTGAAAAAAGAGTACGAAAACTAGTAGAGGGATTATACGTGAGTTTTTTATAACAGTCCCTATGGCTAATTTGGCGGAAGGCTTCCGCCTCATACATGGGTTTAGGCGAGATGACAATGTTGCCGCCTTTGTCAGCTTGCTTTATTACTATATCCTCAAGGTCTTTCAATCTATTTAGTGATGTTCGTCCATCCCTTGTCATATTGTCATTTTTTATTCGCTTGGAAATTTGTTCAATATGATGTGATACAATCCAAACAAATAGATCCACATTAGGGCATGTGGTGAGAGGGGGGAATTTTTTTGATTTTGGTCTGATAGATAAAGGAATCTTACCACTTTCTGAGTATTGTTTAAAATAGAGAGCTCTTCTAATATTCTTAATGTCCCTTAGTCTCTCTGTGTGGGAAACATAGTATGAAGAGAATCATCATGAAAGTGTTTTTTGAAAATCAATTTTCTTGCAAAGTTATGCAGATCTAAGTGGGAGAGAAGGAAAGACCTTTTTAATATTTCCAAGTCGGAGTGAGAGAAGGTATGTGTACTAAGATTAATTACCTTCATATCTCTGTTGTTTCTTTCAGGAGACATATTATATCCACTTTTATTACCGAAACAGTGTGAGTCTTGTTTCCTTCTCTTCTTAGTCCCAAATCTTGTAGAGATTGTATATGAGGATATGTCAGAAATGTCGCTTGTTGATGTCATAGATGATTCAGATGATGTGCGTGACAGTTGATGTGTGCGGATTGGTACTCTCCGCCATCGGTAAACCGTCTTCGTTTGAAAATCCTTCTGGTCTCTATTAAACTTGCTACTCTGAGTTTCATGGATGTGTTTCACCAGGGTATCAACATGTTTATCCATTTGGGAATTAATTGTTGTAAGGTCATCTGCAGCCATCTTAGTTTTAGCAAGGGTAAAAATGTCCTCTAGATCCTTATTAATAATGTCCTTATTATTCGTGTTATGCCTTATCAGTAGTTCCATAAGTTGAGTGGAGGCCTTATTACAAACCTCTTCCCATGCTGTGATGATACTTTCATCATCAATGGGAAAAGAAGGTATAACTTTAATACGAAGGCCCCTTGGTATTAATTTTTTAGCAACATAATTCTCTAGGAATGTCTTATTCCACCATAATCTGGTGCATTTTAGGAGAAGTGTTTTAATTTTATTAAAAAAGTCCTCATTACTCTGACCACCATTACATTGGTCCGACGACCCACTGTTACCAAAAACTTGATTAACAGTGCCTTGCCAGGCCTGTTCACTGGCTTTGAAGTCCATTGTCCTTGTATAAAATCTGTGTGAAACACAGCAACAATAAGAAACAGAAACACAAGGAGATATTTGGGATCTATAGGTGGGACTACATGGATCTATCGTAAAGTATAGCCAATAGTAACAAAGTTGTGACCCAACCGATCCAACTTGTATGAGGTGAAGGGGACAGTCAGAGATAAACTATTAAATAGGGGAAAGAGAAAACAGCTCAAAAATATTTTCAAAATCTGTCCTTTCCTCAACCCTCTACCAAAATGCTTGTGCATGCCCTAATCATCTCCCGCCTCGACTACTGCAACATCCTCCTCTGTGGCTTACCTTCTAACACTCTCGCACCCCTTCAGTCCATCCTTAACTCTGCTGCCCGACTAATTAATCTCTCTCCTCGCTACACTCCTGCTTCCCCTCTTTGCAAATCCCTTCACTGGCTCCCAATTTCCCAGCCTATCCAATTTAAACTACTAACACTGACCTACAAAGCCATCCATAACCTTTCTCCTCCATATATTTCCAAACTAATCTCTCAATATCTTCCCTCACATAATCTCTGGTCCTCCCAAGATCTCCTTCTCTCCTCCACGCTTATTTGCTCCTCACCCAATCGCCTCCAAGACTTCTCCCGAATATCCCTCATCCTCTGGAATTTTGTACCCCGACACGTCCGGTTATCCACCACATTTGGATCCTTCAAAAGAAACCTGAAAACCCACCTCTTCAAAGAAGCTTACAGCCTGTAATGAACACACGGCCACCTCAACACCATCGGAGCTACTGCAACCCTCGACCTACTGTCTCCTTCCCCATAATCCTGTAGAATGTAAGCCTGCAAGGGCAGGGTCCTCTTCCCTCTGTATCAGTCTGTCATCAACAACATGAACTCACCAAAAAAGTCCCTGTACCATGTATAATATATAATTAGTCATGAGCGAATATACTCGTTACTTGAGATTTCCCAAGCACGCTCGGGTAACCTCCGAGTATTTTTAGTGCTCGGAGATTTAGTTTTCCTCAGCTGAATAATTTACACCTCTTAGCCAGCTTCATTACATGTGGGGATTCCCTAGCAACCAGGCAACCCCCACATGTACTTATGCTGGCTAAGAGATGTAAATCATTCAGCTGCGGCGATGAAAACTAAATCTCCGAGCACTAAAAAATACTCGGAGGTCATTCGAGCGTGCTCGGGAAATCTCGAGTAACGAGTATATTCCCTCATCATTATATATAATCATAAATAATAGTGATGAGCGAATATACTCGTTGCTCGGGATTTTCCGAGCGCGCTCGGGTGTCCTCCGAGTATTTTTTAGTGTTCGTAGATTTAGTTTTCTTCGAGGCAGCTGGATGATTTACAGCTACTAGCCTACTTGATTACATGTGGGGATTTTCTAGCAACCAGGTAACCCCCACATGTACTTAGCCTGGCTAATAGCTGTAAATCATTCAGCTGAGGCGATGAAAACTAAATCTCCGAGCACTAAAAAATACTCGGAGGACACCCGAGCGTGCTTGAGAAATCTCGAGTAACAAGTATATTTACTCATCACTAATAAATAACTTTATTAACATCAACAGGGGTATCAGAACAAAGATGAAAAAAATGATGCTAAAAGCATAATAAAAAGACAAGGACGCACACCCAAGGTGTTGTAACAATGTGGGAAGGAGAGCAGGATGTAAACACCATATATACATGATCAAATCAAAAAATCTTGACTCAAATAACACAAAAAATAAATCTCATTATAGGAACAAATAAAGTGCCAGTGCAATCCTCAAAGTGTTGAGCGATTATATGGGAACCCTAATTAATAACACTATGTGTATGAAACAGTAAACATAACATCATGGACCTATATGCAATAAGTCACCTCGTGGTATAGATCATTGTCATGATTCTCAATGGCGAGAGAACATAGCCCAGCATATATGAGAACTAGCTCTTGGAAGATGGAAACTATACTGACCATGAACTAAACCTGCCGCACAACTAGAAGTGGCCGGGTAGCATGCCTACGTTTTTTATCTCTAGATGCCCAGCGCCAGCCGGAGAACTACCTAATCCTAGCAGAGGAAAAGACAGTCCTGGCTCACCTCTAGAGAAATTTTCCCAAAAGGCAGACAGAGGCCCCCACATATATTGGCGGTGATTTTAGATGAAATGACAAACGTAGTATGAAAATAGGTTTAGCAAAATCGAGGTCCGCTTACTAGATAGCATGAAGACAGAAAGGGCACTTTCATGGTCAGCAGAAAACCCTATCAAAACACCATCCAGAAATTACTTTAAGACTCTAGCATTAACTCATAACACCAGAGTGGCAATTTCCGCTCACAAGAGCTTTCCAGACACAGTAACGAAACAGCAGCTGTGAACAGGAACAAAATGCAAAAACACACAAGGACAAAAGTCCAACTTAGCTAGGAGTTGTCTAGTAGCAGGAACATGCACAGAAGGCTTCTGATTACATTGTTGACCGGCATGAAACTGACAGAGGAGCAAGGTTATATAGCGACTCCCACATCCTGAAAGGAGCAGGTGAACAGAGGGGATGATGCACACAAGTACAATTCCACAAGTGGCCACCGGGGGAGCCCAGAATCCAATTTCACAACAGTACCCCCCCCCTCAAGGAGGGGGCACCGAACCCTCACCAGAACCACCAGGGCGATCAGGATGAGCCCTATGAAAGGCACGGACAAGATCGGAGGCATGAACATCAGAGGCAGTGACCCAAGAATTATCCTCCTGACCGTATCCCTTCCATTTGACCAGATACTGGAGTTTCCGTCTGGAAACACGAGAGTCTAAGATCTTTTCCACAACGTACTCCAACTCACCCTCAACCAACACCGGAGCAGGAGGCTCAACGGAAGGCACAGCCGGTACCTCATACCTGCGCAACAATGACCGATGAAAAACATTATGAATCGAAAAGGATGCAAGGAGGTCCAAACGGAAGGACACAGGGTTAAGAATCTCCAATATCTTGTACGGGCCGATGAACCGAGGCTTAAACTTAGGAGAAGAAACCCTCATAGGGACAAAACGAGAAGACAACCACACCAAGTCCCCAACACAAAGCCGAGGACCAACACGACGACGGCGGTTGGCAAAAAGCTGAGTCTTCTCCTGGGACAACTTCAAATTGTCCACCACCTGCCCCCAAATCTGATGCAACCTCTCCACCACAGCATCCACTCCAGGACAATCCGAAGATTCCACTTGACCGGAGGAAAATCGAGGATGAAACCCCAAATTACAGAAAAACGGGGACACCAAGGTGGCAGAGCTGGCCCGATTATTGAGGGCGAACTCCGCCAAAGGCAAAAAAGCAACCCAATCATCCTGATCCGCAGACACAAAACACCTCAAATATGTCTCCAAGGTCTGATTAGTCCGCTCGGTCTGGCCATTAGTCTGAGGATGGAAAGCAGACGAAAAAGACAAATCTATGCCCATCCTAGCACAGAATGCCCGCCAAAATCTAGACACGAATTGGGTCCCTCTGTCAGAAACGATATTCTCCGGAATACCATGCAAACGAACAACATTTTGAAAAAACAGAGGAACCAACTCGGAAGAAGAAGGCAACTTATGCAAGGGAACCAGATGGACCATCTTAGAGAAACGGTCACACACCACCCAGATGACAGACATCTTCTGAGAAACAGGCAGATCCGAAATAAAATCCATCGAGATGTGCGTCCAAGGCCTCTTCGGGATAGGCAAGGGTAACAACAATCCACTAGCCCGAGAACAACAAGGCTTGGCCCGAGCACAAACGTCACAAGACTGCACAAAGCCTCGCACATCTCGTGACAGGGAAGGCCACCAGAAGGACCTTGCCACCAAATCCCTGGTACCAAAGATTCCAGGATGACCTGCCAATGCAGAAGAATGAACCTCAGAGATGACTCTACTGGTCCAATCATCAGGAACAAACAGTCTACCAGGTGGGCAACGATCAGGTCTATCCGCCTGAAACTCCTGCAAGGCCCGCCGCAGGTCTGGAGAAACGGCAGACAATATCACTCCAGCTTTAAGGATACCTGTGGGCTCAGAATTACCAGGGGAGTCAGGCTCAAAACTCCTAGAAAGGGCATCCGCCTTAACATTCTTAGAACCCGGTAGGTAAGACACCACAAAATTAAACCGAGAGAAAAACAACGACCAGCGCGCCTGTCTAGGATTCAGGCGCCTGGCAGACTCAAGGTAAATTAAATTTTTGTGGTCAGTCAATACCACCACCTGATGTCTGGCCCCCTCAAGCCAGTGACGCCACTCCTCAAAAGCCCACTTCATGGCCAAAAGCTCCCGATTCCCAATATCATAATTCCGCTCGGCGGGCGAAAATTTACGGGAAAAAAAGGCACAAGGTCTCATCACGGAGCAGTCGGAACTTCTCTGCGACAACACCGCCCCAGCTCCGATTTCAGAAGCGTCGACCTCAACCTGAAAAGGAAGAGCAACATCAGGCTGACGCAACACTGGGGCGGAAGAAAAGCAGCGCTTGAGCTCCCGAAAGGCCTCCACAGCATCAGGGGACCAATCAGCAACATCAGCACCCTTCTTAGTCAAATCAGTCAATGGTTTTACAACATCAGAAAAACCAGCAATAAATCGACGATAAAAGTTAGCAAAGCCCAAAAATTTCTGAAGACTCTTAAGAGAAGAGGGTTGCGTCCAATCACCAATAGCCTGAACCTTGACAGGATCCATCTCGATGGAAGAGGGGGAAAAAATGTATCCCAAGAAGGAAATCTTTTGAACCCCAAAAACACACTTAGAACCCTTCACACACAAGGAATTAGACCGCAAAACCTGAAAAACCCTCCTGACCTGCTGGACATGAGAGTCCCAGTCATCCGAAAAAATCAGAATATCATCCAGATACACAATCATAAATTTATCCAAATAATCGCGGAAAATGTCATGCATAAAGGACTGGAAGACAGAAGGGGCATTTGAAAGACCAAAAGGCATCACCAAATACTCAAAATGGCCCTCGGGCGTATTAAATGCGGTTTTCCACTCATCCCCCTGCTTGATTCGCACCAAATTATACGCCCCACGGAGATCAATCTTAGAGAACCACTTGGCCCCCTTTATACGAGCAAACAAATCAGTAAGCAGTGGTAACGGATATTGATATTTAACCGTGATTTTATTCAAAAGTCGATAATCAATACACGGCCTCAAAGAGCCGTCTTTCTTAGACACAAAGAAAAAACCGGCTCCTAAGGGAGATGACGAAGGACGAATATGTCCCTTTTCCAAGGACTCCTTTATATATTCTCGCATAGCCGCGTGTTCAGGCACAGACAGATTAAATAAACGACCATTAGGGTATTTACTACCCGGGATCAAGTCTATGGCACAATCGCACTCCCGGTGCGGAGGTAGTGAACCAACCTTGGGTTCTTCAAAAACGTCACGAAAGTCAGACAAGAATTCAGGAATCTCAGAGGGAATAGATGATGAAATGGAAACCAAAGGTACGTCCCCATGAGTTCCTTTACATCCCCAGCTTAACACAGACATAGCTCTCCAGTCGAGGACTGGGTTATGAGATTGCAGCCATGGCAATCCCAGCACCAAAACATCATGTAGATTATACAGCACCAGAAAGCGAATAACCTCCTGGTGATCCGGATTAACACGCATAGTCACTTGTGTCCAGTATTGTGGTTTATTACTAGCCAATGGGGTGGAGTCAATCCCTTTCAGAGGTATCGGAGCCTCCAATGGCTCCAAATCATACCCACAGCGTTTGGCAAAGGACCAATCCATAAGACTCAAAGCAGCGCCAGAGTCGACATAGGCGTCCGCGGTAATAGATGACAAAGAACAAATCAGGGTCACAGATAGAATAAACTTAGACTGTAAAGTGCTAATTGAAACAGACTTGTCAGGCTTCTTAGTACGCTTAAAGCATGCTGATATAACATGAGTTGAATCACCACAATAGAAGCACAACCCATTTTTTCGTCTAAAATTCTGCCGCTCGCTTCTGGACAGAATTCTATCACATTGCATATTTTCTGGCGTTTTCTCAGTAGACACCGCCAAATGGTGCACAGGTTTGCGCTCCCGCAGACGCCTATCGATCTGAATAGCCATCGTCATGGACTCATTCAGACTCGCAGGCACAGGGAACCCCACCATAACATCCTTAATGGCATCAGAGAGACCTTCTCTGAAAATCGCCGCCAGGGCGCACTCATTCCACTGAGTAAGCACAGACCATTTGCGGAATTTTTGGCAGTATATTTCAGCTTCATCTTGCCCCTGAGACAAGGACATCAAGGCCTTTTCCGCCTGAAGCTCTAAATGAGGTTCCTCATAAAGCAACCCCAAGGCCAGAAAAAACGCATCCACATTGAGCAACGCAGGATCCCCTGGTGCCAATGCAAAAGCCCAGTCTTGAGGGTCGCCCCGGAGCAAGGAAATTACAATCCTGACCTGCTGTGCAGGGTCTCCGGCAGAGCGAGACTTCAGGGACAAAAACAATTTGCAATTATTTTTAAAATTTTGAAAGTGAGATCTATTCCCCGAGAAGAATTCAGGCAAAGGAATTCTAGGCTCAGACATAGGTGCATGAACAACAAAATCTTGCAAATTTTGTACCTTTGTGGCGAGATTATTCAAACCTGTAGCTACACTCTGAAGATCCATTTGAAACAGGTGAACACAGAGCCATTCAAGGATTAGAAGGAGAGAAAGAGAGGAAGGCTGCAGCATAGGCAAACTAGCAAGTGATTCAATTAAGAGCACACTCAGAACTAGAGGAAAAAAAAAAAAAAAAATTGTAGCAGACTTCTTTTTTCTCTCCTTTCTCAGCCAGTAATTTAACCCTTTTTTGGGCCGGTCAAACTGTCATGATTCTCAATGGCGAGAGAACATAGCCCAGCATATATGAGAACTAGCTCTTGGAAGATGGAAACTATACTGACCATGAACTAAACCTGCCGCACAACTAGAAGTGGCCGGGTAGCATGCCTACGTTTTTTATCTCTAGATGCCCAGCGCCAGCCGGAGAACTACCTAATCCTAGCAGAGGAAAAGACAGTCCTGGCTCACCTCTAGAGAAATTTTCCCAAAAGGCAGACAGAGGCCCCCACATATATTGGCGGTGATTTTAGATGAAATGACAAACGTAGTATGAAAATAGGTTTAGCAAAATCGAGGACCGCTTACTAGATAGCATGAAGACAGAAAGGGCACTTTCATGGTCAGCAGAAAACCCTATCAAAACACCATCCAGAAATTACTTTAAGACTCTAGCATTAACTCATAACACCAGAGTGGCAATTTCCGCTCACAAGAGCTTTCCAGACACAGTAACGAAACAGCAGCTGTGAACAGGAACAAAATGCAAAAACACACAAGGACAAAAGTCCAACTTAGCTAGGAGTTGTCTAGTAGCAGGAACATGCACAGAAGGCTTCTGATTACATTGTTGACCGGCATGAAACTGACAGAGGAGCAAGGTTATATAGCGACTCCCACATCCTGAAAGGAGCAGGTGAACAGAGGGGATGATGCACACAAGTACAATTCCACAAGTGGCCACCGGGGGAGCCCAGAATCCAATTTCACAACAGATCATATTGGAAGCAATCTAATAAAGTAGTGGACATACATGACAATATAGCTCCTTCGTCCGAGTGGCGTCCATCCTGACGCGCATTTCGGCTTCCACCTTCGTCAGAGGGTGGAGACAACATGGAACAGTAAGCTCTATATAGTGCAGTGAGCCAATGGTGTGTGAGGGGATGTGTGCTAACCGCCAACCAGTCACAGGGAGGAGGCGTGGATTGATGCGCAACACAAGCCGACGCGAGTGAGTTACCCTGGCGACCGTGTCATGTGACAGATGACACAACGGCCACGTGGGTAAGCACGTGACCAGGAAGACCCCGGAGACATGGAGACGTGGTCGGCAAGGCGACCCAAGCACCTCAGCACACGTGCGCGTACCGCCTTCTCCCTGGGAGGGGGTATTAACAGCTGCGCAAGAGGAAAATGTATATGTATATATAGGAGTATTATAGGAGAAATGGAACGCTGAGTGACATACATATATGAAACAAAGAAACAAAACTGGGTAGTGTGAATGTGAAAATGGACAACAAGCTAGAAAATAGGGCGTGAAACACACCTGAAGCTAAAAGAGATTGCAGAGATAATTACAGCATATTGTGAATAAACTCTAAATTACAGTTCGTAATGCTTACATCAAAAATGTGTTAAATAGCAAGTCTGATGAGCAGTAGATGAAAGTTGTAGAAATCACAGGAGTTTGATGAGATGATTGCAGCTGAATGAATAGGATGATGACAAAACAAATGGCAACTGAAACAACACTGGCTGAATACTCAGACACTTCATTTGAGTCAGTGAGGCATGTCAAACAACTTGTGAGATCCGGCATGGGCACAGTAAAGAGTGGCAGCCATAGGAGATGGGAACAGAGGCCGAACCCATAGTTGATATGGGTAAATAAGAAGGATCAGCTTCACTGTGGAACAGTTCAAACTATTAATTATATAGTTGGTGTTTACACACTATCTGGTAAAGTTCACAGAAGTATGTAGACATAAGCGACAATATTAATATTATCTATATAATTGTATATATAGTAAATATCACTACATATTCATATTAATATATAAAAAAGAGTTTTTGGCAAAGCCAGCTTAGCGCTTTGAAGAAACAGGAATACATCCAACCTGTGGTTACAGTTCGCACGGAAAACGGATTGGGACAAATCCACACATGTAAAGAAAAAACTTTTTGTTTCTCCAGCGATCAGTCCAATGGTAGAGTAAATTATACCTTTTATTTATCCATTAAAAAGTTCCAGATTTCTTCAGTTACAATATTGCATACAATCAATCCCTTATGGACGACATGTTTCAACACCACATGTGTCTTCCTCCAGGTCCACAGCGCCCCATCACTCTCCTTCTTGGTCAAATAGCCCTTACACAGCCTGGAGGTGTGTTTGGGGTCATTGTCCTGTTGAAAAATAAATGATGGTCCGACTAAACGCAAACCTGATGGAATAGCATGCCGCTGCAAGATGCTGTGGTAGCCATGCTGGTTCAGTATGCCTTCAATTTTGAATAAATCCCAACAGTGTCATCAGCAAAGCACCCCCACACCATCACACCTCCTCCTCCATGCTTCACAGTGGGAACCAGGCATGTAGAGTCCATCCGTTCACCTTTTCTTTGTCGAACAAAGACACGGTGGTTGGAACCAAAGATCTCAAATTTTGACTCATCAGACCAAAGCACAGATTTCCACTGGTCTAATGTCCCTTCCTTGTGTTCTTTAGCCCAAACAAGTCTCTTCTGCTTGTTGCCTGTCCTGAGCAGTGGTTTCCTAGCAGCTATTTTACCATGAAGGCCTGCTGCACAAAGTCTCCTCTTAACAGTTGTTGTAGAGATGTGTCTGCTGCTAGAACTCTGTGTGACATTGACCTGGTCTCTAATCTGAGCTGCTGTTAACCTGCGATTTCTGAGGCTGGTGACTCGGAAAAACTTCAGAAGCAGAGGTGACTATTCGTCTTCATTTCCTGATGTGAGCCAGTTTATTTGTAGTGCTTGATGGTTTTTACAACTACACTTGGGGACACTTTCAAAGCTGTTCCAATTTTTCGGACTGACCTTGATTTCTTAAGGTAATGATGGCCACTTGTTTTTCTTTACTTAGCTGCTTTTTTCTTGCCATAATACATATTCTAACAGTCTATTCAGTAGGACTATCAGCTGTGTATCCACCAGACTTCTGCGCAACACAACTGATGGTCCCAACCCCATTTATAAGGCAAGAAATCCCGATTATTATACCTGACAGGGCACAACTGTGAAGTGAAAACCATTTCCGGTGACTACCTCTTGCAGCTCATCAAGAGAATGCCAAGAGTGTGCAAAGCAGTCATCAAAGCAAAAGGTGGCTACTTTAAAGAACCTAGAATATATACGAAGGCGCAAAAGAAGCGCTCATTGCTGTTCCCTGGAGCTGCAGGTAGAAGGACCCCTTAAAAACAAAAAAGTTATGACTCAAAGTGAATTCAAGTAACTGTAATACAAAAAAGACTACTTCATGAAGCTCATCAAGAGAATACCAAGAGTGTGCAAAGCAGTTATCAAAGCAAAAGGTGGCTACTTTGAAGAACCTAGAATATAAGACATAATTTCAGTTGTTTCACACTTTTTTGTTAAGTATATAATTCCACATGTGTTAAATCATAGTTTTGATGCCTTCAGTGTGAATGTACAATTTTCCTAGTCATGAAAATACAGAAAAATCTTTAAATGAGAAGGTGTGTCCAAACTTTTGGTCTGTACTGTATATATATATATATATATATATATATATATATATATATAGACTGGGGAAAAAAGTATTCAGTCAGCCGCCAATTGTGCAAATTCTATCACTTAAAAAGTTGAGGGAGGCCTGTAATTGACATCATAGGTAGACCACTTCTATGAGAGTCAAAATGAGAATACATATCCAGAAAATCACCCTGTCTGATTTGGCAAGATTTATTTAGCAAATTATGGTGGAAAATAAGTATTTGGTCAACTAAAAACATGCAAGATTTCTGGCTCTCATAGACCTGTAACTTCTTCTTTAAGAGGGTCCTCTGTCCTCCATTCATTACCTGTAGTAATGGCACCTGTTTGAACTTGTTATCAGTATAAAAGACACCTGTCCACAACCTCAAACAGTCACACTCCAAACTCCACTATGGTGAAGACCAAAGAGCTGTCAAAGGACACCAGAAACAAAATTGTAGCCCTGCACCAGGCTGGGAAGACAGAATCTGCAATAGGCAAGCAGCTTGGTGTGATGAAATCAACTGTGAGAGCAATAATAAGAAAATGGAAGACATACAAGATCACTGATAATCTCCCTCGATCTGGGGCTTCACACAAGATCTCACCCCTTGGGGTCAAAATGATCACAAGAATGGTGAGCAAAAATCCCGGAACCACACTGGGGGACCTAGTGAATGACCTTCATAGAGCTGGGACCACCGTAACAAAGGCTACCATCAGTAATACACTACGCCGTCAGGGACTCAGATCCTGCAGTGCCAGACATGTCTCCTTGCTTAAGCCAGTACATGTCCGGGGCCATCTGAAGTTTGCTAGAGAACATTTGGAATATCCAGAAGAGTATTGGGAGAGCGTCATATCATCATATGGTCTGATGAAACCAAATTAGAACAGTTTCATAGAAACAAAACTCATCGTGTTTGGAGGAGACAGAATGCTTAGTTGCATCCAAAAAAACACCATACCTGCTGTGAAGCATGGGGGTGGCAACATGATGCTTTGGAGCTGTTTCTCTGCAAAGGGACCAGGACGAATGATCTGTGTACATGAAAGAATCAATGGGGCAATGTATCGTGAGATTTTGAGTGCAAACCTCCTTCCATCAGCAAGGGAATTGAAGATGATGGGTTTTTCAGCATGATAATGATCCCAAGCACACCACCTGGGCAATGAAGGAGTTGCTTCATAAGAAGCATATGAAGGTCCTGGAATGGCATAGCCAGACTCCAGATCTCAACCCCACAGAAACACCTTTGAAGAGAGTTGAAAGTCCATGTTGCCCAGCAACAGGCCCTAAACATCACTGCTCTAGAGGAGATCTGCATGGAGGAATGGGCCAACATACTATCAACAATGTGTGCCAACCTTTTGAAGACTTGGTGTACCTATGATGTCAATTACAGGCCTCTCTTATCTTTTAAGTGAAAGAACTTGCACAATTGGTGGCTGACTAAATACTTTTTTCCCCACTGTATTCTTACTATTGTGATGAAATCCTTTTTAACAAGTTTTGTAAAACTCTTTATTTATTAATCATGTATATGTCCAATTTACTTCACTTGATTATATTTATTTAACTATTTGGACACTACATATTATGTATTGATTTAGTGTCAGATATATATATATATATATATATATATATATATATATATATATATATACACGCACAGAAAAGATGATGTAGGGAGATATGTTTCACTGAGGCTACTAGCTTCAGTGATTTGAAACCTAGAAGTTTTGCTCCAGCACTAGTGTTGAGCGATACCGTCCGATACTTGAAAGTATCGGTATCGGAAAGTATCGGCCGATACCGGCAAAGTATCGGATCTAATCCGATACCGATACCCGATACCAATACAAGTCAATGGGACACCAAGTATCGGACGGTATCCTGTATGGTTCTTAGGGTCTGAAGGAGAGGAAACTCTCCTTCAGGCCCTGGGATCCATATCAATGTGTAAAAGAAAGAATTAAAATAAAAAATAGGGATATACTCACCCTCCGACGCAGCCTGGACTTTACCGCCGTAATCGGGAGCCGTTGTACCTAAGAATGCGCGCTTGAAGGGCCTTAGATGAGGTCACTGCGCTCTGATTGGTCCGTAGCGGTCGCGTGACCGCTACGCGACCAATCACAAAGCAGTGACGTCTTCTAAGGTATTTCAAGCGCTTGAAAGACCTTAGGTGACGTCACTGCTTTGTGATTGGTCGCGTAGCGGTCACGCGACCGCTACGGACCAATCAGAGCGCAGTGACCTCATCTAAGGCCCTTCAAGCGCGCATTCTTAGGTACAACGGCTCCCGGTTACGGCGGTAAAGTCCAGGATCCGCCGGAGAGGTGAGTATATCCCTATTTTTTATTTTAATTCTTTATTTTACACATTGATATTAATCCCGATACCGATTCCCGATACCACAAAAGTATCGGATCTCGGTATCGGAATTCCGATACCCGCAAGTATCGGCCGATACCCGATACTTGCGGTATCGGAATGCTCAACACTATCCAGCACACAAAATGCTGAGAGGAGTTAATCAGCCATGTTTAAAGGCTAAGCTTTTTTTTGGGAACAGCTAACATGTGGATGGGGGCCTGTTCACCATATCTCCACCCCAGGGTATTGTGGACTATGTAAATAGTTGGCTTTTTGAGGCATTCGGTGTTTGGAAGGCCTGGAGAGAGGAACTGGAGCACTGTGTCCTGATAAGGAAAGCTGGACTGGTGCATGTGGAGTGCCCCCACGAAAGGGCAGTGGGGTACTCGGTACCAGGTCCTTCGGTTTTCAGTGGGGATGTCACGGTGGCCTGACCCGGTCCGTGGCCCTTTGAGGGGCATCCAATAAAAGAAAGAGTTTTTATGGGATAATGTTCGTGATGCCACCTGTGGTATTCGGTCAGGGTGACCGATGCTGCTTAGGGGTCCGCTGGGGTGATGTTATGGCAGCTAGATGGTATACCTTCCCACAGGTGAAGTGTATCCCCAGGGCTTCCCAGAGGTGTAGATGGTGGATGATGTAAGGCACAGTGAGTAACGAGGACACAAGGTTGCAGTCTCTTTACCTTTACTGAAGGCTTCAGCATCCACAGTCCAGGGTACAGACCACAGGGCAGGCAGAGTCCAGCCGGTCTGAAGGCAAATCCAGAGTCCCCTTATCCAGGTGCAAATCAGTAGCCTTCCTCTAGCGACTGTGTGTTGTAGTACCTCCCTGCTGAGCTTCTCGGTAAAGTCCTCACAACTATTGTAGATGGAATGTCTCTTTCTCTCTGTCCCCCAGATGGTATGGATAGGACATATAATGAAAGAAGTCCGGCACTCCAAAATCATGAAAATTATTTCATTTTATTTATGATCCCAAAATAATAACGTTTCGGTCAATTCTGACCTTCATCAGACTAGGATACAAAAGAAAAAATCATCACTCCACAATTCATAATAAATATAAAATACAGTAAATTATAACAAAATTCATCAAATATAATAATGGATCATACATAATATGTCTTCTTCAGTAATTTCAATATTGTTCACAATCCTGTAACAGCTATATAAGTGGCTCATCAAAGTTATACTGACATTTATATTAATCTCCAATATGGCAAAATACTATGTTTCAATTAATAAGGCTCAAAGATAAATTCATTTCTATGACCCAAATAATCAATGATATATAAAAATGATATAT
Source organism: Ranitomeya variabilis (assembly GCF_051348905.1). Lineage (NCBI taxonomy): Eukaryota > Metazoa > Chordata > Amphibia > Anura > Dendrobatidae > Ranitomeya > Ranitomeya variabilis. Next base: position 1,005,995,353 of record NC_135232.1, on the reverse strand, counting down.
AACACCAGTATGAATAAAGGAATCATCATGATAGGGAAACTCAATATACTTAGCATATCTTTATTAAATTTATATTGTATTTCTATTAATATGTTATACTCCACTAATTTTTCAGACCTATCCTATATCATCTCCCATAAGAAAATATAGAAGCTTACCGCTAGATGCAGTGACTGCAAAACCGACCTATAAAGTACATATGACTCCGTCAGGAGTTCTAAAAAAGAAATAAAGCAGTAGAATCAGGCGAAAGAAGGATTTAATGCAAACCAAAAAATCAGTGACCAAAAGAATAACCAAGGTCCAGCGGGGTACTTAGTGAACAGGAGAGGCTTACCGCGTATGTGTCCGGTGGTCCAAGAGTTCCTAATCGCAGAGCGCGGCGTGTGGTATGTCTGCATGTCAACCTGTATGACTGGTGGCCTGAGGCATTTTACAGGCACCCTACGACGCCCCAGCCCCCACAAGTTGCCACCTTGCCTCCTGGGTATATGGTCGGGCAGCCAACGTGGAATTGACTGTCCTGCTGGTCTCTGAAGCAAGGCTTGGAGACGATTGCTCCCTCGGTGTTCCGGCTACTGGATTCTGCGCCTCAGAAGGAGGCAGCCTGTGCAGGGCAGAACTCCCTCTTGATTTCTCTCCTTGTGCTATGACTTTGTTTCTCACCCGCTACAATACAATTCTCTTTCGTGTCCTTCCTTAGGATGCTGCCGCACGTGGGGCAGGTGCAGCTCCGTGGCCTTCTGTCAGGGCCTCTGACAAGATCCCACCCCTGTCAGGGACCTCTCTGTCTGCAGCTCTGTGATGTTCCTCCTTCCCCTCTGTCTGCCTGACAGGAACTCCCTGGGTGAAGCCCAGTCAGCTTCTGACTAACTTCCTATCCAAGCCACCAGTTTTACCTAATTGTGAGGAGTGCCCTAATAGATAGGAGCGTAGCTCCCCCTGGTGGGCTGGAGTGTGAAGTGTGGTGTATGGTTTGTGATACCTGGCAAAGAGATCACCTTTATTGCCTTCAGACGTAATATCACTCCCCCTGGTGGAAGAATAACATTACTGCAATGGCCAGGACTCTGGGGCGCTGCATATGTCTGTTTTCCTTAGAGGAAGGATCCCCGCAACAACATGCACTGTTCTATAAGTTATGTTTTGTTTTTCCTTACGCCAGGAAGGCTGTATTTATTTTTGCTAACTCTGCACTGGCTTATGCAGCACCCTTAAAGTAAACCAGTGAAAGACTTAAAGAGACAACTTTCCTGTGTCTACCACCATGTCCATCCGAGCCAGCTGATCTACCACACTATCAAAAGTCCAGTGAAACTAAATGCCATATTCTAGATAACATCTGGTCAAGATTCAAGTTTGCCCCTAATGAGTTGAGTAATGACTCAACAGAGCAGTAAAGTAAAGAGCTGGAGGGAAGCTGCGACTGAGCTTCCGCCATACTGAAGCGCAGAATACCGGTTGCCAGAAGACCAAGGTTGTTGGGGTAATTCTATGCCCCATAGCAGAAAACGGCAGACAAGAGATTGCTTGTTGCCTGCCTACCTTTAACACTCAAAGGCACAGCAGAACATAGAGCCCAGAGTCATAATGAGAGACACCTGTAAAAAGGCTCGTGCTGCCTGCCATGCAGGTAGTGTCCTACTAAAAGGGACAGAGAGAAAGTGAGGACCTTGTGTGAGGCCTAAGGCAGCAAGGGACTACAACACAGCACAGAAGATAAAGAGACTGCAACCTTGTGTCCTCTAGTTCTTTCTGGCACTACACCATCTTTATCTACTACACCGGGAGCCCTGGGGCCCAGCTTCACCTGTGGGAAGCCTTACCATCCCTGCTGCCATAACATCATCCCAGTGGACCCCTTTAAGCAGTGTCGGTCATCCTTGACTAAATACCACAGGTGGAGTCACGAACAAACTTTATAAACTTTATTTCCCTTTTACTTGAACCCCTTTTATTGGACGCCCAGGGCCACGGACCGGGTCACTGCCACCATGACCACATCCCTTTAAGAACCGGCTCAGTTCCGAGTACCCCACAGTTCTAGCGGAGCGCTCCAGGAATACAGCAGCCCCTTGCCCATGACTACTGCCCTGTGCACCTTACAATATTACAGGACAAAATTTAGCACAACTCTGTGAGAAGAATTACAGTTAATTTAAATAGCAGCACACAAGGATTGTATGTGCCCCAAAGCTTAAAACAGATGTTTTCAATGGGTGTCTCTCCTATGATAAATCTGTTATTGTGCATTTCAATAGTTTTGGCTTAGTTTGGGGCCAGATTACTTCAGAAAATATTATTTGGCTGCTGTATATAAAACTAAATATAATATGTAGAAAAAGTTCCAAGAAAGAAATAACTTTAATTCCTGAATATCATACCAAATTGCTATAATTTGATGTCATAATTGTCTTCAACGAAGTTCTTGCAGGGCGTTCTGTTTTCAAAATCACTAATATCAAATGCTAGTAGAATACCCGCAGCTTCGTTCGCGGAAACTATGTTAAATTGTTGGTTATGGTAGCTAAACTAAACTTTTCAGTGTCATCTGAAGGAGCTCACATCTCAGTAAGATGGTCTAGTTGCCCATAGCAACCAATCAGAAGTCAGCTTTCACTTTACCTCAGCAGCATGTGTGTGTGTGTGTGTGTGTGGTGTGCATGTGGCATTTGTGGGGTAGTGTTTGTGTTGTCTGTGTCTTGAGTGGTCTGGTGTTTGTGTGGTGTGTTGTGGCATTTGTGTGGTGTTGTGCATGTGTGTGTGTGTGTGTGTGGTGTGCATGTGGTATTTATGGGGTGGTGTTGTGGTATTTCTGGGGTGGTGTTTGTGTTGTGTGTGTTTAGAGTGGTCTGGTGTTTGTGTGGTGTGTTGTGGCATTTGTATGTATGGTGTTGTGCTTGTGGGTTAGTGTATGTGTGCTGTCTGTGTGATGTTTGTATGGTGTTTGTTAAATGTTTGTGTGTTGTGTGTGGGGGTGCGGCCCCTTTAGCAGCGACTCTTTGGCGCCATCACTATAATCCGTCCCTGTCAGTCACAACTGTTGTTTTCCCCTCAGCACTTTTACTTTTTCACCCAAATCGGGCCAGAACTGTGGATTTGTATAGAGCGGGCTACTACAGATTTTGAGTTTTATATATATAGATTAGAATTCTTTACACTGTGCACAATATCATTATAATTTAGATATCACACCACATATCTTATAAGCTTTTGGTAAGCTACCAAATGTTCTTTGGTTGAAGCTTGATTCCGATGTAAGATTGTGGGTAATTCATCATTGGATATGCGCATAATTAGACATTAGTATTATACAGTTGAAATAAAAAGAATTACACACCTATTGGAAATTAGGTTTATTATTGAAATAAACCTAAAAAAACTTACTAATGTCTCCGATAAACCTATCAAATACGAATGAGCAGCTAAAATTGAGTCAAATTACATTCTACTCGAATTTTACATAAATCCGCATTTGCCAAAATGCAGATTATTTTTTGTAATTTGCTTCCCTGCAGACTCAGCAAGATAGTGGCATCTGGCTGCCATTTTTCTGAACAGTACAGGGCTACCAAATGATTAAAAAGTAAAAAAATATAGTTGTGCTTACTTTACTGCTCACCTTTTCAGCCCCTTCACTACTCACCACCACCAGTCCGATTCTCATCACATTTTCTGATACTTTGCTTCTTGCATTAGAATTTCAGGGCCTTTCTCTTACTGTGCCAAACTTTCGGTTTTCATAATGCCCCGAGAGTGTTCTGCAGAGGTGTGCAGCAGGTCAACAGTGCTATAATATCAAGATGTGTGCCATGACCTCCCATGCAGCTGCGCAGAACTCTCCCAGGGAGCATGACACCTGGAAGTCCAACACAGTGTGAAGATTGAAGACTCTTGAACATCAAAGAAAATCATAGATGGGATTTGAAGAAAGGTGTTGCAGCACACAAACTCAAAAATATTGGTGAAAATGAGGTAATTGTCCATGAGGATTGGGCTAAGATTCCTCAGGAGCACTGTAGGAAGCTGTTGTTTGGCTGTGCATCACATTTTCATCAGGTCATCAGAGCCAAAGGGTGATCTACTATGTACTAAACATGCTTGTCATGAAGGAGTTTGATATTCGTCTGTCATGGTTACAACACTGGGCCTTGCTGCCTTTTCCTATAGCCACCTCCCTTTACTGAAGTCCATGAAAAGGTTTTTCAAGTAATCTGGTAAAGTCCTATGACATCATCACCCCAGGCCTTTTGAGGGTGGCTCAGGTAGAGGTAAAGTGCTTGGGTATTAAGTAGCATTGTTCACAGTTGCCTTAAGTTTGTGAAAAGTTTGTTTTTGCTTCACTTGACTTAGCTACAACCAGGTGTCTTTTTATCTACTTCTGCTACTTCTGTCTTTCAGACTACAGATAGCGTTATTTTTAATCTCACCCACACCTACCTCTCAGCATGCCAACTCCTTACAGCTGTTATTGGTCATGTTCACACCTGGCCTCTGCAATTAAGTTGAGGTATCTCTTCAAGGGAGTCTCCAGTTTGTGTATACTTCACTGATATTCTGTGATTAACCATTACCTTGCTTCAAATCCCAGTAGGATGCTCTCAAATAGTAACCATGGGAAATTATGCAGCTGTGAACATCAGGGACGTCACCCACAAGAGAGGATAGAAAACATATTTTACAGTTTCCGCCATACAGATCAATCTATAATACATGACTGCTCTTAATTAGAGATGGAGGAACCCAAATAGTAACGTTCGGCGTCTGTACAGAACACCTACTGTTCACCGCAGAGTTCACCACAGTTCAAATTCACCAAAGGGAAATTCTCCCTGTGAACTGTGGTGAACTCGCCTCTGCACCGTAAGACTTTCTCTCACGGTGCAGAGATCACCACAGTTCATTTGACGGCCGGGAATGCAGCTTCTGTGACTGGTAGTAACCTCAATGACTTCACTGCTAGTCACTGATACTGCGCTTGCAGCAGCTCATTCACCAGTGGTTCTCAACGGATGATCGCATCTTGGCACCTTCCAGATTAAAAACTATTTATCCCCCAGACATGGATAACGGCATGGGACAGAACGACGGACAGGTGAGGGATATTGCTGTTTTTTATTTTTGTTTTATTACAGGAGATGAAGGATTCAGTCGAAATAGGAGTTAGGTGAGTATAACTGTGATTGTTATTTTTAAATACAAATGGAAAAATGTGCTTTGTTTTATATGAAGTAAAGGACTTTATACTTGCTATGTCTTTATTTACCATATAACTATAGGATTACATTACTGAGATAGGAGACGGTAGCTGCTACTGATAAGGGAGGAGGAGGAGGGTGGAGCACTGACTCTAGCTCCTCCCCTGCTATCTGTACATAATAGAGTTTTATCAGTAGCAACTCCTATCTTAGTAATGTAGCAATCTGTCTTCACTGAATACAGATTTTACCCATAAATTGAGAATTTTGAGAATGACTGATCAATCCTCGAGGAGAAAGAAACGGATTTCTCTGATAGGACACATTACAAAGTTTCTTGTTATTATGTTACATGTACTATTGATTTATGACTAGTGTTGAGCGATACCTTCCGATACTCAAAGGTATCGGTATCGGATGGTATCGGCCGATATCCAAAAAATATCAGATATCGCCGATACCGATACCCGATACCAATGCAAGTCAATGGGACACAAGTATCGGAAGGTATCCTGGATGGTTCCCAGGGTCTGAAGGAGAGGAAACTCTCCTTCAGGCCCTAGGACACATATTCATGTGTAAAATAAAGAATAAAAATAAAAAATAGGGATATACTCACCCTCTGACACGCCCTGGTAGTAACCGCTGTAACCGGCAGCCTTCGTTCCTAAGAATGAGGAGTTTAGGACCTGCGATGACGTCGCGGCTTGTGATTGGTCGCGTGACCACTCATGTGACCACTCACGCGACCAATCACAAGCCACGACGTCATCGCAGGTCCTAAACTCCTCATTCTTAGGAACGGAGGCTGCCGGTTACATCAGTAAGGTCCAGGGGCCGCCGGAGGGGTGAGTATATCCATATTTTTTATTTTTCTTCTTTATTTTTTACATGAATATGGATCCCAGGGCCTGAAGGAGAGTCTCCTCTCCTCCAGACCCTGGGAACCATACACTGGGAACTTCCGATTCCGATTTCCGATACCACAAAAATATCGGAACTCGGTATCGGAATTCCGATACCGCAAGTATCGGCCGATACCCGATGCTTGCGGTATCGGAATGCTCAACACTATTTATGACATAAAAATTAAAATGATGGTTACACTTTGAGTAAGTTGATGTAATGAGTAAAAATAAAATCTATCTTAAAAAATCTGAACTGGAACGCTGGAATCTTTAATCTCTGTTATAGAAATAGTGCCCCTAGAATTTACCAGGTTAATTGTCAAAATAAGGTTTATAGCCCACAAATTAAAAAAATCATATTACGTCTAACCACAGCAGAAATGTTATGATTTAATTCAATTGGTTTCAAATTTACGTTACTGACAGGGTCCAATATTGTGAAATGGCACATGTTAATTTGTAATAATACAGCCTCATCGTACAGGCTACAATCTACTACTTACAGGGGAAAGGAAACTTTGTTAAATAGCCCACTCGCTCTGAAAATGGCTCCAAAACACCATTTGTTCTTCAGAAAACTAAATCCTGTCCTAACTGCTCATAAAATGTTCCCTATAAGTGTTTATAATAGCTAGTAAAAAGAACAGCAATGTGTTTCTATGTAAACAAATCCAAATGGTAAAAAAATCCCATAGTTTATCATAAAATCAAAGGTATGTATGAAAAAACTTCAGACTTTGGCTAACAAAGCAAATTAATTAAAAAACCATGATAACCACATATTGACTTTTCCCAGTAAAAACATGATTTTTATTTTATGGCTGTGGAAAGAAATGCTCTCAGTCCAAGCAAATGTCAAGTCTTGCTTTAAAATATGGATATTTAAAGAGGGTATAATACCTAAGAGTCTCAAACTATTACTGTTTCTTGGTGAGAACGTACAGGGCTGTTTTATGTAGCTTTTGACAGAGGATTTAAATGAGTCTTGTAACATGTATGGTGTGACTACTGCCTGTTTAAGGAGAGCGAGAAATGCTGCAAAAAGTTTGACTTATAGCGAAGACACTATGTAGCGGATTAAACAAAGTTCGAGACTGCGGCTGTTTCAACATTCTTGTTTCTTTAAGGGAAGCATTGAACGTTTTAAAACATTGTTCTGAAATTTTACTGTCAACCATATTAAAGGCAAACATTTTCTTTCTGGATACTTTATACTGGCTAATTCAGTCATCTGAAGTCACGATATGGGGCACTCAAGAAGTGAGATTGACCAATCAACTATACTTATATTTTATCATCACAATAAGAAATTACAGTTCATTTTTAGGTTACTCCTAACAAAAGCTCCTAGTTTATGTCCAGGTTTTTTTTTTTCTAGACTGATGTGTTTCTCTGCCACACTGTTAACCATCAAAGTAGTCCCGTCCTTCTCAACGCTCTATTTTCACAACAGGATATCTGGTTTCTTTTATGAGGATACAGTTATGTTAATTTGGTTTAGTGGTTTGTTGGAGGTAAGCAGCCTCTTCACAACACAAACACCAAAATCCCCTTAAAGCAGTTGCCGGTTAATAGCTGCTGTCTGATTGGCAGATTTGTATTGTAAAATGTGATTTTTGGTTGGATATATATGTTTAGTCTGGTAAGCACTTTAGTGATTGAGTGTCTGTTAATGGATAACGGTGGATTATGGTGGAACCTCTACAGGCTGTCACTAAGCACTTAGAGAAGTGAGAGGTAAAAGCAAAATTAAAAACAACCTGGCACCATGGACACAAAGAGGATTTAGATGTTCAGGGATCATTTTTAAAAGTGTTAATTTAAATTCTGTGGAGTGTTGGAAAAAATGAAAACAGGGTATGATACATATATGGAGAGATTTTCAAATGCCTGAATTAACACAACCAAATAATCATGTCTAACTATACCCTAGTCTCTAACATTGATAGTAATGAGTACTGGTATAGCAAAAAATATAATTATGTCCAAATGAGAACATGTTATGTAGGCACAAATGAGTAACTCTTAATAAATTAAGTAACAGAAGACAACTCCTTTCCATCCCTTCTGTGGCTTCACCACACATGTGCTGAAGACTTGAAGACTCTCGATAGAGAAGCTGATACTGCTTTACATGAAAAGGATATCCACTGTATACACCTGACACTAACAGGCATATGAAAAGATCAGAAATAACTCTTACCCCAATGTTTTACTCCATGAGAAGCCATGGTCAATAGTTTCAACGCTTTCGAAGTTGTTACTGAAAGTGTACCATCATCCTTATAGCTTGTGGAGTGGTAATGGACTGTCATATCAGCCAATGGGGCCTATTGAAGGTTAATGCTTCTGTCTTGATAGTACTCCATTTAAGCCATGACACAAATTATTGCTCAAAACATTAGAAAAAAGAAAAAAGGTCCAGGTCCAGAAACTTGCATTCTCTGGGGCAGGCGACAATGAGGTATTGCACGGTGCCCATTCACATGAATGGGCAAGTACATAACATATATGTGCACTGAGTTCTCCAGAATGGTATTTGCTGTTTGCAGTCAGAAAGAAGTGAGACTCCTGTTCTACAATCTTAACCATCAGGAAACCATCAAAATAAGGTTCTCTTGCTGTTGTATGTGAATTTACACAGTTTTATCAAGATGTACAGTACAGACCAAAAGTTTGGACACACCTTCTCATTTAAAGATTTTTCTGTATTTTCATGACTATGAAAATTGTACACTCACACTGAAGGCATCAAAACTATGAATTAACACATGTGGAGTTACATACTTAACAAAAAAGTGTGAAACAACTGAAATTACGTCTTATATTCTAGGTTCTTCAAAGAAGAAACCTTTTGCTTTGATGACTGCTTTGCACACTCTTGGCATTCTCTTGATGAGCTTCAAGAGGTAGTCACCGAGAATGGTTTTCACTTCACAGGTGTGCCCTGTCAGGTTTAATAAGTGAGATTTCTTGCCTTATAAATGGGATTGGGACCATCAGTTGTGTTGTGCAGAAGTCTGGTGGATACACAGCTGATAGTCCTACTGAATAGACTGTTAGAATTTGTATTATGGCAAGAAAAAAGCAGCTAAGTAAAGAAAAATGAATGGGCATCATTACTTTAAGAAATGAAGGTCAATCAGTCCGAAAAATTGGGAAAATTTGAAAGTGTCCCCAAGTACAGTGGCAAAAACCATCAAGCGCTACAAAGAAACTGGCTCACATGAGGACCACCCCAGGAAAGGAAGACCAAGAGTCACCTCTGCTTCTGAGGAAAGGTTTATCCGAGTCACCAGCCTCAGAAATCACAGGTTAACAGCAGCTCAGATTAGAGACCAGGACAATGCCACACAGAGTTCTAGCAGCAGACACATCTCTACAACTGTTAAGAGGAGACTTTGTGCAGCAGGCCTTCATGGTAAAATAGTTTCTAGGAAACCACTGCTAAGGACAGGCAACAAGCAGAAGAGACTTGTCTGTGCTAAAAAACACAAGGAATGGACATTAGACCAGTGGAAATCTGTGCTTTGGTCTGATGAGTCCAAATTTGAGATCTTTGGTTCTAACCACCGTGTCTTTGTGCGACACAGAAAAGGTGAACGGATGGACTCTACATGCCTGGTTCCCACCGTGAAGCATGGAGGAGGAGGTGTGATGGTGTGGAGGTGCTTTGCTGGTGACACTGTTGGGGATTTATTCAAAATTGAAGGCATACTGAACCAGCATGGCTACCACAGAATCTTGCAGTGGCATGCTATTCCATTCGGTTTGCGTTTAGTTGGACCATCATTTATTTTTCAATAGGACAATGACCCCAAACACACCTCCAGGCTGTGTAAGGGCTATTTGACCAAGAAGGAGAGTGATGGGGTGCTAAGCCAGATGACCTGGCCTCCACAGTCACCAGACCTGAACCCAATCGAGATGGTTTAGGGTAAGCTGGACCGCAGAGTGAAGGCAAAAGGGCCAAAAAGTGCTAAGCATCTCTGGGAACTCCTTCAAGATTGTTGGAAGACTATTCCTGGTGACTACCTCTTGAAGATCATTAAGAGAATGCCAAGAGTGTGCAAAGCAGTTATCAAAGCAAAAGATGGCTACTTTGAAGAACCTAGAATATAAGACATATTTTCAGTTGTTTCACACTTTTTTGTTAAGTATATAATTCCACATGTGTTAATTCACAGTTTTGATGCCTTCAGTGTGAATGTACAATTTTCATAGTCATGAAAATACAGAAAAATCTTTAAATGACAAGGTGTGCCCAAACTTTTGGTCTGTACTGTAGGTGTTATTCCATTTAGAATGAATTACTTAACCCCTTCATGATATACGTGATATATATATATATATATATATATATATATATATATATATATATATATATATATATATATATACCAGATGATGGCCCTATTCTAACGCATCGGGTATTCTAGAATACTGTATGTATGTAGTATATAGCACAGCCGCATAGTATATAACACAGCCCATGTAGTATATATCACAACCCATGCAGTATATAACACAGCCTACGTAGTATACACTGTGTTCCAAATTATTATGCAAATTGGATTTAAGTGTCATAAAGATTTAATTGTTTTGTTTTTCAAATAAACTCATGGATGGTATTGTGTCTCAGGGCTCAATGGATCACTGAAATCAATCTTAAACACATGTGATAATTAGTTTTCCAGGTGATTCTAATTAAAGGAAAACTACTTAAAAATGATGTTCCACATTATTAAGCAGGCCACAGGTTTCAAGTTACATGTGAAAGAAAAAGCATCTCTCTGCAAAGCATCAAATAGTGCAATGCCTTGGTCAAGAGATGAAACATTAGATATTTCCCGAAAACTTAAACATGATCATCATACTGTTAAGAGATTTGTGGCTGTATCTGAGCACAAATGTGTTTGTCCTGATAAAAGCATAATGAGGAAGATTTCTGCCAGGCAAGTTCATCGGATTAAGAGAGCAGCTGCTGAAAAACCATTACAAACCAGCAAACAGATATTTGAAGCTGCTGGTGCCTTTGGAGTCCCTCGAACCTCAAGGTGTAGGATCCTTCAAAGGCTTGCTGTGGTGCATAAACCTACTATTCGACCACCCCTAAACAGTGTTCACAAGCAGAAACGATTGCAGTTAGTCCAGACATACATGAAGTCTAATTTTCAAACAGTCTTGTTTACTGATGAGTGTCGAGCAACCCTGGATGGTCCAGATGGATGGAGTATTGGATGGTTGTGGATGGCCATCATGTCCCAACAAGGCTGCAACTTCAACAAGGAGGTGGAGGAGTCATGTTTTGGGCCGGAATCAAGGGGAAACAGTTGGTAGGGAACTTTAAGGCTCCTAAAGGTGTGAAAATGACCTCTGCAAAGTATATAGAGTTTCTGACTGACAACTTTCTTCCATGGTCTAAAAAGCAGAAACGTGCCTTCAGGAGCAAAATCATCTTCATGCATGACAATGCACCATCTCATGCTGCAAAGAATACCTCTGAGTCATTGGCTGCTATGGGCATAAAAGGAGATAAACTCATGGTGTGGCCACCATCTTCTCCTGACCTCAACCCTATAGAGAACCTTTGGAGTATCATCAAGCAAAAGATCTATGAGGGTGGGAGGCAGTTCACATCAAAACAGCAGCTCTGGGAGGCTATTCTGACTTCATGCAAAGAAATACAAGCAGAAAATCTCCAAAAACTCACAAGTTCAATGGATGCAAGAATTGTGAAGGTGATATCAAAGAAGGGGTCCTATGTTAACATGTAACTTGGCCTGTTAGGATGTTTTGGAGTTAAATAGCTTTTTTGTTCAGTGAATGTGACCTCCTAATGCTGCAAATTCCACAAATGAGCATTTTCAGTTCTTTAAAACATATCAAATGTTTAGAAATTCTACTGTGCCTAATAATTTGGAACAGTGCATTTTGAGTTTTTATTACTTTTGGAGATTATACTGTTATTATGGTGAGGTTTCTTCAATAAAATTTGATGCATACTCTAATGGGTGATGACTTTATTAGACTGACTGTCATTTGCACCGACCATTTAGGAAAATCCGAGAAAAATGTTATTTGCATAATAATTTGGAACATAGTGTATAACACAGCCCATGTAGTATATTGCACAGCGACATAGTACATAACACAGCCCATGCAGTATATAACACAGCCCATGCAGTATATAACACAGCCCACGCAGTATATAACACAGCCCATGTAGTATATAGCACAGCAACACAGTATATAACACAGCCCACGTAGTATATAACACAGCCCACGCAGTATATAACACAGCCAATGTGGTATATAACACAGCCCACGTAGTATATAGCAGTGTGGGCACCATATCCCTGTTAAAAAAACAATTAAAATAAAAAATAGTTATATACTCATCTTCCGGCGGCCCCCGGATCCAGCCCAGGCCCTTAGCCATGCTCCTCGCGACGCTCAGCTCCCAGTAATGCCTTGTGGCAACAACTTGTGATCATGTAGCGGTCTCGCGAGACCACTAGGTCATCATCTCGCAACACCGCTACGTGATCTCTAGTCATTGCCACAATGCATTCTTGGGACCGGAGTGTCGCGACGAGCGGGAAAGGGTGCCACGGACGCCGGAAGGTGAGAATATAATGTTTTTTTTAATTATTATTTTTAACATTATATGTTTTTACGATTGATGCTGCATAGGCTGTGTTTAAATCCTGCCCCAATATCGCTGATTGGTCGTGGCCGGCCGGCCGCGACCAATTGGTGACCCGGGATTTCCGTTGCGGAAGTTACAGACTAAACAGACGGAAGTACCCCTTAGACAATTATATATATAGATATGTCATATGTTGTGTCCCTAACTTTGATGTGGGCCACGACGCTGAGCCTGCATCTTTCCCCGCACATGTACGCTGATTTAATCAGCTATTATGTGTGTTTAACAGTTGCAGGAGGAGTGGTGCTTCACCTGCAACTGTTAACCAATTAAATCCTGCTGTCAATATCTGAAAGTGGGACTTAACACATGCCAGCTATAAACACATCATTAATCCCACCCATCGGTGCCCATATCATGTGATTGGTGGGGTGCCGATGGGTTGTCATGACAACTGGGGGTCTGTTGATGACTCCCTGCCTGTCATCATGATATTCCAGTAAACACTGGCCCTTGGCTGGCATTCTTAGGAGATTGTGATTTTGGCTATACATTGCAGTGCTGAAGTGCTGAAGCCCTGCTATGTATAACTCAGTCGATCAGATGACTGCAGCTTCAAGTATCCTAAGGGGACTATTAACCCCTTAAGCCCCGAGGGTGGTTTGCACGTTAATGACCGGGCCAATTTTTACAATTCTGACCACTGTCCCTTTATGAGGTTATAACTCTGGAACGCTTCAACGGATCTTGGCGATTCTGACATTGTTTTCTCGTGACATATTGTACTTCATGTTAGTGGTAAAATTTCTTCGATATAACTTGCGTTTATTTGTGAAAAAAACGAATATTTGGCGAAAATTTTGAAAATTTCGCAATTTTCCAACTTTGAATTTTTATGCCCTTAAATCACAGACATATGTCACACAAAATACTTAATAAATAACATTTCCCACATGTCTACTTTACATCAGCACAATTTTGGAACCAAAATTTTTTTTTGTGACGGAGTTATAAGGGTTAAAAGTTGACCAGCAATTTCTCATTTTTACAACACCATTTTTTTTTAGGGACCACATCTCATTTGAAGTCATTTTGACGGGTCTATATGATAGAAAATACCCAAGTGTGACACCATTCTAAAAACTGCACCCCTCAAGGTACTCAAAACCACTTTCAAGAAGTTTATTAACCCTTCAGGTGTTTCACAGGAATTTTTGGAATGTTTAAATAAAAATGAACATTTAACTTTTTTTCACACAAAATTTATTTCAGCTCCAATTTGTTTTATTTTACCAAGGGTAACAGGAGAAAATAGACCCCAAAAGTTGTTGTACAATTTGTCCTGAGTACGCTGATACCCCATATGTGGGGGTAAACCACAGTTTGGGCGCATGGCAGAGCTTGGAAGCAAAGGAGTGCCATTTGACTTTTCAATGCAAAATTGACTGGAATTGAGATGGGACGCCATGTTGCATTTGGAGAGCCCCTGATGTGCCTAAACATTGAAACCCCCCACAAGTGACACCATTTTGGAAAGTAGACCCCCTAAGGAACTTATCTAGATGTGTGGTGAGCACTTTGACCCAACAAGTGCTTTACAGAAGTTTATAATGCAGAGCCGTAAAAATAAAAAATCATATTTTTTCACAAAAATTATCTTTTCACCCCCAATTTTTTATTTTCCCAAGGGTGAGAGAAGAAATTGGACCCCAAAAATTGTTGTGCAATTTGTCCTGAGTACGCTGATACCCCATATGTGGGTGTAAACCATTGTTTGGGCGCAGGGCAGAGCTCGGAAGGGAAGGAGCGCCATTTGACTTTTCAATGCAAAATTGACTGGAATTGAGATGGGACGCCATGTTGCATTTAGAGAGCCCTTGATGTGCCTAAACATTGAAACCCCTAACAAGTGACACCATTTTGGAAAGTAGACCCCCTAAGGAACTTATCTAGATGTGTGGTGAGCACTTTGACCCAACAAGTGCTTTACAGAAGTTTATAATGCAGAGCCGTAAAAATAAAAAATCATATTTTTTCACAAAAATGATCTTTTCACCCCCAATTTTTTATTTTCCCAAGGGTAAGAGAAGAAATTGGACCCCAAAAATTGTTGTGCAATTTGTCCTGAGTACACTGATACCCCATATGTGGGTGTAAACCATTGTTTGGGCGCAGGGCAGAGCTCAGAAGGGAAGGAGCGCCATTTGACTTTTCAATGCAAAATTGACTGGAATTGAGATGGGACGCCATGTTGCGTTTGGAGAGCCCCTAATGTGCCTAAACATTGAAACCCCCCACGAGTGACACCATTTTGGAAAGTAGACCCCTTAAGGAACTTATCTAGATGTGTGTTGAGCACTTTGACCCAACAAGTGCTTCACAGAAGTTTATAATGCAGAGCCATAAAAATAAAAAATCATATTTTTTCACAAAAATGATCTTTTCACCCCCATTTTTTTATTTCCCCAAGGGTAAGAGAAGAAATTAGACCACAAAAGTTGTTGTGCAATTTGTCCTGAGTACGACGATACCCCATATGTGGGTGTAAACCATTGTTTGGGCGCATAGCAGAGCTCAGAAGGGAAGAAGCGCTATTTTACTTTTCAATGCAAAATTGACTGGAATTAAGATGGGATGCCATGTTGCGTTTGGAGAGCCCCTGATGTGCCTAAACATTAAACCCCCCCACAAGTGACACCATTTTGGAAAGTAGACCCCCTAAGGAACTTATCTAGATGTGTATTGAGAGCTTTGAACCCCCAAGTGTTTCAATACAGTTTATAACGCAGAGCCGTGAAAATAAAAATTATTTTTTTTTTCACAAAAATGATTTTTTAGCCCCCAGTTTTGTATTTTCACAAGGGTATCAGGATAAATTGGACCCCAAAAGTTGTTGTCCAATTTGTCTGGAGTACGCTGATACCCCATTTGTGGGGAGGGACCACTGTTTGGGCGCATGACAGAGCTCGGAAGGGAAGGAGCGCCATTTGGAATGCAGACTTAAATGGATTGGTCTGCAGGCGTCACGTTGCATTTGCAGAGCCCCTGATGTACCCAAACAGTACAAACCCCCCACAAGTGACCCCATATTGGAAACTAGACCCCCCAAGGAACTTATCTAGATGTGTTGTGAGAACTTTGAACCCCCAAGTGTTTCACTACAGTTTATAACGCAGAGCCGTGAAAATATATATTTTATTTTTTTTTCACAAAAATGAAATTTAGCCCCCAGTTTTGTATTTTCACAAGGGTATCAGGATAAATTGGACCCCAAAAGTTGTTGTCCAATTTGTCCTGAGTACACTGATACCCCCTATGTGGGGGGGAACCACTGTTTGGGCGCATGACAGAGCTCGGAAGGGAAGGAGCGCCATTTGGAATTCAGACTTAAATGGATTGGTCTGCAGGCGTCACGTTGCATTTGCAGAGCCCCTGATGTACCCAAACAGTACAAACCCCCCACAAGTGACCCCATATTGGAAACTAGACCCCCCAAGGAACTTATCTAGATGTGTTGTGAGAACTTTGAACCCCCAAGTGTTTCACTACAGTTTACAACGCAGAGCCGTGAAAATAAAACATATTTTTTTTCCCACAAAAATGATATTTAGCCCCCCAAATTTTTATTTTCCCAAGGATAACAAGAGAACTTGGACCCCAGAAGTTGTTGTTCAATTTGTCCCTAGTACGCTGATACCCCATATGTTGGGGTAAACCCCTTTTTGGACGCATGGGAGAGCTCGGAAGGGAAGGAGCACTGTTTTACTTTTTCAACGCAGAATTGGCTGGAATTGAGATTGGACGCCATGTCGCGTTTGGAGAGCCCCTGATGTGCCTGAACAGTGGAAACTCCCCAATTCTACCTGAAACCCTACCGTTTACTGAACATTTTCTGACAGTCATAAGTGCCACGTATATAAGTGCCACGTATATAAGTGCCACGTATATAAGTGCCACGTATATAAGTGCCACGTATTTAAGTGCCACGTATTTAAGTGCCACGTATTTAAGTGCCACGATATTTCAGTGCCACAATATTTCAGTGCCACGTATTTCAGTGCCATGTATTTCAGTGCCACGTATTTCAGTGCCACGTATTTCAGGCACTGAAAAATACGTGGCACGTAAATACTTCAGTGCCACGATATTTCAGTGCCACGATATTTCAGTGCCACGTATTTCAGTGCCACGTATTTCAGGCACTGAAAAATACGTGGCACGTAAATACGTGGCACGTAAATACGTGGCACTTAAATACGTGGCACTTAAATACGTGGCACTTAAATACGTGGCACTTAAATACGTGGCACTTAAATACGTGGCCACTGAAATATCGTGGCACTTATATACGTATATACGTATATAAACGTATATTTCAGTGCCACGTATTTCAGTGCCACGTATTTCAGGTTAGGGGTAGGGTTAGGGGTAGGGTTAGGGTTTTTTGTTTTTTTCTTGTTTTCTTGTGTTTTTCTATAAAAACGCATGCATTTTACCGCGTTTACATGCATTTTTTCACACATGCGGGTTTTTTTAAAAAACGCATGCAGATAAAAACGCAAGTGTGAAACCAGACTAAAAGACGCTTTTTATAGCAAAAAAGTTTTTGCGTCTCCACATTTTGAGACCTATAATTTTTCCACATTTTGGTCCACAGAGTCATGTGAGGTCTTGTTTTTTGCGGGACGAGTTGACGTTTTTATTGGTAACATTTTCGGACACGTGACCATTTTTTATCACTTTTTATTCCGATTTTTGTGAGGCAGAATAACCAAAAACCAGCTATTCATGAATTTCTTTTGGGAGAGGCGTTTATACCGTTCTGCGCTTGGTAAAATTGATAAAGCAGTTTTATTCGTCGGGTCAGTACGATTACAGCGATACCTCATTTATATCATTTTTTTATGTTTTGACGCTTTTATACGATAAAAACTATTTTATAGAAAAAATAATTATTTTGGCATCGCTTTATTCTGAGGACTATAACTTTTTTATTTTTTTGCTGATGATGCTGTATGGCGGCTCGTTTTTTGCGGGACAAGATGACGTTTTCAGCGGTAACATGGTTATTTATATCCGTCTTTTTGATCGCGTGTTATTCCACTTTTTGTTCGGCGGTATGGTAATAAAGCGTTGTTTTTTGCCTCGTTTTTTTTTTTTTTTTCTTACGGTGTTTACTGAAGGGGTTAACTAGTGGGCCAGTTTTATAGGTTGGGTCGTTACGGACGCGGCGATACTAAATATGTGTACTTTTATTGTTTTTGTTTGTTTTTTTTAGATAAAGAAATGTATTTATGGGAATAATATTTTTTTTTTTATTATTATTTATTTAGGAATTATTATTTTTTTTTTTTACACATGTGGAAATTTTTTTTTTTACTTTTTTACTTTGTCCCAGGGGGGGACATCACAGATCGCAGATCTGATAGTGTGCACAGCACTCTATCAGATCTGCGATCATACTTTCATCGGAGCAGGCTGCAGCTTTCATCTGCAGCCTGCTCCGACCCGGAAGTGCTCCCTGCAGGACCCGGATACAGCCCCTCGGCCATTTTGGATCCGGGGCCTGCAGGGAGAAGACGTTCGGTACGAGGTGAGTACATCACCTTGTACCGATCGTCTCAGGGAAGCCCGCAGGGAGCCCCCTCCCTGCGCGATGCTTCCCTGTACTGCCGGTACACCGCGATCATGTTTGATCGCGGTGTGCCGGGGGTTAATGTGCCGGGGGCGGTCCGTGACCGCTCCTGGCACATAGTGCCGGATGTCAGCTGCGATATGCAGCCGACACCCGGCCGCGATCGGCCACGCTCCCCCCGTGAGCGCGGCCGATCGCGTATGACGTACTATACCGTCACCGGGAATTAAGGCCCACCCCACCTCGACGGTATAGTACGTCATATGGGATTAAGGGGTTAAATACAGTAAAAAGGAAAAAAAATTGATTTCATAAGTATGAAAATAAGAGAAAAAAACTAAAGTTCAAAAACTATTAAAAAAATATAAAGAATACATATATTTGGTATCACTGCATTTGTAAAAGTCTGATCTATCAAAATATAAAGTAAATTAATCCGATTGGAAATCAAAGTAATTGGAAACAAAATCAAAATGCCAGAATCACATATTTTTTGACGCTGAAACATTGCAATAAAATGCAATAAGAGGCAATCAAAATTTTTATCTACCCCAAAATGGTATCAGTGAAAATGTCAGCTCAGGGCACAAAAATAAGCCATGACCCATTCCCAGATCACAAAATATGGCGACGCTACCGGTCATTTTGACAAATGCAAATACTTTTTTTCATACAAATTTCCCCCAAAAAGTCACCACTTAAATAAAAAGTAAACTATACATGTTTAGTATCTACATACTCATACTGCCCTGAGCAATCATATTGCCAGGTTAGTTTTACTAAATAGTGAATTTGGTAAATAAAAAAAAACAATTGTGGAGTTGCACTTATTTTGCAATTTCACCGCACTTGGAATTTTTTTCTGTTTTCCAGTGCAATATGTGATAAAATCAATGGGGCCATTCAAAAGTACAACTCGTCCTGCAACAAATAAGCTCTCCTATGGCCATATTGATGGAACAATAAAAAAGTTATGGCTCTTAGCAGAAGGTGAGTAAGAAGAAGAAAACGAAAAAACAGAAAATGGTCTAGGGTGAAGGGATTAATGTTTGCCTAGATCCAAGCATCTGCAAGATACTGCTGCATTCTTGTGCTTGCTTATGTATTGCATTTATAAGTTTTGCACCCCGTTACTTTCTTATGAAGTGGTTGCTAACTTTGTTTAATTGTATTCTACTTTTGGAGGATACCTGCTCAATGTTTGATTAAAACAGAGTATAAGGTTGATTTTACAGATCCTGAGCTAATCAAGGTCTCATTGTTCTAGCAAGTCTAAATGTACATACATATGTATGCAATGGTTTGTTTATTTATTTATGTAGTGTGTATATAGAGTTCAAACCAAAAGTTTAAATACACTATATAAAAAGACACATATGCATGTTTTTCTCAATATCTGTCATGAAATCAGAATAAACCTTTCCCGTATTAGTTCATTTAGTGTAGGTGCACATGGTCCGTAAACGCTGCGGGTTGGACGTTGCATTCCTCCGCAGTGTCCAACCCGCAGCATCCAGATGTAACAGCATAGTGATTGGGATTTCAAGAAATCCCATGTTCACTATGCATCAAGAGACGCTCACGGCTCACCCACGGAGACAGGCATGCGGCGCGTCTTTCCAGAATGCAGCATGTCAATTTATCTTGAGGAGATGTGAGTCTCCGCAAGGTAAATCTCATCCGTACAATGTATTGGATGTGGTGATTCTTCACGGTTCAATAAACACATGCGGAATCACCTGCGTTCAAAAGCTGGCAGCGCTTTGGACACAGGGGACATGTGCTGCGTTCAAAGCGCTGCCAATTACTGAACGTCTGCACATACCCTTAGGATTATCATAATTATTGATATTTGCCAAATGCCAGTATAATGAGAGAGAGAGAGAGAGGGACAATGTTTGAAGGTATTTTTATTACTTTCTGCAAAGTCAAAATTTTACATACATTTCATTAGTATTTGAAACAATTGCCTTTAAGCTGTATGTACAGTGGCATGTAAAAGTTTATTACAAAATGGAAAATGGACTAATGGAAAAGTTTGGTCACCCTACATGGTCAGCACCTAGTAGCACCCCGTTTTGCAAGTATCTCAGCTTGCAAACGCTTTTTGTAGCCAGACAAGAGCCTTTTAAGGGATCTTCATCCATTCTTCCTTGGAGAATTCTTCCAGTTCTGTGAGATTCATGGGTCATCTTGCATGCACTGCTATTTTGAGGTCTAGCCACAGAATTTCAATGATGTTCAGACCAGGGGACAGTGAGGGCCATAATAAAACCATCATCTTGCACCTTTTGAGGTAGTCTATTATGAGTAGAGAGTTGTGTGAATTTGTTCGGGTTCACTCTTAATCGGCATGCTACATTCCCTGACACAAGTTATGTTACTTATCCATGTTATGCAAATAAAAGCTTATAACCTGATGTTAAATTCATCCAGTGGTTGCATAAATTATTTTTTTGAAAGCTAAAACCCTCCAAAATCTGTTTTAGGTTAAGAAAATAAATTGGCATCAAGGCAGAAATATTGATCAGTTAATGGACACAGAATGGTCAGATTTTGGCAAGACAAAGTTTTGTCGCCTGGTCATACTGTATAATGCACCCAATCCTAGTTTACATCATCACCTGTGCTCAGTAAATGTGTGTGTATAAAAAGAAACCCAGCACCCCAGACCTTCACTTGAACTGCAACTTGAGCTCTGACAACATGCCATAAATCCACCCTGCATCCAAAGCTTGGATTATCAAGAGGATGAAGACCAGATCCACTGCAGAGGTGGCTGGCACCTTTAATGTGTCTCAGCTTCAAGTACGAAGAAAAATTTTTTTTGAAGAGGATGGAGATGTGTTTGACAAGCCCAGGTCCAGCAGACTCTGCAAGACAACTGCTCAGGAGGAATGTTTGTTGGTTAGAAAATCCAAAGCAAACCCCTCTTCCACTGCAGCAGAGCTCCAACAGGCCTGGTCACCTCAAGTCCCTGTGTCAACTAGAACAGTTTGTAGGATTCTGTCTTGAAATGGCCTCCATGGTCAAATCAGTGCCCAGAAGCCAGCACTAAAAAAAGGCAAATAAAAAACCGTGTGGCATTTGCAAAGTCCCACAGCCTGCTAAAAAGATGGACACTGGAAAAGTGGCAGCAGATGGATTTCTCTGATGAATCATAACAACATAGCCACCGCAAATACTGCAGGAGACCTACTGGAGCACATATGGATCCAAAATACACCCAGAAAACAGTTACATTTGGTGGTGGAAAGATCATGGTCTGGGGTTACATTCAGTATGGGGCTGTGCAAAACAGTTGCAAGGTGGAAGGCAATATCAATAGCCTAAAATATCAAGAAGTATTAGCTACCTCTTATACTCCAAATCATAAAAGAGGTCAAATTCTGCTGCAGGATGGTGCTCCATCTCATACATCCATCTCTACAACAAAGTTTCTCCAGGCAAAAAAGATCAAGGTGCTCAAGGACTGGCCAGCCCAGTCACCTGACATGAACATCATTGAGCATGTTTGGGGTAGGATGAAAGAGGAACCTTGGAAGACAAAACCAAAGAATCTAGATGAACTCTGTGAGGCATGTAAGACTGCATTCTTTGCTAGTCCTGATGACTTCATTAATAAATTGTATGAATCATTGTTGAACCGCATGGATGCAGTCCTTCAAGCTCATGGAAGTCACACAAAATGTTAAATAAAAATAGCTCCACCCACAACTTCATTCACCAATATTATGCAACATATATTTGTATTTTAAGTTAATTATTTGTTTGAATATCACTTTATTTTCTGTGGGCGACAAAACTTTTGTCTTGCCAAAATCTGACCATTCTGTGTCTATTAAGTAAGCAATATTTCTGGATTAATGTCAATTTTCTTAACCTAAACCAGATTTCGGAGGGTTTCAACTTTCAAAAGAATAATTTATACAACCAATGGATGAATTTAACGTCAGGTTACAAGCTTTTATTTAAATAACAGGGATAAGCGACATAACTTCTGTCAGGGAGTGTATAGCACTTACCAAGTAAGCTGCAGAGGAAACCTGGCTTCCTGGATCACACCAGCTGATCAGCTGATTGGCACCGCAGCTGCATGTGTCACGGCTGTGCCACAGTCACAGCACATGCATGGAAAGCCTGATTGTTGGGATAGACTCTGGTTCCCTCTTCAGCTTATTCGGTAAGCACTATAGCTTGCTGAATAAGACGGAACCCGAACAAATTCGCTCAGCTCTAATTATGAGTTATCCATTTGTAGAAGCCATCTTTTCTTCAACTATAGCATTTTTTTAAAGATGGTGTTATGTTTGCATCAAGCATTGGTTGAAATTTCATTGAATCCAGTTTTCCCTGTACCCATGAAATGTTCCCCTTGGCATTGGCGCAACACAACCCCAAAGCATGATTGATCCATCCCTATACTTAATGGTTGGCGAGATGTTATTTTCCTGAAATTCTGAGCACTTTTTCTCACACATACCTTTGATCATTGTGGCCAAAGAGTTCTGATTGAACCTTATTAGTCCAAAGAACTTGTTTACAAAAATGCACCAGGTTTGTTTAGATGTTCTCTTGTATACTTCTGATGCTGAATTTTATGGTGAGGACGCAGGAGAGGTTTTCTTCTGATGATTCTTCCATGAAGGCCATATTTGAGCAAAATGGTCTCTCAAGAGTAGAACAATGTACCACAACCCCAGAGTCTGCTAAATCTTTCTGAATGTCTTCTGCAGTGAAGCAAATTTGCATTTCAAGCAATCCTATGAGCAGCTCTCATTTAAATTTTGCTTGGTCTTCCATACCTTATCTTGACCTCCACTGTTCCTGTTAACTGGCATTTATTAATTACATTTCAATCTGAGGAAAAGGCAACTTGAAAATGCTTTGCTATCTTCTTATAGCATTCTCCTTTTTTGTGGGCCTCCACTATTTTCATTTTCAGACTGCTAGGCAGCTGCTTAGAAGTACCCATGGCTACTGTTTTCTTGGCACAAGTTTAGAGAAGGCTGGGTTTCATAAAGCTTGAAATTACCTAATGATTATAGTGAACAAGCCATAACCCTAAGAGGCTAATTAAGTTATCTGAGCACACATATCTCCAAGGGTGCCCAAACTTTTGCATTAGCCCATTTTTCTTTTTGTAATCGTTTGCCTAAAATACATAGGAAATATGTAATCTTTAACTTTAGCCTCTTAGAGATCATTTCATCTTCACCTTACTTAACTGTCACAATAAAGTAATTTTGACAAGGGCTGCCCAAACTTTTACATGCCACTGTATACAGCAGTCTCAGAGTAACCTATGATATGTATATCTACTATATACATGCCACTGTATGTGTGAGTGTGTATGTGTTTGTCTGTGAACGTGTGTTTGTATATGTGTCTGTGTATGTGTGTATGTGTATGTATGTGTGAATGTGTTTGCAAGTGCGTACATAGGTGTATGTATGTGCACATGCGTGTGTATGTGTACATATATGTGTGTTCATGTGTTTATGTATTTATATGTGTGTATCTATGTATATGAGTGTGTATGTATAAGTATATGTGTGTCTATGAATGTGATGGTGTGTTTCTAAGTATGTGAGTATGTGTGTGTGTCTGTGAGTGTGTGTTGTGTATGTATGTGTGTCTATGTGTTTGTATATGTGTGTGTATGTATGTATGTATACATATCTGTGTATGTTTATGCGTGTATGTACATGTGTGTTTGTATGCATATATGTGCTGCATGTGTGTATGTGTCTATGTATATGAGTTTGCATGCGTATGTGTGTACATGTGAATGTGTGTGTGTGTTTGTATGTGAGTGTGTATGTATGTATTTGTGTGAATGTATGTTTATAAATACTCATAAAGAAGCTATTTCCAAAGAAAACTTTCTAAAAATAATAATGTAAAAGAAATAATCAGTAGTTTGAAGAAATATATCCAAACCGGTAAAATAACAAAGAAAAAAACAAGTTCTGAGAAGTCTGATTCTTCTATCAAGAGGAAGCAGCTGCAACAATGATATTGAATTCAGCCTGACTCTCAAAGAGAACCAACCAATCTCAGCACAGACAAATATTAGATTTGCTGAGGTCTGCTGACATCATTGAAAGAGATAAACATATTAGAAGGAGTGGAACAGCTTGTTGTTTGAGAGGTTGCCAAATAAGATAAGTGAGTGTCAAAGTGGAAAAAGTACATTGGTCGGCTGTGCTGAGCAGCACTGACGTGGCTGACGGCTGTGACTCACAGAAGTGTCATTCTAAACATAACTTGTCTGCAGCAAGTGGATTTAAACCCTTTCTACTTCCAAACAGCGAGTCCAGCAGCTGCTTACAGCTGGAAACCGTGTGAAAGTTTTTAAAGTTTTCCAACTATAAATAGCCAGGATCTACATAATCCACCACTTGATTTACATCCATTTCTTACTCTCTTTACACTGACAGCCAATGTTTAATTCTATTTTATCAAGCCATTGTTGAGAAAGTTTACATGAACTGCGGCCAAACACAGATAAAACTTTAATTAGAAGTTCATTGGATTCTGACACCTAAAACAAGTGCATCAGCGTTTGACCCTTGGGCCAAGAAAAGCATTTATTTTGTGGCACAATTTTGGCAGCAAAAGCGTTTTTTGACTGTGTGGTATAATTTACCAGCTTAAGGGCTCCGGCAGCTACAATCCCATAAACAAATGAAGTGACAACATCAATGAATCAAACATCACTGTGTACATAGAATTGCATACTGTTTATCAAAGCTCCCTTCCAATAAATAAAAGAATCACCTTTTTAGCCAAAACATATATAAGAAAATGACAGAAATTACAAACAAAAGTGAAAAATTAGGACCAAGAAAATCTTAAAAGACCTTTGTTCATAAAATAGCACGAGGAACGGATTTTAAGGTGAGAATAAAGTGTGATTGTTCACAGCACTGAGACCTATACATCTTTACTATTTTATTTGAGTTGAGCAAAAATATTCTCATTATCATGGTACTGTAGGCATGTTGAGATTCCATGGTCACCAGATCAGAGCTCTGCAAACCTCCTCCTACCTGCAGGCGTCCCGTCCCCAGCGCCTCTTCTGATTAGTAGGCCCATAATGACAACATCATGTCAGGTCTAATATTCTGAAAAGCTGCTGGAGATGCTTACGGGTAGGAGGAGGTTCACAAGGCTCGTGTTTGTCGATTTTGAGCTACCGATGTATCCATTGGTCCAAGGTCCTATAAATCTTTTTGCTTGAAGGGGTATTACCATCTCCAAGATCCCAATATGTAGTAGGTGTAATAATTATAATATTGGCAAATACCTCCAATTAGAAATGTAGTATAGTTTTTCTGATTCGCTACGTCTCTTTCCTCATGTGCAGGCATTGCAGGACCTTTGGTATCCAAGGTTACGACCACTAGCTACTAGCTGTCACTATATCAGTGGTCGTAACCATGGATACCTAAGGCCCTGCAATGCCTGCGCATGAGGAAAGAGACATAGCTAATCAAAAAAACGATATTACATTTCTAAATGGAGGAATTTGATATTATTATTATTACACCTACTAAATATTGGGACATGATCTTGAATATGGGAATACTCCTTTAACTCTACAATTTAACATTGTAGAAGTAAAATGTCACTAGCCACTAATAGCTAAATTGTGAGGTTGAGTCTCCTAGGACTGCACACAGGAGGTGGTCAGCCAAAAAGCAATGTGAATAAATACACCAGGGGGCAATCATTAGTGTTTCCTCAGTATTTCCTACCTGTGAGCAAATATCAATATCAGACAAATGCTAAATTGGACAAAAACTTATAAAGCTGCATTTCTGTGTATGCCTTGTGTGTAATGTCAGTCTTTTCTGGGGATTTTACTAACTTATTATTGTACAGTTTTCTTCTCAGCATGTCTAGAGCTGTTTAGGGAGGGTTACATGTGGCACCTCAGGAGTTCAGGTACCACAGTGGTATTACCTTCCTCTCGGGGAGGGTAATGCCATGCCTGGAGACAGGAGGAATCCCTTTGGCAGGTAACCTTACATGCAACACATTCTGACTCCAGGCCACAAGGGGGAGCTCTACACCCGACTTGAGGGGAGCTGCTCTCTCTGGTCGGGAGGAGGAGTCAGTTGCTAGGCAGTGACAGTTGACAGTTGGTAGCAGACAGGAAAGGAGCAGAGGAGAGATCCAGGGCTAGAGGAGGCTGCAAGTGGGCCTCCTTGAGCCAGCGTGCAGAAACCGGTACAAGGAGCCCGAGGCTGTGGGGGAACTGCAAGCCCCCCAGCAGAAGCGGAGGGCATAGGACTACATGCAAATTGCTCACACCACACCTGAGGCACAGCAGCAATTTAGAGCCTGGAGTCACCGTGCCAGCGACCCCAAGTGAACCGCTCAGGCTACCTGCAGTGAAGGTACCTGTCCCAGGCTCGGAGAGAGAAAAGGGTACCTTGCTAGGACTACAGGCAGCAAGGGACCAGAAAGCAGCGCAGAAGTGGAAGGCCCGTAACCTGACCTGCGAAAGGAATCCTTATTTGTTTTCAGGCTACCTGGACTCCATCTACACCTATTACTGGTACCCTGGACTGAGGCTGAATACCATCTCAATAAACCAGGTAAAGACTGCAACCCTGTGTCCTCCAATTATTTGAGGCATTCACCATCCCTCCCAAATACACCGGGAGCCCTGGGGACACTGCTTCACCTATGGGAAGCGACACCATCTTTGCTGCAGCACCATTGCCCCCAGAGGACCCCTTTAAGCAGCGTCGGTCACCTCTGACCGAGAACCACAGGTGGCGTGACGAACTTTCCTTATTTCCACAACCCCTTTAAAGACCGTCCCTTTTACTTGGGTGCCCAGGGCCACGGACGGGGTCGCTGCCACCGTAACCACCCCTTTAATTGTGACCGGACCCAGTACTGAGTACCCAACTGCCCTGACAGGCGACTCATTGCACATACAAGGAGGTCTATCAAACCTCTCACTGCAGTCAACTACAATTGTTTTTTAACACAATCACTTGTAATATGTGTGTGTTATATCATGTACTGTGTTGTAATCCTTAGAATATTTGTCCAGGATTAGAAAAACATGTCTGCTTTTTCTGAAACAGCGCCACCTCTGACCCTGCATTGTGCATGGTATTGCAACTCAGCTCATTTACTTCAATGCGCAGCTACAATATCAGACACAATCTATTTTTTCGGATACTAATGTTTTTTTTTTTTTTATAGAAAACAGACATGACTTTCTTTTTCTAGACCAGGGGTCTCAAACTCAGTGGGTAAAATGGGCCACACATAGAAAAAAATTGAATAGGAAGGGCGGCGGTCTTTGCAGGAGGTTACATTTTTATTGATACCATTATGTTTCTATATAGTAGCATTGTTACAGAAGCAGAACAGTAACAATGCAGTGACATGACAAGAATCTGCATAACTAATCATATGCTAGATAGTTGCAAATAAAAATTATGTATGAGATAGCCAAGATGACTGTCTATAAAATGATGGTAAGCTCACATTCGAAGCAGTAGTGAATGCTGAGATATGGAGCCTGAAAGACAAAAGTTCAAAATATTGTTACCCTTTTGCTATCAGTATAAATAGTATGAGGTTAAATCCTGCTAAATCTACAGGGGTTGGACAAAATAATGGAAACACCTGGAAATATCAACAAAAGTTAGTTTAATATGGTGTAGGTCCACCTTTTGAGGCTATTACAGCCTTAATTATCCGAGGATTCATACAAGGTGTGAATTGTTTCCAAAGGAATTTTAGCCCATTATGCAGTTAAAACACCCTCCAGTTCTTTGAGCGACTATGATGGCGGAAATCGACGTCTAACTTGAATCTCTAAAATCAACCAAAAATGGTCAATAATGTTGAGGTCTGGGGATTGCGGGGGCCAGATGAGATGCTCAACTTCATTAGAATGTTCCTAATGCCATGCTTTAATGATACTAGCTGTATGAATTGGTGCTTTATCATCCTGAAAGATGGCGTTCCCCTCCGGGAACAGTGCTTGAACCATTGGATGCACTTGGTCACCCAAAATGCCTAAATAATCTCGGCTGTTAATTCTTCCATGAAGGGATATCATTGGCCTGGCGGATCTCCTCGAAATAGCACCCCAGATCATCACAGAACCTCCACCATGTTTTACGGTTGGGAGAAGGCAGTCTGGATGGAATGCTTCTTTCGGCTGTCTCCAAACATACACTCGGCCGGAGGTCGGAAATAGGGTAAACAATGATTTGCCTGAGAATATCACATGTTTCCACTGCTCGATGGGACCAATTCTGGAGGTTTTTACACCACTCTAAACGCTTGGAAACATTTGTCATTGAGAGCAGCGGTTTTCTAATTGCAGCTCTTCCGTGGAATCCAGATTTGAGCAGCTCCCGACGAACAGTTTTCGTGGAAACTGGGTTCTGTAGGTGTTCATTGAGCTCAGCAGTGATTTTCGGAGCCGTGGTCTTGCGATGCTCTCTCACAATTTGCTTTTAGAGTCTGACAGTCTCTCTCAGTCAACTTTGACTTTCAGCCGGACCTGTGCTTTGCTGTGGACGTTTTTCCTTCTCTTTCAAATGCAGTCATTACTTTGGAGACAGTACCTCTTGACACGCCAAGCATTCGGGCACTTTCTGTTACACTAGCGCCTACCATATGAGCACCAACAATTTGGCCTCTTCGAGAGGTCTGCCATTGGTATCAGGTTCTCATCAATGTTCTTACAATTATGCAAAACAAACAGTTAATTTACATACACATATCACATAACACAAATAATCAACTACAAAACATTACCATATGTCACGGTCTGCATGTTTATCACATGTTCGAAGATTATGATGCCAAAACGTTAGGTGTTTCCATTATTTTGTCCAACCCCTGTATGTTCACACATTCAGTATTTGGTCAGTATTTTACCTCAGTATTTGTAAGACAAATCCAGGAGTGGGTGATAAATGCAGAAGTGGTGACGTGTTTCTATTATACTTTCCTCAGAATGCTGTAGATAAGCCCCTGATGCCGGTGGGCTTAGCTCACTTTCGATTTTGGGGGTGACAGGTTCCCTTTAAGGGCGTGTAAATCATACCAGTGCAATCCGATTAAAAAATAGGGATTGCTCTCTGACAATGTTATTCATTGAGGCAGTTCAGATCTGCATATTTTTCTCATCTGTATTTAGTGTGAGGAAAAATTTGCAGCATGCTGCAATATGACTCCGAAATCAGTATAGTGTGAGAAAAAAATCAGATGTCATATGAACCATCAGTGCGGCATCTGCTTTTAACAGATACATTACAATTCTGTGAGATGGGAAACTGTAAATGGTAGTGTAAATTAATAGCGCCTGAGTTAAATAAAGGATTGTGAACAGATAGCACACAGATGACCTGTGAGAAAAAATTGTCCCACTGTCCTGGATGAGAATGGGACTGATTTTTTTTAGATGCTAGTGTGAACCCAAGCTTTAGGTTGGAAACAGACTAGGACATGGAATTTGATGTGAGAGCTTTTGATACGATACGCTAATGACTCTCGACTCCTTTTCTGCTGCGAGTGAGAGTCGAGCGTCAGTGCTCTGTGCTCCGAGCATCAGTGCTCTGTGCTCCGATCCTCTCTCATGAGAGAATCAAAGCACAGGTGCGGAGGAGACGGAGAAAGTAATTTATGCTGTATCGGCATAAGCAGGGCCGTATTTAGAGTTTCTGCTGCCCTAGGCAATTTTAGTGCTGCCTCCCCCATTGTTGAGTATGACACTATCGGCAGTGACTTTGGCAAAAATCGCTGATGTGAAAGTAGCCTTTTGCAGCAGATCCAGCAGTTGTTCTCCATCTGCCGCGTAACGGATCACTTACGGCAACACTACGTTCGGCCTCATTCATTCCCTATGGGATTTGCAGACATGTGCAGTAGAGATGAGCAGTGTTTGAGTCGAACTGTTCGCCAATTTCAAATTCGAGCTGTTTTGGGCGGTGTTTGAGTCGTTCATCAAACTCAAACAATTTGCTTAAAATTCGGCTGTTCGAGTTTTTGTTCGATAACTGTTCGTTCACCAAAAGCCTAACTTGATTTGCACATTAAAACTGTTTATCATTGTTAATAGACTGTTTCAGTGTATAGTGGGCGGAGGGGCGGGGGATAGATCTGTGCTGAAATAATGCCGATCTCCATTTTTTTTTCCCGTATTTACAGTGGGGCGGTGCAGTCTCTCAGCCTATCAGCAGTGCACACACACACAGCAATGTGCATGTGATGCACACAAGCAAAGGCATGTGTCATTGGCTGTGTATGTCACATGTCCTTGCCCTATAAGCACCAGCCATTTTCCCTGTCACCACCATTTCCTCACTTCCTTAGTGTTAGACGGCACCGCTGCTGCTGTGGGCGCTATACAGTCAAAGAGTCTTTTTTTGAGAGCGAATTTTCTGAGAGATAAGTTTAGGGAGTTGGGAGTCGGGACTAGTTGTAATATCAGCCCTTTTCAGGGTAGGTTACAGCAGTTCCTAGCACTTTTTGCTAGGCAGGTCTGTGCCAGTGCTGTGCAAGTGTTTTTCATAGCATTTGGTGTAATCTAACTCAGCCAATCCTTTTGGGCTAGTAGCATTGTCTGGTAGTCATCTGAGTAGCCCGCCTGTGAAGCTAGCTACACCGCCTGTGTATATCAATTTTTACTGCATCTAACCCAGTAAATTGTTTTGGGCCTAGGAGCAGTGTCTGCACGTCAGCGGAGTAGCCCGCCTGTGAAGCTATCTATACCGCCTGTGTATCTAAATTTTTACTGCATCTAACCCAGTAAATTGTTTTGGGCCTAGGAGCAGTGTCTGCACGTCAGCGGAGTAGCCCGCCTGTGAAGCTAGCTACACCACCTGTGTATCTAAATTTTTACTGCATCTAACCCAGTAAATCCTTTCGGGCCTAGTACCACAGTTTGGCCACTCAGTTCTGCTCGGTTTTCATCCATCGTTTTTTGTGCCAAGAACTGCAGATACAGAGTTGCCAATTAGTTAAGCACCAAAATGAGTGGCAAAAGGCCTGCTGCTGGTGGAAAGGGGAATAGGCATGTTGGAAAGGGAAAAAAAGCTTGTGTCCATGGGGTAGGTGGTAAAGCAACAGTAACATCGGCAGAAGAAAGACCATCTTCCAGCCAAAATAAGATGTCTACTTCTTTTCATAGACAATATGATATGATCCCTTTCTTATGACCATCGCTACGAGCAGCGCTAAAAAATCCAGATGAGGCACAAAAACAGCAGGTCCTTGAATGGATATCAAGTGCTCGTTCAAGTGGGCTCTCCTCCATGTCAACTTCACCATCACAACTACTCCAGTCCTCAGAGGTGTCACCCCAATCGCACTTGCTTCCTCACAGCTCCCAAGTCTCCAGCCACCCATCTGAGTATGGGGTAACACAGATGGTTGAGTCTGCAGTGCTGTTTACTCATACTATAGCCTGGGAATCAGAGGTCTGCTCCAGAGCTTCTGTGAATCCAGACAAGGAAATGATCTGCACATGCCCAGAATCTTTGTGAGTCGGATCCAGGCCCAGATGAAGAAGGTTCTGAGCATAATGTAGACCCTCATGCCCAAACTGTAACTCCTGTTTGTGGAGAAAATGAGGAAGATGATGATGAGACTGAGATACCTGATTGGAACGTAAACTTGACTTTTCGGTCAGGGCAGGAAGAGGTTGGCTCTGAGGACGATGGGTGTGAGAACACACAGGATGATGACAGGGGTGGATTAAGGGTAGCCAGGGCCCCCAGGATGTTCAGACACTGTGGGCCCCCGGTCATGTGATAGGGTCATGTGATGGGGTCATGCGACGGGGTCATCATTTACCTGAACCAGATTATTCCAGAAAAATAGTTGTTGTGTGAAACTATAACCTGTCAAACATCCATTGATCTAGTCAATTTACCTTCAGTTCAGTATATAGTATACAGTGTATAGTGTCAGTGTATAGGTAACACTGACTCACCAGTGATGTCTCTAGGTGAAGTCCTTCATCTTTCATCCAGCACAGACCGCCATCACTTCATCCAGCTAGATCTGTCTCCAATCCTGCCCCATGTCTTTCATTCTGCCCTGTGTCTCCAATCATGCCCCGTATCTACATTCTGCCCATGTCTCCAGTCCTGCCCCCAGTGTGTCCAGCATCTCTGCCCCCAGTGTCCAGCATCTCTGCCCCCAGTGTCCAGCATCTCTGCCCCCAGAGTCCAGCATCCAGCCCCAGTGTATCCAGCATCTCGCCCCAATGTGTCCAGCATCCTGCCCCCAATGCGTCCAGCATCCTGCCCCCAATGTGTCCAGCATCCTGCCCCCAGTGTGTCCAGCATCCTGCCCCCAGTGTGTCCAGCATCCTGCCCCCAGTGTGTCCAGCATTCTGCCCCAGTGTGTCCAGCATATTGCTCCCAATGTGTCCAGCAATCTGCCCCAGTGTGTCCAGCATATTGCCCCCAAAATGTCCATCATGTTGACCCCAGTGTGTCCAGCATGTTGCCCCAAGTGTGTCCAGCATGTAGCCCCCAGTGTGTCCAGCATGTTGCCCCCAGTGTGTCCAGCAATCTGCCCCAGTGTGTCCAGCATATTGCCCCCAGTATGTCCAGCAATCTTCCCCAGTGTGTCCAGCATATTGCCCCCAAAATGTCCAGCATGTTGCCCCCAGTGTCTCCAGCAATCTGCCCCAGTGTGTCCAGCATTCTGCCCGAGTGTCTCCAATATTGCCCCCAGTGTGTCCAGCAATCTGCCCCAGTGTGTCCAGCATATTACCCCAGTGTGTCCAGCAATCTGCCCCAGTATGTCCAGCATATTGCCCCAGTGTGTCCAGCAATCTGCCCCAGTATCTGACTCCAGCATACTGCCCCCAGTGTGTCCAGCAATCTGCCCCAGTGTCTCCAGCATTGCCCCCAGTGTGTCCAGCAATCTGCCCCAGTGTGTCCAGCATTGCCCCCAGTGTGTCCAGCATATTGCCCCCAGACAGTGTCCAGCATTCTGGCACGGGCCCCCCGGATTGCCATTCGCAAAAAAACGAAATCTCCTCACCTGACCTGCACTCCAGCGGCAAAGCTCCCTCCAGCAGCGCGCACTCACAGGCGACTGACAATGACGTCAGATGCCAGCGACGTGTTCGCTGCGCCTGCAGCCGACTTCAGCTGCCAGCCTCCAATTGACTGGCGACTGTTGCGCGTGCCCGCACGTCAATAGGTGAAACTGCTGCACCACCGGTAGGGGCCCGGTGAGCAGATGAGACGAGGCCCGATGCGGGCCCCCTCTCTGCCCACCAGGCCCATACGCCAGTCAGGGCAGTAACGCCCTGATGGCAGTGGGCAATCTGAGTGGTAGCCCAGGGGCCCCCCACACCACTGGGCCCTGGGCTACTGCCCAGATTGACCCTATTATAATCTGCCCCTGGATGATGATGACGAGGTTGGAGACCCCACTGTCAACCCACAGTCCGCCAGTCTATGAGGTCAGCAGAGGAGGTGGAGGAGGATTCTAGTGACGAGTCTGATGACGAGGTTAGGTTGCGCCTTCCTGGACAGAGATGGAGTTCTGGAAGCACGTCAACAACTGCATCCGCAACACTAACTGTGCCTCTGAGCAGAAGTCGTGGTAGCTTTTCAGGTCGCATGGGCTCTAAGCCTTCCATAGCCTGGGCATTTTTTGAGATCACAAAAGATGGCCCAACTCATGTTGTGTGTAAGATTTGCCACCAAAATCTCAGTAGAGGCCAGAAAATGACTAGTTTGAGTACTTCATGCATGAACCTTCTCACGGATATGAGGCATAAGTTGCAGTGGGAAGCTCACTATGCTAAAATGCGGCCTAGTGGGCCGGTTCAACCACCGTCTGCCCCATCAAGTGCATCCGCATCCTCTTCATCCTCTGTTACTGTGGGGACAGCAGTTGCACATGGTTTTGGATGCAGACCTTCCACCTCTTTACCCGCAACAGCCAGTGTGTTTGGCAGGTCGTCAGGACATTTGCAAGTGGAAACACCTAATGGTGTTGAGCGCTCTCTGACATCGAGACCACATTTTGATCAAGGCAACATAACATCTCTGCCTGCACCTTCCTCACAGACCAGCAGTTTGCCAGGGACACCCTACTCAACCCCGTCTAAGCACGGCAGCCAGCCCTCAGTCCCTCGGATGTGGACAAGTAAAAGACCATTTCCTCCTAGCCATGACAAAGCTAAGAGGTTGAATTTCACCATCTGCAAGCTGTTGGCTACAGAAATGCTGCCTTTCTGCCTGGTGGACACAGAGGATTTTCGAGACTTTAAGTCCGTCGCAGTGCCCCAGTACCAGATGCCAAGTCGCCACTACTTCTCAAAGAAAGCTGTGTCTGCGCTACACCAGCATGTCGCACACAACATCACCGCTTCCTTGAGAAACTCTGTGTGACAGGGTGCATTTCACCACAGACACTTGGACAAGTAGACATGGACAGGGGTGTTACATGTCGCTGACTGGGCACTGGGTAACTATGGTGACATCAGGAGAAGGGGCTGCTGTCCAAGTCTTGCCGTCCCCACGAGTTGCTCGTCGATCCTCTGTATCTAGAAGTTCCTCCACTGTTTCTGCTTCCTCAACCTCCTCTCGGTCCTCCACCTGCACCCAAAGCCTGTCTGGTAATGCCACTCGCATTCTAACAGCGCAGAAGGAATCCTCCTTACTATCCTGTCACCAGGGCTCAACGGCATCAGGCGGTGTTTACATTGAAATGTCTAGGAAATGTGTGTCACACAGCTGAGGAGTTGTGTTCAGCTCTGGAGACCGAGTTCCATCAATGGTTGTCTCCACTCAACCTGCAGCAAGGGAAGGCCGTGTGCGACAATGCTGAAAACTGGGTGCAACCCTTCGCCGGGGCAATGTCACACATGTGCCTTGTATGGCTCATGTTTTGAACCTGGTTGTCCGGCAATTTTTATCCAACTATCCCAGACTAGATGGGCTTCTGCAGAGGGCAAGGTCGCTGTGTGCTCACTTCCACCGTTTGCATCCCTCAACCGTTTGCAGCTCAACGACTTACATCTCTACAGAAGTCGTTGGGCCTGCCAGTTCACCGGCTGAAATGCGATGTGCCCACACAGTGGAATTTAACTCTGCACATGTTGCAGCAACTGTGGCAGCACCGACGAGCCCTGGTGCAATATGTTAGGACATATAGCCTGGGCCAACGAGATGCAGAGGTGGGGCAAATCACGCTGCAGGAGTGATCTCAGATCAGGGACATATGCACCCTTCTGCACAGTTTTGAAATAGCGAAGATGTTTAGTGCTGACTAGGGTTGAGCGACCTTTATTTTTATAGGATCTGGTCGGGTTTCACGAAACCCGACTTTCTCAAAAGTCGGGTCGAGTGAAATCGGCCGATCCTATAAAAAAGTCGGGGTTGGGGTCGGCCGAAACGCGAAACCCAATGCAGTGCAATGGGATACTATGGTTCCCAGGGTCTGAAGGAGAGGAAACTCTCCTTCAGGCCCTGAGATCCATATTTAAGTGTAAAATAAAGAATTAAAATAAAAAATATTGATATACTCACCCTCTGACGCGCCCTGGTAGTAATTGGCATCTTCCGTTCCTAAGAATGGCGCTTGAAAGACCTTTCGATGACGTCACGGCTTGTGATTGGTCGCGGCGGCCCACGTGACCGCTGAGCGACCAATCACAACAAGCCGTGACGTAATTCTCATGTCCTAAATTCCTCATTCTAGGAATTTAGGCCATGAGAATTACGTCACGGCTTGTGATTGGTCGCTGAGCGGTCACGTGGGCCGCCGCGACCAATCACAAGCCGTGACGTCAACGAAAGGTCCTTCACACGCTCATTCTTAAGAAGGAAGGCTGCCGGAAAGAAGCCGAGGGTGAGTATATTCCTATTAGGTATATACTCACCCTCGGACGCACCCTGCTTCTTTCCGGCAGCCTTCCTTCTTAAGAATCAGCGCGTGAAGGACCTTTCGATGACATCACGGCTTGTGATTGGTCGCGGCGGCCCACGTGAACGCTCTGCGACCAATCACAAGCCGTGACGTAATTCTCATGGCCTAAATTCCTAGAATGAGGAATTTAGGACCTGAGAATTACGTCACGGCTTGTTGTGATTGGTCGCTCAGCGGTCACGTGGGCCGCCGCGACCAATCACAAGCCGTGACGTCATCGAAAGGTCTTTCAAGCGCCATTCTTAGGAACGGAAGATGCCGGTTACCAGCGGCGATGTCCAGGCTGCGTCGGAGAGGTGAGTATAGCAATATTTTTTATTTTAATTCTTTATTTTACACTTAAATGTGGATTCCGATACCGAGTTCCGATATCGCAAACATATCGGAACTCGGTATCGGAATTCCGATACCAGATTCAGAAGATCGCCGACCTCATGGCCGACCACACACAGGGGTCGGGTCGGGTTTTATGAAACCCGACTGCCAAAAGTCGGCGACTTCTGAAAATGGCCGACCCGTTTCGCTCAACCTTAGTGCTGACGATGCCATTATTCCGGTGATTTACATGCTGGAGCACACCTTAAACAGTATTAGGAGTCAGGTGGTGGAACAAGAGGAGGAGGAGGAACAGGAGTGGAAGGGATAATATCTCCAAGGTCCAGATGGTCAGCAGCACCAAGGCGGCTGGCATTGGAGGCTGGAAGAGAGGGACTATCGAGGGCGAATGGTAGCAGCCAAACTGTTGAGGAAGGTGCAGGAGGTGAGGAAGAAATGGAGGATGAGCTGGCGCTGGGCATGGAAGACTCATTAGATGAGGGAGACCTTGATCAAATTTCTGTTGTGCGAGGTTGGGGGGAGAGGACAGAGGAAGGAAGCATGATTCTCACCTCCCCGCCACCAAGACAACAAGGACTTGGTCCTCCTGGATGCGCAAGACACATGAGTACCTTCTTGCTACACTACCTGCAACATGACCCTTGGATTGTCAGAATCTTAAGTAATGCCGACTACTGGGTTGCCACACTCTTAGATCCCCGGTACAAAAGTAAATTTGCCAAAATAATTCCTGCCATAGAAATGGATTCACACATGCAGCAGAGACTGTTACAGATTCTTACATCTGCTTTTCTACAAAACACCAGTGGTGCACGTAGTGAATCTCTAAGTTCTAACTTGCCAACCGTGGGACTATCAAGTCATCGCTCAAACCGTAACAGTAACATCGTATCTGGTGGTAACAGCAATTTTTTCCAATTGTTTCAAGATTTTTTTAGACCATCCTTTGCAAGGCCACAGGAGACAAGAAGTCTGACGCATAGCCAAGCCTAAAGAGGATGGTACAGGAGTATCTCCAAGTTAACATCGATGCCATGACTCGTGGAACTGGACCCTTGCTCATTTTGGGCTTCTAATCTTGAAAAATGTCCTGAGCTCGTCACTCATGCCTTGGAGATCTTGTCATGCCCCGCAGCCAGCGTTCTCTCTGAACGTGTGTTCAGCACTGCTGGTGGTGTGCTGACAGATAAGCGCATGCGGCTGCCCAGTGACAATGTAGACAGACTATCATTCCTCAAGATGAACAAATCCTGGATCCGCAAGGACGTTTCTACCCCTGTGTCATCCTGGGGAGACTAAAAGCTTGATGATTTTTGAAAATCACCTCACCAACCGTTTTAAAAAACTCTGGCGAAATTGATGCCACTTAAGTGGTGTCTGTGGCCTAATTTTTGGAAAAAATGGAGTCTCTTTTTGGAGTCCCCTTGCTGTGTTTTACATGACGTTGCCATCGTCAATTCCAGGTGGGTGGGGCCGTCTGCAAAGTTGTTTACTCATACTATGGCCTTGGATTCAGAGGTCTGCTCCAAAGCTTCAGTGTCTGCTAGTCAGCAGAGTAGCCCACCCATGAAGCAAGCTACACCGCCTGTTTATCTAATTACTAATTTTTAACTGCATCTAGCCAAGCAAATCCTTTTGGGCCTAGTAGCAATTTCTGCTACTCAGCAGAGTACCCCACCCAAAAAGCAAGCTACACCGCCTGTTTTTCTAATTACTAATTTTTAACTGCATCTAGCCCAGGAAATCCTTTTGGGCCTAGTAGAATTTTGTGCTACTCAGCAGAGTACACCACCCATGAAGCAAGCTACACTGCCTGTTTATCTAAGTACTAACTTTTAACTGCATCTAGCTCAGGCAATACTTTGGGCCTAGTAGCAATTTCTGCTACTCAGCAGAGTACCCCACCCATGAAGCAAGCTACGCCGCCTGTTTATCTAAGTACTAATTTTTAACTGCATCTAGCCCAGGAAATCCTTTTGGGCCTAGTAGAATTTTGTGCTACTCAGCAGAGTACCCCACCCATGAAGCAAGTTACACCACCTGTTTATCTAATTGCTAATTTTTAACTGCATCTAGCCCAGGAAATCCTTTTGGGCCTAGTAGCATTTTGTGCTACTCAGCAGAGTACACCACCCATGAAGCAAGCTACACCGCCTGTTTATCTGAGTACTAATTTTTAACTGCATCTAGCCCAGGCAATACTTTGGGCCTAGTAGCAATTTCTGCTTCTCAGCAGAGTACCCCACCCATGAAGCAAGCTACACTGCCTTCTTCCTTTCTCAATCTAACCCCTCGGCTCTGGGGTGTCCACTCTCCCTCCAGCTCTCTCCTACTCACAGGTAGACTACTGTGTGTATTCACACTGTGGTGAATCTTTTGGGCCCAGGCATAAGAAGTCGTCGAGGTAATGGATAATATGTGCCCCATTAGAAACGTCCATAATGACCCATTCGAGGAAGCAACTAAATGCCTCAAATAGTGAGCAGGATATGGAGCACTCCATGGGCAAACAGCGATCTATGTAGTATGCTCCTTCACAGAAGCAGCCCAATGGGAGGACACTATTCGGAGGCACAGGTAGTAACCGGAACGCCCCCTCAATGTCTGTTTTGGCCATTAGGGTGCCCCTTCCCAACTTCTTGACCCGCATGATTGCCTCCTCAAAGGAGGTACAGTACATAGTACTGTACTTGGTTCCGCGTTGATGTTGTCATTTACTGACCTGCCCCTTGGATATGACAAATGGTGGATTAGTCTGAATGTATTGGGTTTCTTTTTTGGCACAACTCCCAATGGGGATACCACTACGTCTTCTAAGGAAAGTGTTCTGAATGGACCCGTGCCATTCTACCTAAAGATATTTATTTTTAAAATTTTTTTGTCACGACGTCTGGGTGTTGGTAGGGTGATTTTAGATTTTTACTCCAGCCTTTCTTGATTTTAGAAGGGCATGACATGCCTATATCTATGTCTCCTCCTCCTTTTACTCCGGCAAATACGGTATTTGCAGCAATGGAAAAAAACGCTGCTAGCAGTGTTTTTTTTGTCTCATGGCAAGTGCAAAACCGCAAGTGCTGCACATGTCAGCAAGTAGCCATCACTACCTGCCCCTGCACCTTGCTAGCTCATCCCTAACCATCCCTCCCTGACCTAAAACTACGCTATAAAGCTTTAGAAAAACAATTCATTAACTGACATATTCCTATGATAATGAAGGCTCCGGGCTACGGCGTAGCCTGGGACGGGTAGTCTCCGGGTCTCCATTCTCTCTCTGTGCATACCCTCAGTCCCTGCCTCACTGCCTGTGCACAGACATCCCTCCACTGGATCTGGTAACCACCACTTGCAGTAGCATACCGGCAGAGGTGTACCTAGGGTTTCTGGCACCCGGGGCAAGAATTCAGCTTGGTTCCCTCCCTCAGGACATATGCGATTTGCAAACTTAGTCATGTACCCACGAGCTGCTCTCCCTAATGCTCTCAATGATCAGTGAAAAACTGAGAGAAGCGGGAAGAGAAGCTCGTTGTCACAAGACCACAAGTATGAAAATCACATATGAGTGAAGTGTCCATGTGACGACTACTTGAACCTGCAGAGCTGAATCCTGACATTGCAGACTTCTGAAATCTCACAACAAATCACTGCACACTTGTAGGATTCTCCCTGGCCGGTGGACAGTTATGTCAGCACAAGCATGCGATTTGTATACTTCTGACCACTAGTGTTGAGCATTCCGATACCGCAAGTATCGGGTATCGGCCGATACTTGCGGTATCGGAATTCCGATACCGAGATCCGATACTTTTGTGGTATCGGGAATCGGTATCGGATCCATATTACTGTGTAAAATAAAGAATTAAAATAAAAAATATTGATATACTCACCTCTCCGGAGGCCCCTGGACATCACCGCTGGTAACTGGCAGCCTTCTTTGCTTAAAATGAGCACGTTTAGGGCCTTCCATGACGTCACGACTTCTGATTGGTCGCGTGCCGTTCATGTGACCGCCACACGACCAATCACAAGCCGTGATGTCATTCTCAGGCCCTAAACTCCTCATTCTAGGAATTTAGGACCTGAGAATGACGTCGCGGCTTGTGATTGGTCGCGTGGCGGTCACATGAGCGGCACGCGACCAATCAGAAGCCGTGACGTCATGGAAGGCCCTAAACGCGCTCATTTTAAGCAAAGAAGGCTGCCGGTTACCAGCGGTGATGTCCAGGGGCCTCCGGAGAGGTGAGTATATCAATATTTTTTTATTTTAATTCTTTATTTTACACAGTAATATGGATCCCAGGGCCTGAAGGAGAGTTTCCTCTCCTTCAGACCCTGGGAACCATCAGGATACCTTCCGATACTTGGTGTCCCATTGACTTGTATTGGTATCGGGTATCGGTATCGGCGATATCCGATACTTTTCGGGTATCGGCCGATACTATCCGATACCGATACTTTCAAGTATCGGACGGTATCGCTCAACACTACTGACCACATTCCAACTAGACGTGACTGGCCTCGCTCAGTTAATTTTCATTGAGTGAGGCCACATATTTCCCCTCACTATAGTGTCTGTACAAAATATGACTCCCACACTGTCCCTCTTGTGGCACATGCTCTTCACACTGACCTCTCCTTTCCATACCAGCACCCTCTTCACACTGTCCTATCATACTGTGTCCCCCCTATAGGGCCCAGTATTTATACTGTACTCTCTCATCACACTCCCCTTCCTTGGTATACTGTCCCCTCCTGACTGTGCCCTTACACTGTCCCTCCATGATTCAAACCCACTACTCAGGTTCTATTCCTTGCCAACTCACTTTTCTCCCCCATACTGTCTCCTCACACTATTTCACTCCCTCCTCATACTGTC
Source organism: Ranitomeya variabilis (assembly GCF_051348905.1). Lineage (NCBI taxonomy): Eukaryota > Metazoa > Chordata > Amphibia > Anura > Dendrobatidae > Ranitomeya > Ranitomeya variabilis. The sequence continues at coordinate 1,005,953,796 of NC_135232.1, read as the reverse complement.
TCCTCTCACATTCCCCTGTTCACCATACTGTCTCCTCATATATTTACCCCCTCACTTTCTATACTGCCTGCTCACACATACCCCCGACTCCACATTCTGTGTCTGCACACATCCCATCTCCCTCACTCCCCAAACTCTGTCTACATACATTTTTCACATTGCTACTCATACTGTGTCCGCATACATTCCCCCACTCGCTCCTCATAGTGTCTGCACCCATCCCCCATACTGTTTCCTCATATAAGCCCCCATTCCCCCATACTGTTTCTTCAGATATGCCCCCTTTCCCCTGTACTGTTTCCTCATACATGCCCACATTGTCCCATATTGTTTCTTCATATATGCCCCCAATCTTGTATGCATGGCTCGGCTCCCCCCCTCCCATCTTGTATGCATGGCTCTGCTCCCCACATCCCATCTTGTATGTATGGCTCTGCTCCCCCATCCCATCTTGTATGGCTCTGCTCCCCCATCCCATCTTGTATGTATGACTCTGCTCCCCTGTCCCATCTTGTATGTATGGCTCTGCTCCCCCCTCCCATCTTGTATATATGGCTCTGCACCCCTGTCCCATCTTGTATGTATGGCTCTGCTCCTCCCTGTCCCATCTTGTATGTATGGCTCTGCTCCCCCCTCTCTCATCGTGTATGTATGGCTCTGCTCCCCCCTCTCCCATCTTGTATGTATGGCTCTGCTCCCCGTCCCATCTTGAATATATGGCTCTGCTCCCCCCATCCCATCTTGTATGTATGGCTCTGCTCCCCCCTGTCCCATCTTGTATGTATGGCTCTGCTCCCCCCTCTCCCATCTTGTATGTATGGCTCTGCTCCGCCCTCCCATCTTGTATGCATGGCTCGTTTCCCCTCCAGCCCTGTCCCATCTTGTATGCATGGCTCCCCCATCCATCCCCTATCCTCTTCTGTCCTCCTCCCATCCTCCTCTGTCCTCCACCCATCCTCCTCTGTCCTCCTCCCATCCTCCTCTGTCCTCCTCCTCCCTCCCCTGTCATACTCACCTTTCTCCTCCGCTTCAAAAGTCCCTGCATCTCTGTCCCAACCCTGCAGCTTCTTCCTGTGTGAGCGGTCATGTGGTACCGCTCATTAAGGTCATGAATATGCATCCATATTCATGACCTTAATGAGCAGCACCATGTGACCGCTCACACAGGAAGAAGCTGCAGCGCCGGGACAGAGATGCAGGGACTTTGAGAGCAGAGGAGAAAGGTGAGTATTATGTCTGCAAGGAGGGAGGTGGGGTGGTGGGCAGGTGGGCTGGAGGGCGGGCGGGCGGTGGGTGGGTTGGTCGGGAGGTTTGGGCGGGCGGTGACAACTTGCTCAGGTGCCACCCCCCTGCATCATGGCAGGTGCCCTCAAGTGCCTAGTGGCAAATACGGCCCTGGGCATAAGAAAATAATTGCCGATGTGAGCTCCCCCAAATAATGACACTGGGGCAAGTGCTATGCCATGTTTTATCACATAGCACGCAGGCCGTTTTATACGGTAGTGTGACCCGGCCCTAGGAAAAGAATATTTAGCACATGCTCTGCCTCCAAGAAAATGCTCCAAACTGACAACTTATTCAAGTAAAAGTAAATAAAGATGAAAGAATATTTCATCTCCTCCTATTTATAAAATGATGATTTACAGGTCGTCACTATTTCATTTACCATTGCTTTATGGAATGATTAAAGCACATAATGAAAGTGTTTTCTAAAATATCTATGGAGAAGCTAGTTTCTCTTCTGTATGTGCGTATTGGACTAATTGAAGAACCCAAAGAGTGACTGCCATATAGTGCACAATTCTGTTCTAAATCAATGGTCTGATAAGTTTCCGACTACAGAAGTATTGTATTTGTTTTGCATTGTTATATTTACTTGCCCATTGAAAGAGGTTGGTAAAAGTAGCATGAAGGGGCCTAGTCATGATGATTGAAGGAAATAGCAAAAAATAGTGACCATGTTGGCTTCTTTAAATGTTCGCTGTATATAAACATGGAGCGTTAACCCTTTACCAACACCCAATGTCTTTTGTTGGCATGTGCCAAAGGTTCATAGTCTTCTGTGAAGTCTTTTGACATTCCCACATTGGGAATTTTTAAATAGCAGGGGAGAAAACAGAAGGGGTTTTTTTTATGAATGCTCAATGAGTGCTACATAATGGTTAGAAATGTTATATATGTATGTATGTATATATGTATCTCAAGGATATCAATGGAACTTCAGTACTGGTGTACATGATCATTGAGCATTTGTGACATAACAGAGCTGTTGCATTTTAGCAGACCCAGATTGGATGTATTGGTGTCCCGTTCAACAGTCTATATCTGATACTTTTATAGATAAAATTCACTCAAAAATTTATAAGCATTATTTACCTGTGGATTTCCTGCATGTGATGTAATTCTAAAAGGAAAATCTGCACATTAAACTCAGCGTACTAGCGAGAGAAATTGACTTGTTGCCGTTTCTAAACCTGTCAGTTTGTGCAATGTGAAAAACTCACAGTGTCAATGAGATTTCTATAAATCCCATCTGGTTTGCTCGAACTGTAAGAGCTTTAAAATATAGAATGTCTAAATCTTACTAAAAAGGTAACTGAACACAACAGTGTCAAATTCCACAGAAAACCAAAAGAAAACTAAGGCCATGTTCACACGCTGCGGGTTCCTCTGCGGGTTAATCCCGCAGCGGAATTGAAAATCTGCAGGGCAAAACCGCTGCGGTTATCCCTGCAGATTTATCGCGGTTTGTTCCGCGGTTTCCGCTGCGGGATTACTGCTGTACTATTGATGCTGCATATGCAGCAATATGCAGCATCAATAGTAATGTAAAAAATAATAAAAATTGGCTATACTCACCCTCTGACGTCGCGATCTCCCCGGCGCTGCAAGCGGCTGTGCCGACAAGGACCTTCGTGACGTCACGGTCATGTGACCGCGGCGTCATCACGGTCATGTGACCGCGATGTCACCACAGGTCCTGTTCGGCACAGCAACTGAGACCGGACGGCCGCGGGCAGCGCTGAGAGGTGAGTATAGCTTCATTTTTTATTTTAATTCTTTTTTTTACACTATTTTATGGTTCCCAGGGCCTGGAGGAGAGTCTCCTCTCCTCCACCCCGGGTACCACCCGCACATTATCCGCTTACTTCCCGCAACGTGGGCACAGCCCCATGCGGGAAGTAAGCGGTTCAATGCATTTCTATGGGTGCAGAATCGCAGCGATTCTGCACAAAGAAGTGACATGCTGCGGGTTGTAAACCGCTGCGTTTCTGCGCGGTTTTTCCCGCAGCATGTGCACTGCGGTTTGCGGTTTCCATAGGGTTTACATGTTAATGTAAACGCAATGGAAACTGCTGCGGACCCGCAGCATCAAAATCGCGGCGGTTCCGCGGTAAAAACCGCAGCGTGTGAACATGGCCTAATAGCTAGCCATTCTAGCACCACTCCAGCATGGATGTTTTTTATTTCAGCTCTGGAGTGATGCTACTAATGTTAGTTTCCAGAGTCTAGTCTTATTCTTACCAGCCACTGTCTTCAGCTTATCTTTTGTTCTGCTCCAGTCATGTGCTGCCATCTTGCGACTGCAACTTCTGACTGACCGGAAGAGTTTAAGTAATGTTTGCAAGTTGTCAATGTAAGGCAATGAGAGCCTTGCATTGAGTTGTGACTTTCATTGAGTTGTGACATCCAGATTGCCCCAACAAACAATGAAATGATATGCAGGTCAGAAACTGCTGAAAAACCAAAATGAGTGGCGCCAGTCACAGCAGAAGATGGTGGTTGGTAAGTATAAGTCTAGGGACAGGGAACTTAATTTATTAACACCACTCCGACTCTGCAATAAAAAAAATGCTGGAGTGGTGATTAAGGTCTTTTCATGTCTGATCATCAAAATATTAATTTGAAAAGTGGACATTTCTGTCGCAACTGAGTAGATTTGTCATGATCCGGTCTGGGTTTTACTCCTGTCTGCCTTTTTCCGGGCTGATCATGTCAAGATTTAACTTTGCTCTGCCTCATTCTGGGTTCAGGGTTGTTATTTAGCTCCATTGCATCCTGCCAGCAGAGTCAGTTACAGCTTCTGCCTACGGCGTGGGTAGCTGACTCTGGTTATATCCTGATTTGTCCTGCTGCGATCCCTGACTGTTCCTGTGTCTGTTTATTCCCCTTCCCTGTTCCAACTCAGTGTTTTCCCTTTGTGTTTGGACTCTCTGGTACTTGACTCGGCTTTGTCTCTGACCTGTCTCTGTCTTTTGCTCCTGGTACAGTACTTCTGCTTACATCTGGTATTGACCCTTTGGTGCGTCTCTGACTCTGAGTTGATTTCCCCCTTTGTACTACATTACTCTCCTGGTTTTTGATGCTGCTTGTTTGACTACCCTGTTGCCACTTGGTGGTGGCCTCGCTGCAGCGCTGCAGGTCTGCTTTGGCATGTGTTGCAGTCTTTCCTCCACTCAACTGCTGTCTAGTGGAGCGTGCATCCACCTGCATAGCTGTTGGGTGATAAGATCAATAGTGTTATATTAATAATCAAACCTGCAAGATTTTTTTAATTGTGGCAACACCGGTGGATATTGAATGTAACAAATAACCATACTAGATGTTATAGACAATAGGAAATTATTTAATAGAGACCAAAACTATGACATCATGCTGGGACTAAGACTTGTAAGATTTGATAAATAATAAAATCAAGTTTCAGGAATATTAGCAAATACCAGAGATTACAGAGAGCCCATTTATAGCATATACTATGTATCGTAAATTGTTTTGTTGAGTACTGTTGATTATCTCTTAAATTATATAAGGGATACAGTGCAATATTCATTAGCGGCCACTAAGCAATTAGCGGTGTTGCAGTGTTATGCCTCATATATTGCTTATATCCTTCCACGGCTGAACCCCTGTCCAATCTCGTACTGATGACATAGCTGGTAGATTTTCAGTTTAAGCAGTTTTCTGACTAATTTTACAAATTATAAATTATAAAACTGATTGGGTGAGTTGCCTATTTACTCCCACAAATATTTGAGCCTGGTGAATACAGTCCAATAGCACATTTAGCAGGAGCTTTCCCCAACGAACAATCCACATAAGGATATCCTAGAAGTAAAAAGAGCCATGGAGCCACTTTTTTGGCATCCGATGTATTCTGAGAAGTGTTTTCTAACACTTTGGAAATATTGTAGTTTCTTGTTATCTCTATCCATTGCCTATATCAAGCATAGATCCCTCTCCCACCATTTTCATATCCGTTTTTTAATTCCATGTTTTTCAAACAGGCTAGTGCTTGTAAAGTTGTAACTATTTACAAATAACTATAATTACTATTTATTATCACATCTTCTTAATCCATAGTATTATGTTTTCTAACATTGCAGGATATGTGGATATGGTCCTATAGTTGCAATAAAGTTTTCTAAAATAATTGCTTTAGTATAAAATATTCTCCAGTTCCACTTAAACAAACCCTTTAATTAAAAAACTGCACATTCTTCAGATTTTGGTGATTTTGCTAGATTTCATTTGAAGGATGGAATATGTTGGATTCCTCTGATTTTCATTAGTGCATGTACAGTAGTGGTAAAATACATTACCTGCCATCACTAATCTACATCTAAAATAATATAAAAAAAAAATAAAAAAAATGTTTTCGCCACTATTATCTAAATTTATAAACAGAAAAACTCTGTTACTATTTCCTCCTTGTTTTGGGAGCCAGCTATACTTTTACGTTTAAATTCTATTCTGGGCTAGACAATACAAGGACTTAGTTATAGAAGAAATGAAGTTACAACAATGTTCCCCGCTGTGCCATCTCCGAGCAATAGGCTCCATGCTGCTTTCTCCATAATGTGATTTCTGTGCTGTTACTAAAGCTAAAGCTCTCAGCGCCCTATGTTCAATTTGCACCTCTAAAAACATTCTTCAGACAATCAATAATTATGTTCATGGTCTAGTACTTAACCAAGTCCAGCAAATAAGTTATTTTACCTGCATGATTTATGTAATGACCATGAAATCATTACACCATGAAGTGGTATTTGTTTTATGATCTATGGACCAATTGACCACCTCTGATACAGAAAATAGATTGTAAGTTTGCGTTAATTGTATAAATACGTCCTTTTTTGCACATAAAGTATAAAACTGAGACCAAATAATCACGTTTTCCCAGGTGAAATCCCTTCTACCTTTAATCTCTAGTAAAAAGATTTGCTTAATGACAGCAGAGAGCAAAACATTAAAGGACTTGTCCATGCATAAAGTATTGCTCATGAAAACACAACATAAAACAAAGCTTTTAAGACTACAGAGGTGACAAATGTTGGGTGGACAAACTAACAACTATACCTCATTAATAAATAAAAATAAGTATAAAATGAAGATTAAAAATGTTTTGTGTTACCATTTTATTAAGTTTGTTAGAGGTGTCATTTAGTTTGTCTTCAGTCTGTTTCCCATTTGGGGGCACTGCCAAATAGTCTGAGAAATTTGAGAAACAATACATTTTAATTGTTATGCCCTTAAATCAGAGAGTTATATCACACAAAATAGTTAATAAATAACATCCCCCACATGTCTACTTTACAACAGCATATTTTTTGAAACATTGCTTTCTTTTTGATAGGAAGTCATAAGGATTCAAAATTGACCAGCAATTTCTAATTTTTTCAACAATATTTACAAAACCATTTTTTTTCTTAAGACCACATTACATTTGAAGTGATTTTGAGAATGATGACATAAATTACCCAAAAGTGACACCACTCTAAAAACTGCACCCCTGAGGGTATGTGCACACGATCAGGAATGGCTCAGTGCTTGTTCAGGATTTGACGCAGGTGAAATCTGCACCAAATCTGCATCTGAGGTCACTGGCAGGTCACCTACGTTTTTGATGCGTTTTTTTTTTTTTTCATTGCATGCATTTTTTTGGTCACTTGAAATAAAGCTAATTGAAAATTGGCTTCTGGGAAGGAAAAAATGGATTTCCTGTTTACAGATATATTGGGGTATGTTCCCACAGTCAGTAACCGCTGTGGGTTGGACGCTGTGTACAACCTGCAGCATCCAGCTGATACTGCATAGTGGATGGGATTTCAGGAAATCCCATGTCTACTATGCATGCACCGATGCCCACGGCTCACCCGCAGAGACGGACATGTGGCGCGTCTTTCCAGACCGCAGCATGTCAATTTATGCAGCAAATTACCTATAGACTTTCATTAGATGTGGTAAAACTGCATTATCTTCCTACTAACATGAATATTAAGTGTGGGAACGCAGCTTACTATGCGTGTGTACTAATTTAAATAATGGTGAATCTTGTGACACAGCCAGAAGTACATGACACAGAAAGTGGAGGAAACACAGAGAGAGGTCCCCTCCTTTTTTAATGGATAAATAATAATTTTAAAAAAAATAGCGTGAGGTCCCCCCTATATCTATCAACCAGCCAGAGTAAGGGTACCGTCTCACTATACGATTTACCAACGATCACGACCTGCGATACGACCTGGCCGTGATCGTTGGTAAGTCGTTGTGTGGTCGCTGGGGAGCTGTCTCACAGACCACTCTCCAGCAACCAACGATGCCGAGGTTCGCTGGTAACCAGGGTAAACATCGGGTTACTAAGCGCAGGGCCGCGCTTAGTAACCCGATGTTTACCGTGGTTACCAGCGTAAAAGTAAAAAAAAAAAAACGTACATACTCACCATCTGATGTCCGTCAGGTCCCTTGCCGTCTGCTTCCCGCTCTGACTGAGTGCCACCGTACAGTGAGAGCAGAGTGCAGCGGTGACGTCACCGCTGTGATCTGCCCTCACTTTCCGGCCGGCAGTCAGTCAGAGCGGGAAGCAGACGGCAAGGGACCTGACGGACATCAGATGGTGAGTATGTACGTTTTTTTTTTTTTTACTTTTACGCTGGTAACCACGGTAAACATCGGGTTACTAAGCGCGGCCCTGCGCTTAGTAACCCGATGTTTACCCTGGTTACCAGCGAACGCATCGCTGGATCGCTGTCACACACAACGATCCAGCGATGACAGCGGGAGATCCAGCGACAAAAGAAAGTTTCAAACGATCTGCTACGACGTACGATTCTCAGCAGGGTCCCTGATCGCTGCTGCGTGTCAGACACTGCGAGATAGTAACTATATCGCTAGAACTTCACGAATCGTGCCGTCGTAGCGATGAAAATGCCACTGTGTGACGGTACCCTAAAGCAGACTCTGGGGCTTGTTATGCTTTGACTGCTTTACTATCTATGATATCTAAAAAAAAATGGGGGGGGAAGCTTCATAGTTCCACAAATTTATAAATACTTAATTTTCCTTTAAGTCTAGTAACGGCTCCATTCTTAAAGGTGATGATTCACCTGTAATTTGTGTACCCTTTTTTGGCTGTTTTTGTGCATATTGTTGTCCCCATACTAACTGGTTTTACCTTTAATCTTTTAATATTGCATCAATAAAAATCTTCGTTTAATTTTATGGCATATAGCTTCCCCTCTATTTTTTGATTTATTGAATGTTTGGAAGTGCCATGGATCTAGGCATGGTATATATTCTTTGAGATGTGCAGTAATTGACACAACAGGTGTATCACAAAATTGTTTACCATCGGGCTGTGAAGAAAAAATAATTACATTTTTACCACAAAAAATGGAGAGACTCGGAAGGGATGGAGCACAGATTTTCCTAGAATAGTTTGAAGATTCCATATACAGAGCCCCTAAGTGCTAGAAAAGTAGAATCCCCACAAGTTAACCCATTTTGGAAATTATACCCCTTTGGGAATTTATCTACCTGTATATTGACGATTTTGACAACATGGTTGTTTTCCAGAAACAAGCAGAAGTGGATGTTACTGAGCAAAAATAAACCAAAAAAAGCTTTTTTAGTGCTGGTTCCATCAGGTTGTGGTTACAAGACCGAAAGTGACCACGAGCGGCATGCGCAGTAAGGTTCTCAATCGTTTAGGAGATGTACGCATGCGCTGAAGCCGAAGCACGTCTCTGGACAGAGATGCACTTATGACTTCCGCCCCACAGAGGGCCGGCTCAAGCGCTCTATACACGTAAACTTCCACTCACTTCTGGGTCACTGCTCACCGCGCACCTTGTGCACCGCCGCTGATTCACCAATATGCCGCCACGTGTGCAGCCAGGACACAGCTGGTATGTTTCATTATAATTTGCTCTCTATTTAAAAGCAAGAAAAAGGGGGACCAGGGTATATCCACCTTGAGAGAGACACATTGAGTGTCGGAATGTTTGGGTCCGGGTATCCCGGAGGCTGGACTTTGTGTTGGGGCGACCTTCTGACTGTGCCAGGGCTAAGTATTGACTGCCGATATATCAATCTAATTTACCCCACTCGGTTTAACAGTCAGGGGATGATTGGGACCCCACTCTATTGACAGCACACGCTTTTCATTAGGACTATTGTGCAGGACAAAGTGTCCAATTACACATGCTCAGTAGGGATAGTATATATATATATATATATATATATATAGATATATATATAGATATATACTCTGTTGTCTATTTGCACATATTGTGCTGTGAATTTGTTCACAGCAAGTATTTATAGTCCATGTGTGTGTTGTGTTGTTTTGACTGTCTTCAAATATAGCAATTTCCAGCCTAGGGGGTACTGTTTGGGTATTTTACCCTTTATTATGGATCTGTATCTATCCCTAAGGGATTTTTAATTGTTTTTTATGTGTGTATTCTGGTTCTGTAATAAAGCTTTTTTGCAACTAAAGACAGATTGCTTGGGTGATCCCTACTGTGTGCATGTATCTTTTCTTATTCACATATTTAGTGTTTTGACATGCATTAGGTGATACCCATATAAATATTAAAATATTATTACACTATATTGTCAGTGGATGGTGCCCGCCCATATGTTTCTTCTATGCATTGCAAGTTATAATAACGCAGATAAAATTGTCTGTACTGATCTTTTTTTTTTAGCTTTTTAGCAATTGCAAATAACTCATGATTAACTGCTGTCCTACTATCATATAGTAATCGGGAATTATGTTAAAAATAGATCAGGAGTACAGCTGCATTGACGACACAGGTCATTACTGTTTGTATGTGCCAAGAGCTTGGTGTTAAATCATTGTTAGTCTATAATGTAAGTTTTATGGTTTTGTTTTTCCACTGGAGAACAGTGCACGAAAAAGATGCCAAAAGGGCATTGTGACCCCTTTAATTCTATAACCTCTAGTTTATTAGCCAATTAAGGATCTTGCAGCAGATGTCTGATGATGATGGTGCATGATAATTATAGTTCAGTACTAAAGACAATTAACATACTATTAAGATCTAAGAACCCCCCTTGTAGGCTTCAGCAGTGCTTATTTTCCAAGCCAAGATTTCTCTGGCTTGTTACTAAAGAATTTACATTTTTTTCATATATTAGAATTGTGAAACTCATGTTCTTGGAACTTCCATTACAAGAAGATTGTCTCAGATACATAAAAGAAGAAATGTGAAACTGTTAATATGACGAACTGTTAACTTTTTATTCTGTTACTGTAGCAATGAACTTTTTGATATAAATGCATAATTTTACTAAGAATTTAGTTCACCCTCATACTTGAGCAAATCAATTTGATGTAAATTGACTTTGTGTCAATTTCCATGAAATTTGCAGGTACCGTGAATAATTAGCAAAATAATGTGCATAAGTAATGTGCATAATTGTGCAAATTGTAGAAAAAATATCACTTGGCATCGTGTTACACATTGTTGAAGTTTGCATCAGCCAAAGAGACCTTGTGACCTCAGTTGTGGCTGTGCTTGCTTTCACATAATGCCTTGCAGCTATCACATCACGTGGTATAGCAAAGAAAATTAGGAGTCACTTTCAGAGTGACAATAAAAGCTGAGACAGGGAATGAAGCAGCCATTTTAATTTGTTAAGATGTTTAAAATGTTAAGATTTAAGATGTTACAAGCTGTAGAGAGAATCTCAAAGCACACATTTAAGCATCACAGAAATGGAAAGAAAAGGTTAAAATATTGGACAACTACTCAGCTGTGCTACCACAGAGTGTGGTGTACAACTGCAGAGTGAAAGATTGAACAAGGGAGTATTAATATGTGCATAATACATAAATTACATTGATAACCAGAAATAGAGGTGAGGTACCAATAGCAGCAGTGCCAGTCTCAGTATGATTCATCAGTGATATACAGTGAAGGAAATTATTATATGATCCTTTGCTGATTTTGTAAGTTTGCCCAATTTAAGAGTAGGTTAATTTTAACATTGAGAGATAGAATATCAAAAATAAAATCCAGAAAATCACATTACATAAAGTATATACATTTATTTGCATTTTGTAGTGAGAAATAAGTATTTGACCCCTCTGGCAAACAAGACATAATACTTGGTGGCAAAACCCTTGTTGGCAAGCACAGCAGTCAGATGTATTCTGTAGTTGATTATGTGATTTGCGCACATGTCAGGAGGAATTTTGGTCCACTCCTCTTTGCAGATCATCTCTAAATCATTAAGATTTTGAAGCTGTCGCTTGGCAACGCGGAGCTTAAACTCCCTCCATAAGTTTTCTATGGGATTAAGGTCTGGAGAATGGCTAGGCCACTCTATGACCTTAATATGCTTCTTTTTGAGCCACTCCTTTGTTGCCTTGGCTGTATGTTTTGGGTCATTGTCTTGCTGGAAGACCCTGCCACAACCCATTTTTAATGTCATGACAGAGGGAAGGAGGTTGTCACTCAGGATTTTACGGTACATGGCTACATCTATTCTCCCATTGATGTGGTGAAGTAGTCCTGTGCCCAAAGTAGAAATACATAATGTTTCCACCTCCATGCTTGATAGTGAGGACGATGTTCTTTGGGTCATAGGCAGCATTTCTCTTCCTCCAAACACGGCGACTTGAGTTAATGCCAAATACCTCAATTTTTGTCTCATGTGACCACAGCACCTTCTCCCAATCACTCACAGAATCATCCAGGTGTCCATTGGCAAACTTCAGATGGGCCTGCACATGTGCCTTCTTGAGCAGGGGGACCTTGTGGGCACTGCAGAATTTTAAACCTTTACGGCGTAATGTGTTAGCAATGGTTTTCTTGGTGACTGTGGTACCAGCTACCTTGAGATCATTAACAAGTTCCCCGTATAGTTTTAGGCTGATTTCTCTCCTTCCTCATGATCAACGATACCCCACGAGGTGAAATTTTGCATGGTGCCCCAGATTGATGCTGATTGACAGTCATTTTGTATTTCTTCCATTTTCTTACTATTGCACCAACAGTTGTCTCCTTCTCACCCAGCGTCTTACTTATGGTTTTGTAGTCCATTCCAGCTTTATGCAGGTCTTTGATCTTGTCCCTGAAATCCTTATAAAGCTCTTTGGTCTTGCACGTTACAGAGGTTAGAGTCTGAATGATTAATTGAGTCTGTGGACAGGAGTCTTTTACAGAGGAGACTATGTAGGACAGCTATCTTTAATGCAGGTAATGAGTTGATTAGGCACTAGTGATGAGCGAATATACTCGTTACTCGAGATTTCCCGAACATGCTCAGGTGACCTCCGAGTATTATTTAGTGCTCAGAGATTTAGTTTTCTTCGCCGCAGCTGAATGATTTACAGCTATTAACCAGCTTGATTACATGTGGGGATTCCCTAGCAACCAGGCAACCCCCACATGTACTTAGCTTGGCTAATAGCTGTAAATCATTCAGCTGAGGTGATGAAATCTAAATCTCCAAGCACTAAAAAATACTCAGAGGACACCCAAGCGTGCTCGGGAAATCTCGAGTAGCGGGTATATTCGCTCATCACTATTAGGCACCTTTAACTGGTCTGTAGGAGCTAGAGCTCTTGATGGTTGGTAGGGGATCAAATACTTATTTCTCACTGCAAAAATCCAAATAAATTTATATAATTTATACCATGTGATTTTCTGGATTTTATTGTTTATATTCTATCTCTCAATATTAAAATTAACCTACCCTTAAAATTATAGACTGTTCATGTCTTTGTCAGTGGACAAACTTACAAAGTCAGCAAGGGATCAAATACTTATTTCCTTCACTGTTCTAAAGGGGAGCTTGGACCTTGCCCAGTTGCCTGTTCTTGATTGCACCTTCTTTCTTAATTCTTCAGGCACTATAAAAGACAAGCCAGTTCAAGACTCTCAGCACAATTCTTTCTGCAGCTGAAAAAAAATAAATCAGTATAATTACACATTCACATGTTCAGTATTTGGTCAGTATTTTGTAAGCCAAAACCAGAAGTGGAACAATCAGATGAAAAGTATAATAGAAACATGTCACTCTTCTGTATTTTTCACCCTTTCCTGGTTTTGGCTTATAAATGCTCAAGTAAAATGGTGAACAAATACTGAAAGTGTGAATGTGACCTTAATCAGAGAAAGTGTGCTTGCTTGTGACAAGCAATAAGTGACTTTTGCATTTCTTGTGCAATCCTTTTTGTGAAGAGGCTGAACAAGTTTTTTTTTAAAGACAAATGAAAATTCTCAATATTTCAGATATTAACATGTGACTATCTATCTCATAAAGTAGAGAGTAACAAAAATTGTTTTTATTTTTTAACTTGTTTTACCAGTCACATTTTACATCCTAACACACCAAAAAAGTGTCCTGATGCTAGTGCTGACTTTTGTTATTTCCTTAATAGGAAAATAAAGTTGAAGTTTATTTGTAAAAAAAATAAAAACCTATTAATTAGTGATGAGTAGTGTTGAGCATTCCGATACCGCAAGTATCGGGTATCGGCCGATATTTGCTGTATCGGAATTCCAATACCGAGATCCGATATTTTTGTGGTATCGGGTATCGGTATCGAAACAACATTAATGTGTAAAATAAAGAATTAAAATAAAAAATATTGCTATACTCACCTCTCCGACGCAGCCTGCACCTTACCGAGGGAACCGGCAGCGTTGTTTGCTTAAAATTCGCGCGTTTCCTTCCTTACGTGAAGTCCCGGCTTGTGATTGGTCGCGTGCCGCCCATGTGGCCGTGACGCGACCAATCACAGCAAGCCGTGACGTAATTTCAGGTCCTTCAGGATTTTAAAATTACGTTCCGGCGTTGTGATTGGTCGCGTCGCGGTCACATGGGCGACGCGACCAATCACAAGCCGTGACGTCACGGGAGGCTGGACACGCGCGCATTTTAAAATGCGCGCTTGTCCTGCCTCCCGTGACGTCACGTCTTGTGATTGGTCGCGTCGCCCATGTGACCGCGACGCGACCAATCACAACGCCGGAACGTAATTTTAAAATCCTGAAGGACCTGAAATTACGTCACGGCTTGCTGTGATTGGTCGCGTCGCGGCCACATGGGCGGCACACGACCAATCACAAGCCGGGACTTCACGTAAGGAAGGAAACGCGCGAATTTTAAGCAAACAACGCTGCCGGTTCCCTCGGAGAGGTGAGTATAGCAATATTTTTTATTTTAATTCTTTCTTTTACACATTAATATGGATCCCAGGGCCTGAAGGAGAGTTTCCTCTCCTTCAGACCCTGGGAACCATCAGGGATACCGTCCGATACTTGAGTCCCATTGACTTGTATTGGTATCGGGTATCGGTATCGGATTGGATCCGATACTTTGCCGGTATCGGCCGATACTTTCCGATACCGATACTTTCAAGTATCGGACGGTATCGCTCAACACTAGTGATGAGTGAATACATTTGGCACTATTCATTACTCAAACGAATAGTGCACTATTAAGGCTATTTGTTACTCGGCGAGTAATTTGCTATTTACCTTGGTATATACGAGTGACCTGCCCAGCATGTTTGGTGCTTTATTTGCAGCCAATGAACATGTTGGGCTGGCTTGCCAATCACTTTAATGCCGGCGTCATCTTTGGTGTGGCATTACTGTGATTGGCTGGCCTTACAGTGTCATAGGGGATATTTAACCCCTGCCAGCGCTATCGTGCGCACATTGCAACTGGATACAGCGTAGGGAGAGCGTAGTGTCAGCGTAGGGAGAGTGAAAGGAGCATATAGGGAGATTTATTGATTCCAAAAAGCTATTTTAAGAGCTACTGAGGGTGAAGATAAGTTATTTGTTATGTGGAAATAGCATAGGGAAAGATTGAATACGTTGGGAGAGTGAAAGGCAGGCACCTGGGTGTTACCAGTTGACATCATCATTGCAGGTACATTCTAGAGATCTCTGCTTTTTGCATTGTGTGTTGTATATTTTAGAATTAGGAACAGACTGTGGGATTAGGGAGTGATAGGCAGAATTTCTGCAAATCATCTCTTTTTAGAAGCAAATAATATTATTACCAGAATATACAAAACCATTTTTTTTGCAGCTACATAATATTCCTACTCAGCAGCATATAAAAAAAAAATTACAACAAAATAATATTCCTCAGTAGGGTTGAGCGACTTTCATTTTTTTAAGATCGAGTAGGGTTTTGGGAAACCCGATTTTGTCCAGAGTCGAGTCGAGTGCAGTCGGCCGATTATCGCTAAAAGTCGGGGATCGACCGAAACACGAAACCCAATGCAAGTCAATGGGGAAGCATAGTCGGCAGTGAGTGGAGGCCAGGAAAACACCTACAGTGCCCATTTTAATGCCAAAAACATCCATTCTTGTTTCTGAAGCTTGCCAATCTTAATTAACTGTATAATAATAGTTGGGCATAGGGAATTGGGGGAAAGTTGTGGGGGGAGTAGGGCTGGCTCAAGTTTTTCGTGGGCCCAGGAAATGCGGACTACGTCACGGCGGTGTTGCAGGGAAAGGTAAGTATTTAAAAGTTGCAAGTGCTGTGATCCTGAGCAAGCAGGGGGGGGCCCACTCGTTCGCATTGCCACTGGCACAGGGCCCCTCAAAGTACGGCGGTGTGTTTGCATGGCGGGGGCGCCTCCCACCAGCAGCGACACTTTTGCGTACTCTGAGGGGCCCTGTGCCAGTGACGTCGCCAACGAGTATGCCCCCCCACCTGATGAAGGAACCTGCACTTTCATCTGCACCTTCCTCTTTGTCCCTGTGTAAGGTGGTATAACATGCGGGAAGGGGAACCTTACTTTCAGCAGGGACAGATTCTGGCTGTGTAGAGTACAAGGGGAATGTAGTGGTCTAGGTCAATGTACCAGCAGACTCATTTAGCAGTGGCTGGGCAATGGGCAGGATGAGGAGGAAACAGATATAGGGCCAAAGAATAAAGTAGGCTACATGCAGTTCAAAATTGGTAACAGGACTAAACAGGCGGCATTGCTTTGTTCAGTGGAGTAGCAAACCCAAGAGCAGCAGACACTGTTTCAAGGGCCTAACCACACTAGTAGGCCAAATGCAGTTTAATATCTGATAGTATAGGGCGAAAGCCAGAATGTGGAAGCTCAGCTTTGTTCAGTTGAGGACAACACCAGGGAGGGGCAGACACCTTTAGTAGGCCGGAAAAGCCTATTGCATTTTTTAAAATGGTAATTTGGAGCAGAAGGTTGAAGCTCAGCTTTATTTAGTTGAGGGCAACACCAGGGAGGGGCAGAAGCCGTTAGTAGGCCCTAACCACCATTTTTTTTTTTTTAAACCACATAATGAGAGCCGGAAGGTTGAAGCTCAGCTTTATTTAGTTGAGGACAACACCAGGGAGGGGCACACAGACAGACACCTTTAGTAGGCCTGAAAAGCCTATTGCATTTTTCAAAATGGTAATTTGGAGCAGAAGGTTGAAGCTCAGCTTTATTTAGTTGAGGGCAACACCAGGGAGGGGCAGAAGCCGTTAGTAGGCCCTAACCACCATTTTTTTTTTAAAACCACATAATGAGAGCCGGAAGGTTGAAGCTCAGCTTTATTTAGTTGAGGACAACACCAGGGAGGGGCAGAAGCCGTTAGTAGGCCCTAACCACCATTTTTTTTTTTTAAACCACATAATGAGAGCCGGAAGGTTGAAGCTCAGCTTTATTTAGTTGAGGACAACACCAGGGAGGGGCACACAGACAGACACCTTTAGTAGGCCTGAAAAGCCTATTGCATTTTTCAAAATGGTAATTTGGAGCAGAAGGTTGAAGCTCAGCTTTATTTAGTTGAGGGCAACACCAGGGAGGGGCAGAAGCCGTTAGTAGGCCCTAACCACCATTTTTTTTTAAAAACCACTTAATGAGAGCCGGAAGGTTGAAGCTCAGCTTTATTTAGTTGAGGACAACACCAGGGAGGGGCAGAAGCCGTTAGTAGGCCCTAACCACCATTTTTTTTTAAAAACCACTTAATGAGAGCCGGAAGGTTGAAGCTCAGCTTTATTTAGTTGAGGACAACACCAGGGAGGGGCAGAAGCCGTTAGTAGGCCCTAACCACCATTTTTTTTTAAAAACCACTTAATGAGAGCCGGAAGGTTGAAGCTCAGCTTTATTTAGTTGAGGACAACACCAGGGAGGGGCAGAAGCCGTTAGTAGGCCCTAACCACCATTTTTTTTTAAAAACCACTTAATGAGAGCCGGAAGGTTGAAGCTCAGCTTTATTTAGTTGAGGACAACACCAGGGAGGGGCAGAAGCCGTTAGTAGGCCCTAACCACCAATTTTTTTTTTTTTAAAACCACTTAATGAGAGCCGGAAGGTTGAAGCTCAGCTTTATTCAGTTGAGGACAACACCAGGCAGGGGCACACAGACAGACACCTTTAGTAGGCCGGAAAAGCCTATTGCATTTTTTAAAATGGTAATTTGGAGCAGAAGGTTGAAGCTCAGCTTTATTTAGTTGAGGGCAACACCAGGGAGGGGCAGAAGCCGTTAGTAGGCCCTAACCACCATTTTTTTTTTTTTTAAAACCACATAATGAGAGCCGGAAGGTTGAAGCTCAGCTTTATTTAGTTGAGGACAACACCAGGGAGGGGCAGAAGCCGTTAGTAGGCCCTAACCACCATTTTTTTTTTTAAAACCACATAATGAGAGCCGGAAGGTTGAAGCTCAGCTTTATTTAGTTGAGGGCAACACCAGGGAGGGGCAGAAGCCGTTAGTAGGCCCTAACCAAAGTTGAAGGCCAAATGCAGTTTAATTTCTGATACTATAGGCCGAAAGCCAGAAGGTGGAAGTTCCGATTTAGACAGTGGAGGACAATTTGAATTAGGGACTGCAGACAGACTTAGTAGGCTGTCCCCTGTGGACCATGCATCCACCACATTAACCCATTGCGCCGTAATGGACACGTAATCTTCCGTGGCCATGCCTACAGGTCCATGCGTCTGTTGTCAGGTGCACCTTTGTACTCACAGATTGCCAGAGTGCATGGACAATGCGGTCTTCTACATGCTGGTGGAGGGTTGGGATGGCTTTTCTCGCAAAAGAAGTGTCGACTGGTTAGCTTGTAGCGTGGTACAGCGTAGTCCATCATGGCCTTATTAATAGTAAATAAAATATATAACTAGGCTCTATGAACTTTTAAATAGGTTCCAGGGGTACACGGGCAGCATTGGTGTGGTCAGTGGAGGAGTATTGCAAGTAGGGGCTGCAGACAGGCTATCAAAGGCCTAAAATAACAAACAGTAGGCAGTCATGGCAGTTTTACATCGGTTACATGGATACACAGGCAGGCACTCCAGGCAGCATTGTGGTCAGTGGAGGAGTATTGCAAGTAGGGGCCGCAGACAGGCTATCAAAGGCCTAAAATAACAAACAATAGGCTCATGGCAGTTTTACAGCGGTTACATGGATACACGGGCAGGCAGCTTGGTGGTCAGTGGAGGAGTATTTAAAGTAGGGACCGCAGACAGGCTATCAAAGGCCTAAAATAACAAACAGTAGGCAGTCATGGCAGTTTTACATCGGTTACATGGATACACAGGCAGGCACTCCAGGCAGCATTGTGGTCAGTGGAGGAGTATTGCAAGTAGGGGCCGCAGACAGGCTATCAAAGGCCTAAAATAACAAACAGTAGGCAGTCATGGCAGTTTTACATCGGTTACATGGATACACAGGCAGCTAGGTGGTGAGTGGAGGAGTATTTAAAGTAAGGACCGCAGACAGGCTATCAAAGGCCTAACATAACAAACAATAGGCTCATGGCAGTTTTACAGCGGTTACATGGATACACGGGCAGGCAGCTTGGTGGTGGTGAGTGGAGGAGTATTTAAAGTAGGGACCGCAGACAGGCTATCAAAGGCCTAACATAAAAAAACAATAGGCTCATGGCAGTTTCACAGCGGTTACATGGATACACGGGCAGGCAGCTTGGTGGTGGTGAGTGGAGGAGTATTTAAAGTAGGGACCGCAGACAGGCTATCAAAGGCCTAACATAACAAACAATAGGCTCATGGCAGTTTTACAGCGGTTACATGGATACACGGGCAGGCAGCTTGGTGCTGAGTGGAGGAGTATTTAAAGTATGGACCGCAGACAGGCTTCGAAGGCCTAACACAATAAAATGGGCTGGCTGTAGGCACTTTAAAATTGGTTCCAGGGGTACACGGGCAGCAGTGGTCTGGTCAGTGGAGGCCTAGTGGAAGTATGGACCGCAGACAGGCTTCGAAGGCCTAACACAATAAAATGGGCTGACTGTAGGCACTTTAAAATTGGTTCCAGGGGTACACGGGCAGCAGTGGTCTGGTCAGTGGAGGACTAGTGGAAGTATGGACCGCAGACAGGCTTCGAAGGCCTAACACAATAAAATGGGCTGGCTGTAGGCACTTTAAAATTGGTTCCAGGGGTACACGGGCAGCAGTGGTCTGGTCAGTGGAGGCCTAGTGGAAGTATGGACCGCAGACAGGCTTCGAAGGCCTAACACAATAAAATGGGCTGGCTGTAGGCACTTTAAAATTGGTTCCAGGGGTACACGGGCAGCAGTGGTCTGGTCAGTGGAGGACTAGTGGAAGTATGGACCGCAGACAGGCTTCGAAGGCCTAACACAATAAAATGGGCTGGCTGTAGGCACTTTAAAATTGGTTCCAGGGGTACACGGGCAGCAGTGGTCTGGTCAGTGGAGGCCTAGTGGAAGTATGGACCGCAGACAGGCTTCGAAGGCCTAACACAATAAAATGGGCTGGCTGTAGGCACTTTAAAATTGGTTCCAGGGGTACACGGGCAGCAGTGGTCTGGTCAGTGGAGGCCTAGTGGAAGGAGGGACCGCAGACAGGCTTCGAAGGCCTAACACAATAAAATGGGCTGGCTGTAGGCACTTTAAAATTGGTTCCAGGGGTACACGGGCAGCAGTGGTCTGGTCAGTGGAGGCCTAGTGGAAGGAGGGACCGCAGACAGGCTTCGAAGGCCTAACACAATAAAATGGGCTGGCTGTAGGCACTTTAAAATTGGTTCCAGGGGTACACGGGCAGCAGTGGTCTGGTCAGTGGAGGACTAGTGGAAGGAGGGAGCGCAGAAAGGCTTCAAAGGCCTAACATAACAAACAATAGGCTCATGGCAGTTTTACAGCGGTTACATGGATACACGGGCAGGCAGCTTGGTGGTGGTGAGTGGAGGAGTATTTAAAGTAGGGACCGCAGACAGGCTATCAAAGGCCTAACATAAAAAAACAATAGGCTCATGGCAGTTTCACAGCGGTTACATGGATACACGGGCAGGCAGCTTGGTGGTGGTGAGTGGAGGAGTATTTAAAGTAGGGACCGCAGACAGGCTATCAAAGGCCTAACATAAAAAAACAATAGGCTCATGGCAGTTTCACAGCGGTTACATGGATACACGGGCAGGCAGCTTGGTGGTGGTGAGTGGAGGAGTATTTAAAGTAGGGACCGCAGACAGGCTATCAAAGGCCTAACATAACAAACAATAGGCTCATGGCAGTTTTACAGCGGTTGCATGGATACACGGGCAGGCAGCTTGGTGCTGAGTGGAGGAGTATTTAAAGTATGGACCGCAGACAGGCTTCGAAGGCCTAAAATAACAAACAATAGGCTCATGGCAGTTTTACAGCGGTTACATGGATACACGGGCAGGCAGCTTGGTGGTCAGTGGAGGAGTAGGGACCGCAGACAGGCTATCAAAGGCCTAAAATAACAAACAATAGGCTCATGGCAGTTTTACAGCGGTTACATGGATACACGGGCAGGCAGCTTGGTGCTGAGTGGAGGAGTAGTGCAAGGAGTGTCTGTCCCAGTACTCCCAAAATATAAATAGATGTTAATGTCTCGCAAAACAACCAAAACAAAAAAAAAGATGGCATACTTAGGTACAGGGGTGGGCTCATCTGCTGTGTTTCTGACATAGTAATTTGGCAGTAACTATTTAATGGTGCCAATATAGGACACAGACACAGACTACTTTAAGTTGCATCATAGATGTCTACAAATTTGTATTGTCAGTGCCAGACATTGAATGATGTCAGCGAATAGACTAAAGATTGGTGGAGCTGTGCGACATAATTTTGCACGTAGTAGAGCCCAGTTTGAGCTGGGGTAGGGGGGAACTCTCTTGAGGCCGGCGGGACCGCCCCAGGGCCACTCATGTTACAACGGTGTGTCTGACGTTGGGTGCGCACCACCACCGCCAGAGACACTACATTGTACTATGAGGGACCCAGTAGCAATGCCGTCAACCAAAAGCGAGCACACCCACCTCTTCAGACAAACAGCAGTCTCACGGGTGCTTGCGCCAAGTCGCGATACCACGGCCCCGTGTGGGGAGTTTGGCCATTTAGGGAGGTGTAAACATGTCGTATGCTGTACAATCTGCAGCAGCAAATTAGACATTAGAAAAGTAATTCACAGGCAAGAGCTTTTCATAGGAAAGCTAGGTGTCGGCCGGGCAAGGTGGGGCAAAAGATTTTGAAATCCAGTTGTGGTTCATTTTAATGAATGTTAGATCGTCAACATTTTGGGTAGCCAGACGAGTCCTTTTTTCGGTTAATATTGACCCTGCAGCACTGAATACTCTTTCTGATAGGACACTTGCTGCCGGGCAAGCAAGCTCCTGCAATGCATATTCTGCCAATTCTGGCCAGGTGTCTAATTTGGAGGCCCAGTAATCAAATGGGAATGACGGTTGAGGGAGAACATCGATAAGGGATGAAAAATAGTTAGTAACCATACTGGACAAATGTTGTCTCCTGTCACTTTCAATTGATGCAGCAGTACCTGTCCTGTCTGCGGTCATAGCAAAATCACTCCACAACCTGGTCAGAAAACCCCTCTGTCCAACGCCACTTCTGATGTGTGCACCCCTAACACTCCTAGTCTGCTGCCCCCTGGAGCTCGTGTGAGAACGATCACGTGCGCTGTGTGCTGGGAATGCCTGAAGCAAACGGTCAACAAGAGTTGATTGTTTGGTTGCTAATATTAGTTCCAAGTTCTCATGTGGCATAATATTTTGCAATTTGCCTTTATAGCGTGGATCAAGGAGGCAGGCCAACCAGTAATCGTCATCGTTCATCATTTTCGTAATGCGTGTGTCCCTTTGTAGGATACGTAAGGCATAATCCGCCATGTGGGCCAAAGTTCCACTTGTCAAATCTCCGGTTGTGATTGGTTGAGGGGCAGTTGCAGGCAAATCTACGTCACTTGTGTCCCTCAAAAAACCAGAACCCGGCCGTGACACGCAACCAATTTCCTGTGCCCCCGTGAAAGTTTCCGCATTAAAAATATACTCATCCCCATCATCCTCCTCGTCCTCCACCTCCTCTTCGCCCGCTACCTCGTCCTGTACACTGCCCTGACCAGACAATGGCTGACTGTCATCAAGGCTTCCCTCTTCCTCTGGTGCAGACGCCTGCTCCTTTATGTGCGTCAAACTTTGCATCAGCAGACGCATTAGGGGGATGCTCATGCTTATTACGGCGTTGTCTGCACTAACCAGCCGTGTGCATTCCTCAAAACACTGAAGGACTTGACACATGTCTTGTATCTTCGACCACTGCACACCTGACAACTCCATGTCTGCCATCCTACTGCCTGCCCGTGTATCCTCCCACAAATAAATAACAGCACGCCTCTGTTCGCACAGTCTCTGAAGCATGTGCAGTGTTGAGTTCCACCTTGTTGCAACGTCTATGATTAGGCGATGCTGGGGAAGGTTCAAAGACCGCTGATAGGTCTGCATACGGCTGGCGTGTACAGGCGAACGTCGGATATGTGAGCAAAGTGCACGCACTTTGAGGAGCAGGTCGGAGAACCCAGGATAAGTTTTCAATAAGCACTGCACCACCAGGTTTAAGGTGTGAGCCAGGCAAGGAATGTGTTTCAGTTGGGAAAGGGAGATGGCAGCCATGAAATTCCTTCCGTTATCACTCACTACCTTGCCTGCCTCAAGATCTACTGTGCCCAGCCACGACTGCGTTTCTTGTTGCAAGAACTCGGACAGAACTTCCGCGGTGTGTCTGTTGTCGCCCAAACACTTCATAGCCAATACAGCCTGCTGACGCTTGGCAGTAGCTGGCCCATAATGGGACAACTGGTGTGCAACAGTGTCATCTGCCGATGGAGTGGTTGGCCGACTGCGTTCTGTGGAAGAGCTGTAGCTTCTGCAGGAGGACGAGGAGGAGGAGGAGGGGGTGCGAACGCCTACAGCCAACTGTTTCCTAGACCGTGGGCTAGGCACAACTGTCCCTAAATTGATGTCGCCTGTGGACCCTGCATCCACCACATTCACCCAGTGTGCCGTGATGGACACATAACGTCCCTGGCCATGCCTACTGGTCCATGCATCTGTAGTCAGGTGCACCTTTGTACTCACAGATTGCCTGAGTGCATGGACGATGCGCTGTTTAACATGCTGGTGCAGGGCTGGGATGGCTTTTCTGGAAAAAAAGTGTCGACTGGGTAGCTCGTATCGTGGTTCAGCGTACTCCATCAGGGCTTTGAAAGCTTCGCTTTCAACTAACCGGTAGGGCATCATCTCTAACGAGATTAGTCTAGCTATGTGGGCGTTAAAACCCTGTGTACGCGGATGCGAGGATAAGTACTTCCTTTTTCTAACCAGAGTCTCATGTAGGGTGAGCTGGACTGGAGAGCTGTAGATCGTGGAACTTTCGGGTGTGCCGGTGGACATGGCAGACTGAGAGACGGTTGGAGACGGTATTGTTTCCGCCGGTGCCCTACATGCAATATTTCCTCCTACAAAACTGGTGATTCCCTGACCCTGACTGCTTTTGGCTGGCAAAGAAACCTGCACAGATACTGCCGGTGGTGCGGAAAATGGTGGCCTTACAGTGACGGAAGGGATGTTGCGTTGCTGACTAGCTTCATTGGCCGAGGGTGCTACAACCTTGAGGGACGTTTGGTAGTTAGTCCAGGCTTGAGAATGCATGGTGGTTAAGTGTCTATGCATGCAACTAGTATTTAGACTTTTCAGATTCTGACCTCTGCTTAAGCTAGTTGAACATTTTTGACAGATGACTTTGCGCTGATCAGTTGGATGTTGTTTAAAAAAATGCCAGACTGCACTCTTCCTAGACTCTGATCCCTTTTCAGGGATTGCAGACTGAGCTTTAACCGGATGGCAACGCTGTGCTCCAACAGGTTTTGGCTTTGACACGCGTTTTGGTCCAGATACGGGCCCGGCAGATGGAACCTGTTGCGATGTTGATGCCTGCTGCGGCCCCTCCTCCACCTCCGCTTCTGAACTACTGCCGCCTGCACCCTGTTCCCCCAATGGCTGCCAATCGGGGTCAATAACTGGGTCATCTATTACCTCCTCTTCGAGCTCGTGTGCAACTTCGTCTGTGTCACTGTGTCGGTCGGTGGTATAGCGTTCGTGGCGGGGCAACATAGTCTCATCAGGGTCTGATTGTGGATCTGTACCCTGAGAGGGCAATGTGGTGGTCTGAGTCAAAGGAGCAGCATAGTACTCTGGCTGTGGCTGTGCATCAGTGCACTCCATGTCAGAATATACTTGTAATGGGCATGGCCTGTTAAATGTTTCACTTTCTAAGCCAGGGACGGTATGTGTAAAGAGCTCCATGGAGTGACCCGTTGTGTCGCCTGCTGCATCCTTCTCTCTTGTTGTAGTTTTTGCTGAGGAGGACAAGGAAGCGACTTGTCCCTGACCGTGAACATCCACAAGCGACGCGCTGCTTTTACATTTACCAGTTTCGGAAGAGGAGGCAAAAGAGCTAGAGGCTGAGTCTGCAATGTAAGCCAAAACTTGCTGTTGCTGCTCCGCCTTTAAAAGCGGTTTTCCTACTCCCAGAAAAGAGAGCGTTCGAGGCCTTGTGTAGCCTGACGACGAAACTGGCTCCACAGCTCCAGACTTAGGTGGAATATTTTTATCCCCACGACCACCTGATGCTCCACTACCACTACCATCATTACCAGCTGACAATGAACGCCCACGACGACCTCTTGCACCAGACTTCCTCATTGTTTTAAAATCTTAACCAAAGTAACTTTATTTGTTGCTATCAAACAACTTACACGGTGAGCTATAACTTCAGTATGATTTCAATATCCCTTAACAGGTTGGTGAGACCACAAGGAAAATCAGGCACAATGTTACACACTCTGTTTTCTGTGGCACAAAATCACAGAGATGACACACACGCAGGACTGTCACTCAAGCACTAATGTCAATATTAATCTCCCACCTAATTTATTTATTTTTTTTTCTCAGGGAGACTTTAGAAACCAAATAATATTAAAAAAAAAAAAAAAAAAGGCTTTCTATGGCCCACAATTAGAGAGAGAGAGGTGGCACAACCAGGAGTCAAGACTGGCGCACAAGCTGAAAGGGCAATATTACTCTCCCACTGTTTTTTATGTTTTTTTTGTTTTTTTCAGGGAGACTTTAGAAACCAAATAATATTAAAAAAACCAAAAAAAAAAAAGGCTTTCTATGGCCCACTGAATGAGAGGGAGAGAGGTGGCACACCCAGGAGTCAAGACTGGCACACAAGCTGAAAGGGCAATATTACTCTCCCACTGTTTTTTTATGTATTTTTTGTTTTTTCAGGGAGACTTTAGAAACCCAATAATATTTAAAAAAAAAAATAAATAGGCTTTCTATGGCCCACTGAATGAGAGGGAGAGAGGTGGCACACCCAGGAGTCAAGACTGGCACACAAGCTGAAAGGGCAATATTACTCTCCCACTGTTTTTTTAGGTTTTTTTTTTTTTTTCAGGGAGAATTAGAAACCAAATAATATTAAAAAAAAAAAAAAAATAGGCTTTCTATGGCCCACTGAATGAAAGGGAGAGAGGTGGCACACCCAGGAGTCAAGACTGGCACACAAGCTGAAAGGGCAATATTACTCTCCCACTGTTTTTTTATGTATTTTTTGTTTTTTCAGGGAGACTTTAGAAACCCAATAATATTTAAAAAAAAAAATAAATAGGCTTTCTATGGCCCACTGAATGAGAGGGAGAGAGGTGGCACACCCAGGAGTCAAGACTGGCACACAAGCTGAAAGGGCAATATTACTCTCCCACTGTTTTTTTAGGTTTTTTTTTTTTTTTCAGGGAGAATTAGAAACCAAATAATATTAAAAAAAAAAAAAATAGGCTTTCTATGGCCCACTGAATGAAAGGGAGAGAGGTGGCACACCCAGGAGTCAAGACTGGCACACAAGCTGAAAGGGCAATATTACTCTCCCACTGTTTTTTTATGTATTTTTTGTTTTTTCAGGGAGACTTTAGAAACCCAATAATATTTTAAAAAAAAAATAAATAGGCTTTCTATGGCCCACTGAATGAGAGGGAGAGAGGTGGCACACCCAGGAGTCAAGACTGGCACACAAGCTGAAAGGGCAATATTACTCTCCCACTGTTTTTTTAGGTTTTTTTTTTTTTTTCAGGGAGAATTAGAAACCAAATAATATTAAAAAAAAAAAAAAAAAAAAAAATATAGGCTTGCTATAGCCCACTGAATGAGAGATAGCGCACACACAGCAGTGGCACACAAGCCCTGACTGAGGCCAATATTTTTCTCCCACTGATTGATGTAGTGTTTCTGTGTTGAGGTAGATTTTAGAACACAAATCACGGAAAAAATAAATAGGCTTTCTATGGCCCACTCAGTGAGAGATGGCACACACAGGGATGGCACTGTAGCAGAAATGCCAATCTTAATCTCCCCCAAAAAAAAATCAAAAAAAAAAAAAAAACTGTCCTACAATTACTATCTCCCTGCAGTAATGTAAGCCAGGTATGGCAGGCAGCAATAGGAGTGGACTGATGCACAAATTAAATAAAAAGTGTGGACAAACAAAAAAGATAGCTGTGCAGAAAGGAAGGAACAAGAGGATATGTGCTTTGAAAAAAGCAGTTGGTTTCCACAGTGGCGTACACACAGCAATACAGCTATCACGGAGCCTTCTAGGGCAGCCCAATGAGCTACAGCGCTGAGGGGAAAAAAAAAAAAAAAATAGCTTCCACTGTTCCTGCACACCGAAGGTGGTGTTGGACAGTGGAAATCGCTGCAGCACAAGCGGTTTGGTGGTTAGTGGACCCTGCCTAACGCTCTCCCTGCTTCTGATGAAGCGGCAGCAACCTGTCCCTAAGCTCAGATCAGCAGCAGTAAGATGGCGGTCGGCGGGAACGCCCCTTTATAGCCCCTGTGACGCCGCAGACAGCAAGCCAATCACTGCAATGCCCTTCTCTAAGATGGTGGGGACCAGGATCTATGTCATCACGCTGCCCACACTCTGCGTTCACCTTCATTGGCTGAGAAATGGCGCTTTTCGCGTCATTGAAACGCGACTTTGGCGCGAAAGTCGCGTACCGCATGGCCGACAAGCACAGGGGTCGGATCGGGTTTCATGAGACGCCGACTTAGCCAAAAGTCGGCGACTTTTGAAAATGATCGACCCGTTTCGCTCAACCCTATTCCTCAGTGCTAGTATATATTAAAATTCTTTTTAAAAGCTAATTGTTAAATAATATTCATTGCCTATTGCTTAAAAAGCTGACATTTATCTAGCAGTTCTGCAAATGGCGCAATCCGGACAGAGATAAGCAAGCGTCACATTTTACCAGTAGCAATAATTTTCATTAGTCCTCTGTTGCAGTGAGTCAGCAAGGCAATATAAAAAAAATACAAATTTTCTATTGGTTTAAGAAATAGTGTATCTTCATCTAGCAGTTGAGCGATTGGTGCAATTCAGGCAGAGATAGGCAAACGTGACAATTTACCAGTGGCAATAATTTTCATTAGCCCGCTGTTGCAGTGTGTCAGAAAGGTGATATAAAAAAGTACAAATTTTCTATTGGTTAAATAAATAGTGTATCTTTATCTAGCAGTTGTATGACTGGCAAAATCCGGGCAGAGATAAGAAAACATCACAATTACCAGTGGCAATAATATTCATTAGTCCTCTGTTGCAGTGTGTCAGCAAGGCGATATAAAAATACTCATTCTCTATTGGCTTAAGATATAGCACATCTTTATCTAACAGTTGTAATTTTCATTAGTCCACTGTTGCAGTGTGTCAGCACAGCGATAGAAAATTTTTTTTTTCTCTATTGGTTAAATAAATAGCATTTCATTATCTAGCAGTTGTGCAACTGGCGCAATCTGGGCAGAGATAAGCAATTATCACAATTTACAAGTGACAATAATTTTCATTTGTCCACTGTTGCAGTGTGTCAGCAAGGCAATATAAAAAATGCAAATTTTCTATTGGTTTAATAAATAGCATACTTTTATCTAGCAGTTGTATAAGTGGGGCAATCCGAGCAGAGATAAGCAAACATCACAAATTACAAGTGGCAACAATATTCATTAGTTCTCTGTTGCAGTGTGTCAGCAAGGCAATATAAAAAAATACTAATTCTATGGGTTTATTATCTAGTGTTTCTTTATCTAGCAGTTGTGCGACCAGTGCAATCTGGGCAGAGATAAGAAAACATCACAATTACCAGTGGCAATAATATTCATTAGTCCTCTGTTGCAGTGTGTCAGCAAGGCGATATAAAAATACTAATTCTCTATTGGCTTAAGAAATAGCACATCTTTATCTAACAGTTGTAATTTTCATTAGTCCACTGTTGCAGTGTGTCAGCACAGCGATAGAATTTTATTTTTTTTTCTATTGGTTAAATAAATAGCGTTTCATTATCTAGCAATTGTGTGACTGACGCAATCTGGCCAGAAATAAGCAATTATCACAATTTACAAGTGACAATAATTTTCATTTGTCCGCTGTTGCAGTGTGTCAGCATGACAAAAAAAAAAAAATTATGGGTTTAATAAATAGCATTTCTTTATCTAGCAGTTGTGCGACTGGCGCAATCCAGGCAGAGATAAGCAATTGTCACAATTTACAAGTGACAATAATTTCCATTTGTCCACTGTTGCAGTGTGTCAGCAAGGCAATATAAAAAATGCAAATTTTCTATTGGTTTAATAAATAGCATACTTTTATCTAGCAGTTGTATGAGTGGTGCAATCCGAGCAGAGATAAGCAAACATCACAAATTACAAGTGGCAACAATATTCATTAGTCCTCTGTTGCAGTGTTTCAGCAAGGCAATATAAAAAATACAAATTTTCTATGAGTTTATTATATAGTGTATCTTTATCTAGCAGTTGTGCGACCAGTGCAATCTGGGCAGAGATAAGCAAACATCACAATTTACCAGTGGCAATAATTTTGATTTGTCTGCTGTTGCAGTGTGCTAGCATGGCAATAATAAAAATACAAAACATTATTGGTTTAATAAATTGCGCATCTTTATCAAGCAGTTGTGTGACTGACGCTATCCGGGCAGAGATAAACAAACGTCACAATTTACCAGTGGCAATAATTTTGATTAGTCTGCGGTTGCAGTGTGTCAGCAAAGTGATATAAAAAAATACTAGTTTTCTATTGGTTTAATAAATAACATATCTTTTTCTAGCAGTATCCTTATAAAAATGTCAAGCAAAGGCTGCATAATAACATGGCGGTGGATGTGGCAGTGGTGGCAGGCAAAGCCCAAAATTCAAATGGACATGTTTTAGCTGGCATTCTAAAGTGATGGGGAAAATGTATTCCACTATCTAGCTAACAATTTGGAGTGATGGACCTCCCAAATGTAGGCGTGAGAACCCTCGCAAATGTTCAATGAAAAAATAAAGCCAAAACTCTCTGTGAGAACATAGGCTAAAGGGGAGGTATAAATTTGTATTTTTTTTATTTTATTTTTGCATTATATACATGTAATATGAAGGAAAAAATGTTTCTTAGCATTTTTCCCTTTAAAAAAATTAGGTTTGGTTTGATAAGTCTTTTTATAAACCGGCACAATAGTCTGACAACAATGTTCCCAGATACCATATTTGAGTCAGAAAGGCATGCAGGCATCTTCTCCATGCTGTTCTCATTTAGTTTTAACTCTTTCTCATCCATTTCAGCTTTTTCCCATGCCCCCAGATCTGTTTGTATGGTCCAGCAGAAAAATATTCCGCTTTCCCAGTGACTTGCATTGGGTTCGTTATTCGGTACAAATGCACGGATATTGGAAATTATTTGTGCCGATTTTCCCAAATCCAAATATTTCACTATTCACTCATCACTACTACATATCTAATTCATGTATACCTGATATACGAATCCAATTTTCGAACCATACACTCCATAACATTACTGGAGAAGTTGCCTTTTCAGCTTCCTTTTCAGACGTGTAGCTACCAAAGTAGAATTTCCTGCTCCTGCTTTTTTCATAACGAAGGTGGAGAATTGAGGTATAAAAATTAAAGAAAAAAAAAAATAAATATATATATATATATATATATATATATAGCTGTGGGAAAAATTAACAGACCACTGCAAAATGTTCAGTTTGTCTGATTTTTTTTTTTATAGGTATATTTTTGTAAATTGTTCATTTATTCTATAAACTTCTAATAACATGTCTCCGAATTTCCAAGCAATAAATTTTGTATTTTTTTCTGAAAAGGAGAAATGGTCAAAATGAAAAACAATCCAGTGCTTCCAGACCTCAAATAATGCAAAGAAAATAAGTTCATAATCATTTA
This sequence comes from Ranitomeya variabilis, assembly GCF_051348905.1. NCBI lineage: Eukaryota > Metazoa > Chordata > Amphibia > Anura > Dendrobatidae > Ranitomeya > Ranitomeya variabilis. Next base: position 1,005,922,920 of record NC_135232.1, on the reverse strand, counting down.
GAAACAAGAATACTAATGTTTTAACTCAAGAAGAGTTCAGAAATCAATATTTAGTGGAATAACCATGATTTTTTGGCTTTTGGGCATACACCTTCCAAGGGTAACATTTTTAATTACAGTGTTTTTGTCAAGGGGCAAAGACGTGTTAAAAATAGAAACAAATTGTAAAAAAAATACACAGTGTAGCTTTTTGCATAACTGTTTTAGTAGTCCATTTTCCATAAATACCACAAACTAATGCAGACTTTTGCATGTAACTACATGGCATTTTTTATAAAAAAGAATCTGTCAGCAGGATCATCCCTCTTAAGCCAACTGTATGGGCATGTAGGTCATAGGAAGCTGAATATAATGATACCTTGATATTCGTGATGTTCAGGATTATGAGCCAGACTCTGATTTGCATGAGAATCTTCCTCCAAAGCTTACCAGTGTGAGGTATGTAGCTAACATGGAAAAGGAAAAATTAAATTTGAGTTCTTGCAGCACATTTTTGCAGCTCTCTGTCCTCTGCTGTAGTGCAACATTATCACAACCTTATCTGCCTGTGAGATGGAAGCTGAAGCTCTAAAGAAACCTGCAAATGTGTCAGGTATAACCAGTGTGACTCATATCAGATGCCTTATAGTTGTCCACATAAATTTTTCCCCTCGTTACTCATACTTTGTCCGCACTCATCTCCCCACTGACCTTACTATGGCTGCACCATACCCCCACTCATCATACTGTGTCCACACCCAACCTCCCACTCACCATAATGTGTCTGCCCATTTCCCTCCATTGTTCCCCAAACTTGTGTCGTCAAATCTTCCGTTACTCTAAATCTCCTCCACCCCACACTAAATTTCCCCCTTCACACAGAATAAATCCCCCTCTGCACAGAATTAATCGTCCCCCCTCCACACAGAATTAATATTCCGCCTCCACACAGAATTAATCTTCCCCTACACACAGAATTAATCTCCCCCCTCCAGATAGAATTACTCCATCCCCCGATATCTTCAACTCCACTGCCACAAGAGGACTTACCACTGGTGCACTTCTCTCATCTGCGTACCGGCAAATAACGTCAGCTTGACAGCCAGCTCAGAGGACGACCGAATCCCAGCATGGGGTGGTGACAAAATGCAGCCACCAGGGGAGACACCTCAGACCGCCGCATTAGGTGGCCTAACTGCACCCTCCTGCCAGCTGTGCCCTTGGCAGATGCCGGCCTGCTCCTCCTAGATATGCATTTGTTACCAATTGTTTAGGTCCCTCCTGGGCATGTTGTTAATTTTGCTGTCAGTGTCGCTGTCAGAGACTGACAGCAGCATTTAACAGGTTAACAGCCTTGGGCAGAGCTCCACTCCACATGTGGCTGTTAGAGGCAGATAATGGCTGAATAGCACAGACGTGTCCTGAGCCCGCATCAAAGACAAAGGAGCTGACATATGATGTAACTGTACTTCATATGTCGATAAGGAGTTCAAGAGCTTGAAATTAGTTCAAACCAGTCCTAGTAGACTGCAGAATATTAAACATGTCTTTCTAGGCTATTGTAGGCAGTATTGAGTTTGTGGTGAACAGAATTGTGGGAATCAAGTTTTCTGGAAACATTTGACAAAGCTGGCAATTGGGAATTTCAAATGATTCGCTCGCCTCTACCCAATATCAATCTATTATATTATATGAACTGGAGCCTTGGAAAAGTTCCCACGCTCGAGTTCATATGAAGACATCCAGCAGAGGGCGCCTCACCGCAACTCAAGGTAACTACAGGTCACCCAGCTTTCCTTTCAGTACCCGGGGGTTTACAGGCACGAGCGAGTGCATTAGCACAGCTCCTGGCTGTAAAATAATTTAACCCCTTCAGATGGATTTACATTGTGGGACATAACAACGGAAGGTATGGAATATTGTTGTTTGTTTTTTTAACTTTGTTACAGAACGAGGGTCTTCAGGTGGATTAAGAGTCTAATAAAATATTACAACACCCTGTGTCTTTATTTCATTAAAATACTTTGTAATCATGTGTGTGTGTTTTATTAACCATTTAGCACTATTGGATTAATAATGGATAGGTGTCATAATTGACACCTCTCCATTATTAATCTGGCTTAATGTCACCTTACAATAGCAAGGTGACATTAACCCTTCATTACCCCATATCCCACCGCTACATGGAAGTGGGAAGAGAGAGGCCAAGTGCCAGAATAGGCGCATCTTCCAGATGAGCCTTTTCTGGGGTGGCTGGGGGCAGATGTTTGTAGCCAGAGGGGGCCAATAACCATGGACCCTCTCTAGGCTATTAATATCTGCCCTCAGTCACTGACTTTACCACTCTGGTTGAGAAAATTGCGCGGTAGCCCACGCCAATTTTTTCCGTGATTTAACCCTTTATTTTACAAGCTACAGTGCCCAAATTTTGCACATACACACTACTAACATTAGTAGTGTGGAATATGCAAAAAAAAAAAGGGATATGAGATGGTTTACTGTATGTAAACCATGTCTCATATCCTGTCGGGTTTGGGAAGGAGAACTGAAAAGCCGGCAATTGAATTACCGGCTTTTCACATATATCGCGCTGAATTAAATATACACTCACTGGCCACTTTATTAGGTACACCTGTCCAACTTCTTGTTAACACTTAATTTCTAATCAGCCAATCACATGGCGGCAACTCAGTGCATTTAGGCATGTAGACATGGTCAAGACAATCTCCTGCAGTTCAAACCGAGCATCAGTATGGGGAAGAAAGGTGATTTGAGTGCCTTTGAACGTGGCATGGTTGTTGGTGCCAGAAGGGCTGGTCTGAGTATTTCAGAAACTGCTGATCTACTGGGATTTTCACGCACAACCATCTCTAGGGTTTACAGAGAATGGTCCGAAAAAGAAAAAAAATCCAGTGAGCGGCAGTTCTGTGGGCGGAAATGCCTTGTTGATGCCAGAGGTCAGAGGAGAATGGGCAGACTGGTTCGAGCTGATAGAAAGGCAACAGTGACTCTAATCGCCACCCGTTACAACCAAGGTAGGCCTAAGAGCATCTCTGAACTCACAGTGCGTCGAACTTTGAGGCAGATGGGCTACAGCAGCAGAAGACCACACCAGGTACCACTCCTTTCAGCTAAGAACAGGAAACTGAGGCTACAATTTGTACAAGCTCATCGAAATTGGACAGTAGAAGATTGGAAAAACGTTGCTTGGTCTGATGAGTCTCGATTTCTGCTGCGACATTCGGATGGTAGGGTCAGAATTTGGCGTAAACAATATGAAAGCATGGATCCATCCTGCCTTGTATGGAGCATCTTTGGGATGTGCAGCCGACAAATCTGCGGCAACTGTGTGATGCCATCATGTCAATATGGACCAAAATCTCTGAGGAATGCTTCCAGCACCTTGTTGAATCTATGCCACGAAGAATTGAGGCAGTTCTGAAGGCAAAAGGGGGTCCAACCCGTTACTAGCATGGTGTACCTAATAAAGTGGCCGGTGAGTGTAAATACAGAATATATATATATGTGTCTCAATGACATATATATATATATATATATACTGTATATATGTTTTAACGAACATTTGAGCACATAAATCCATTAGATGTTGGTTTTGCAAGCCTGCGAGAAAATATCGCAGTATGGATGCCATACGGATTACATACGGAGGATGCCATGCGCAAAATACGCTGACACACCCTGCCTACAGATGACACACGGATCACTATTTTGGGGACTTTTCTGCATATTACGGCCATAAAAAACGGACCGTATTTACATACGCTGAGTGTGACGCCGGCCTTACATTGGGAAAAAATATACAAGAGACACTGTGTGAGCTGGGTGAACATTCGGTGGTAAGGTAGAGGACATTACTGGAAACCAGAGAAGATGGTGATCAGCAAGTATTTAAACACATCTGGATTAAACTATTAATAAGGGAACAGGGTATAACATTTTTGTTGGGAGCACTTCTTTAAATAAAACTATAAAACTAAATCATATTTAATAAAGTCTTCCTACATACTTGATCTGATATGATACACTAGTATTGCTGTTCTGTCTGTTGTTCTACATTGGCAGTTTGTCAGACTCCTGAGTGCTCTTTAATTTGAACAAACTGCAACACTTAAAATAAGCAGTAGACCTCTTTGTAGAAATTAGTTGTTGCAGCTCTTTAAATTATCCTGTGCCACACGTTCACCTCCCATGCTGCCTTTGAAAGAACATTTATATGTTTCTGGTACAATTCAAGCATAGCCGAAACCAGCAGGTTATTATAAACAGTTGCAAAATGAACATAAAGCAGGTTCTTCCATTTTTTTTTTTTCCTTTTAAGAATTTCAAGAAGTTTTTGGACTTTGGCTCAGATTTGAGAATCTTTTAAATACAGCAGAATTCATATTAGTTGTAGAATAAATTATGTGCTGTACAATTCTTAGTTCTACTCATCTCATAGCTTAGTTGCTTGTATTAACTCAAACTCTTAGCAGTTGTTTCAATCATTGCTAAAATATATATCACCAGAGAACAGACCTCACATAGATGCACTCCGGACAATGTGGTGACTTCATTCATTACTTCATTGCTAAATGCTATGCTGATTTATTTAATTATACTTGGACTGAAAAATGACAAATATTTTAGTCCACTTATAATCAAAACTACATGGAATCAGATTGTAATATTATCATGGGGATCATCTGGCTACAATGTACCTGGAGATGTCACCAGCTGTTTATGTTCAGTGGAACTAAATGTATTCATGTGTTTCTTATCTTCTGTTCCAAAAGATTACAACCAAACACTTGCTGTTGGGATAGACTACGTGATATGTGAGCAATATGTTAACTATATTCGATAGCACGCAGAGACAACAAAAAGGTGCAGTCCAGCATATAGTCAACTAGACATGGGAATACAGTAAACATAAAGGGCAATGTGAAAAAAGTAAAATCAAGTGAGAAAATAATGACCAATATGAACTCTTTGAAAAATTTTTCTACTGATTGGCAAATCCTTGTGCTTTGTGTGATTTTTGACTTCCTCATACATGTTTAGCTTCCCCATTCATACTAATAATCTCTGACTACAGCCTAATCTTTAATCCACCATAAAGAGTAACCAAGTGAATCCTAAAACTAATTTTCTGTTTTATTTGTTCAATGAGTACTGCAAATGATGGGATTGATTACTCAAACAATATTCTCCACCATTATAAATTTCCAATTATTTTGAGTCATGTGGATTTATTATGTAGTATGGTTGATTGGTAATGGAAGGGATCATGCTGATGAACACATATGTTCAAGTCTAATTGAATTTGCCTCGATTTAGAAAAAAATTAAATTCTCCTGAATCAAATTGTTTTACTATTCATTTTCTGCAAATTCTGCAAAATGGTGTCCATATGATTGTTCTTTTGCTGCATTGTAGTGGGTTGAGAGAGGAGTTTAAAAAATAATACTATTTGCTTTTCCTCTTACCTGTCCCACTTCCTCCTCAGCTTAATTTCCAGTACCAGTGTTAGGGCTGGCGGAATGCACCAAATAATATAAAGGTAGTAATAAGGTGCGTTCGCAGCCCGGGATCCTCCGTGCAGATATGTTACCCGCTGCTCGGTAATGGCAGAAACTATATGGCTGTATTATAGAAAACAACACGCGGATTAACGTCACCCGTAGTGTTGAGCATTCCGATACCGCAAGTATCGGGTATCGGCCGATATTTGCTGTATCGGAATTCCGATACCGAGATCCGATACTTTTGTGGTATCGGGAATCGGTATCGGGATCGATATTAATGTGTAAAATAAAGAATAAAAATAAAAATTATTGATATACTCACCCTCTGACGCGCCCTGGTTGTAACCGCCAGCCTCCGTTCATAAGAATGAGCGCTTGAAAGTCCTTAGATGACGTCGCGGCCTGTGATTGGTCGCGGAGCGGTCACGTGACCGCAACGCGACCAATCACAAGCCGTGACGTCATCTAAGGTCTTTCAAGCGCTTGAAAGACCTTAGAAGACGCCGCGGCTTGTGATTGGTCGCGTGGCGGTCACGTGACCGCTCCGCGACCAATCACAGGCCGCGACGTCATCTAAGGACTTTCAAGCGCTCATTCTTATGAACGGAGGCTGGCGGTTACAACCAGGGCGCGTCAGAGGGTGAGTATATCAATATTTTTTATTTTTATTCTTTATTTTACACATTAATATGGATCCCAGGGCCTGAAGGGGAGTTTCCTCTCCTTCAGACCCTGGGAACCATCAGGATACCTTCCGATACTTGGTGTCCCATTGACTTGTATTGGTATCGGGTATCGGTATCGGCGATATCCGATACTTTTCGGGTATCGGCCGATACTATCCGATACCGATACTTTCAAGTATCGGACGGTATCGCTCAACACTAGTCACCCGGTATGTATTGAGGCGATCTCTGTTGACTCATAGAGCTGCTATAACGCAGAATCTGCGCTAGTGTTTGGTCACAGGACTCTGCCCCAAGGACAGGGGTTACAGTTCCTCTTGACCCACTAACGCATGGCGCCGCACCTGCGGTGCCAGGACAAAAATATATAAGAATTTATCACACAGAGTGCGCGCAGCATCGCGCTGGCGAATGCCACTAACCACCTCAACTAGGGAGAGGAAAGTGCACTATTTGTGCACGGCGCCGCACTGGGTAACACTGCTATATTGACGCTGGTGAAACATGCACAGTGCTGGATGGCACTACCCGATGCTAGTCAGCTCCAATCACCCACAGTCAGAAAACAATGCTAGGGAAGGGGATCAATTAGGAGCTTTCACCAGAACATACATGCATCCACACACACCATGATTTCATGTTATACTAACGCATGGCCAAGCGGCCATGCAAACCTTTCATAGTTGCAGCCATCCAGGACCTTGCAAGTGGTCCAATCAGAGCCACTTGAGGAACTGAGCATGTGACCTCCAACCTCCAAAGACAGGTCATTCCATGGGCATGCTCAGTAGGGACAAAGCAGCACTTAGTCACATGAGCGTCTGCTCGCTGCTGAGTAATGCTGGTTACAATAGCTAGACCTGGGGTGGGAGCAGTAACCAGATGCACAGCATCAGCTTGAGCAAGACGCTGGGACTGACGTCTCTGCTGAGCAGGTTCCTTTGTGGCTGAAGAAGAATGGGAGACTGCAGAGGACATGGTTCAATATCCCCCCTGTGCAGCAGCTGGAACTCGACACCTAACAACCAACCTCTTCTTTTCTCTACCCTCTGACAAGCAACATCCTCTTCAGCCCTTTTTTCTCTGCATCAAGTTGACTGACATTGAGTAGGCTTCTGAAACTACTGCACACATCGTGATATCACAGGGAAAGTCATGACGTCATTATATCTTGCCGTGCTCCAACATGCGCTATGATAGCAGAAACCTACTTGATGGAGCTGAGGATTTGATGGTGGGCTGCAACAGCAATAGAACGTGGGTAGCAAGATATTAATGTTTATGACTTTTGAATTTCATTGCCAAATGTGAATGATTTGCCCAATTTTCAGTCTCGGTAATGTTATCTATTGTCAATTGATCAAAATGACTTAGATCTCAGTATAGCATCACAATCCAAATACTTTCTACATAGGTATATGGCAAAAGAAGGACTGCACTGGAGATGAGAAAATATTGAAATTTGAATTCACCAATTTAATTGAATTTATTTTTAAGAATTCAGTTCGTGGCAATCTGATTTACCGCAAATTAATAGTATAAAAATCTCAATTTGCCCTAAAAAGACTTGAATGCCACAGAAGTCTCCTAGTACTCTATACAACCCATTTTAAAGTTTTTTAACGAGAGCACAGCAACATCCAATTCTGCACACACACTGCACATGCTGTTGACTCCAAGGAAGTGCTTAAGTCTTCTATATGTAGTAGCTTCCTCCTGTTATGTTGTTTATGGCTTGTCTGTAGATTTACCTTAACTCCTTCATCCCAAAGTCTGTTTTCACCTTCCCGACGAGGCCAAATTTTTTCAATTCTGACCAGTGTCACTTTCTGTGGTTATAACTCTGGAAAACATCAACATATCCTACTGATTCTAAGTAGAGATGGGCGAATCCAAACAGTAAAGTTTGGCGTCCGTACCGAACTCTGCAGGCACGGACACCAAACACAGACTTCACCAGGACAGGAAGTCTGCGTGCATGACAGCACGGCAAACACCACTTCTGATCAGGGGTGAAATCATTCCCGCCGGTCAGAGAGCTGCGGTTCCCATGCTGTCAAAAGACAGCATGAGCACTCAGCTGTGATCAGAGGTATAAAGTTTACCTGCGGTCACTGGAATCAGCTGATGAGACAACAGCTCCCATCATCTGAAACTTGCTGCTGCTAAAAACAGCAAGAGCAGGAGCAATGGATGGGCGTATTCATCAGCCACTCCTGTGCTGTAAATAGATAATTTTTTAAAAGCGTTAGTTCCCACTATTTTTGATAACCAGCCAGGCAAAACTCACAGCTGGGGGTTGAAACCCTCAGCTGTCAGCTTCAGCAAGGCTAGATATAAAGCTAGGCTTCAGCAAGGCTAGATATAAAAAAATAGAGGTGTCCCCACACCATATTTTTTAATTATTTAAATAAATAATTTAAAAAACGGCATGAGGTCCCCTGTATTTTGGTTAACCATCCAGGCAAAACTCACAGCTGGGGGCTGCAATCCTCAGCTGTCAGCTTCAGCAAGGCTAGTTATCATAAATAGAGGGTCCCCAAGCCATATTTTTTAATTATTTAAATAAATAATTTAACACAACAGCGTGGGGTCCCCTGTATTTTGGTTAATCAGCCAGGAAAAACTCACAGCTGGGGGCTGCAACCCTCAGCTGTCAGCTTCAGCAAGGCTAGTTATCAAGAATAGAGGGGTCCCCACATCATATTTTTTAATTATTTAAATAAGTAATTAAAAAAACAGTGTGAGGTCCCCTGCACTTTTGACAACCAACCTTGATAAAGCAGACAACCGGGGGCTGGTATTCTCTGGCTGGTAAGGGGCCATGGATATTGGCCCCCTAAGCCTAAAAATAGCAGCCTGCAGCTGCCCAGAAAAGGCACATCTATTAGATGCGCCAATTCTAGCCCTTTACCTGGCTCTTCCCACTTGCCCTGTGGCAGTGGCAAGTGGGGTGATAGTTGGGGGGTTGATGACCCTGTCAGATGACATCATGCCCCGAGGTTAGTAATGGAGGGTCGTCAATAAGACACCCCCATTACTAACCCCATAGTTTCATTGTAAGAAAACACAGACACCAAGAATAAAGTCCTTTAATTGAAAGAATGACACAGACTCCTTTAATAATCTAAATGAAACCATAGTTACCACCTCACCATAATCCTTGTCTGGGGGATAAATAGTTTTCAACCTGGATGGTGCCAAGATGCGACCGTCCAGGCTGAGAACCACTGGTGAATAAACAGCTGTGGGGACCCCTCTATTTTTGATAACTAGCCTTGCTGAAGCTGACAGCTGAGGGTTGCAGCCCACAGCTGTGAATTTTGCCTGGCTGGTTAACCAAAATACAGGGGAACCCAACCCATGCCATTTTTAAAAAAAATATTTATTACTGCTCAGGAGCAGCTGATGAATACTCCAATCCACCGCTCTTGCTCTCGCTGTTATTAGCGACAGGAAGTGTCAGATGATGGGACCAGTAGTCCCATCAGCTGAAACCAGTGATTGGAGGTAAACTTTATACCTCCGATCACAGCTGAGTGCTTACGCTGTCTTACGCTATAACCGGCAGGGATGATTTCACAGCTGATCAGAAGCGGTGTCTGCCACACTGTCATGCAGATAACAGCGCAGTAAACACTGGATGTTCGGGCCCCTCATTCTAGTGAATGGGGCCAGGTTCGGGTCCGAGTACTGTTCCTTTTTGCAACTGTTCGGCCGAACCCGAACATCAAGGTGTCCGCCCATCTCTAATTCTGAGAATGTTTGGTCATGACATATTGCACTTCATGATAGTGGTAAATTTTGTTTGATATGACTTGCATTTATTTGTGAAAATACAGGACATTTGGCAAAACTTTGGAAAATGTTGCAATTTTCAAACTTTGAAATTTTATGCCCTTAAATAAGAGTTATTTAAGAGTAAGTCATGTGACCACATGTATGTGATTTGTATACTTGTGGTCATGTGCCAAGTAGACTCATCTGACTTCTCTTATTTCATGTCAACTGAAAAAAGCTGAACCACAATAATACAATCGCAACATGTGGTCATTTGACCGCCCATTTCGCATTCGGAATACCCGGAACTCATGACACCATGCGCTCCGCACGTAACTATTTAGAAGTCTGCAGTCACATGACTGGAAACATTTGTCCCAAGCCTGGATAACACCTTTAACCCATTAGTGAAAGAGCCAATTTGGTACTTAATGACCGAACCAAATTTTACAATTCTGACCACTGTCACTTTATGAGGTTATAATGCTTTAACGGATCCCGCTGATTCTGAGATTGTTTTTTCTTGATATATTGTGCTTCATGCTAATGGTAACATTTATTCGATATTACTTGCGATTATCTATGAAAAAAATGGAAATATGGCTACAATTTTTAACCCCTTCATGACCCAGCCTATTTTGACCTTAATGACCTGGCCGTTTTTTGCAATTCTGACCAGTGTCCCTTTATGAGGTAATAACTTAGGAACGCTTCAACGGATCCTAGCGGTTCTGAGATTGTTTTTTCGTGACATATTGGGCTTCATGTTAGTGGTAAATTTAGGTCGATAATTTCTGAGTTTATTTGTGAAAAAAAACGGAAATTTGGCAAAAATTTTGAAAATTTCGCAATTTTCACATTTTTAATTTTTATCCTGTTAAACCAGAGAGTTATGTGACACAAAATAGTTAATAAATAACATTTCCCACATGTCTACTTTACATCAGCACAATTTTGGAAACAACATTTTTTTTTGCTAGGAAGTTATAAGGGTTAAAATTTGACCAGTGATTTCTCATTTTTACAACAAAATTTACAAAACCATTTTTTTTAGGGACCACCTCACATTTGAAGTCAGTTTGAGGGTTCTATATGGCTGAAAATACCCAAAAGTGACACCATTCTAAAAACTGCACCCCTCAAGGTGCTCAAAACCACATTCAAGAAGGTTATTAACCCTTCAGGTGCTTCACAGCAGCAGAAGCAACATGGAAGGAAAAAATGAACATTTAAATTTTTAGTCACAAAAATGATCTTTTAGAAACAATTTTTTTATTTTCCCAAGGGTAAAAGGAGAAACTGGACCATGCATATTGTTGGGCAATTTGTCCTGAGTATGCTGATACCTCATATGTGGGGGTAAACCACTGTTTGGGCTCACGGCAGGGCTCGGAAGGGAAGGAGCGCCATTTGACTTTTTGAAGGAAAAATTGGCTCCAATCTTTAGCGGACACCATGTCGCGTTTGGAGAGCCCCCGTGTGCCTAAACATTGGAGCTCCCCCACAAGTGACCCCATTTTGGAAACTAGACCCCACATGGAACTCATCTAGAGGCATAGTGAGCACTTTAAACCCCCAAGTGCTTCACAAATTGATCTGTAAAAATGAAAAAGTCCTTTTTTTTCACAAAAAAATTATTTTAGCCTCAATTTTTTCATTTTCACATGGGCAACAGGATAAAATGGATCCTAAAATTTGTTGGGCAATTTCTCCTGAGTACACCTATACCTCACATGTGGGGGTAAACCACTGTTTGGGCACATGGTAAGGCTCGGAAGGGAAGGAGCTCCATTTGAATTTTTGAATGAAAAATTATCTCCATCGTTAGCGGACACCATGTCACGTTTGGAAAGCCCCTGTGTGCCTAAACATTGGAGCTCCCCCACAAGTGAGCCCATTTTGGAAACTAGACCCCCCAAGGAACTTATCTAGATGCATAGTGAGCACTTTAAACCCCCAGGTGCTTTACCGAAGTTTATACCGCAGAGCCGTGAAAATAAAAAATAATTTTTCTTTCCTCAAAAATGATTTTTAGCCCGGAATTTTTTATTTTCCCAAGGGTAACAGGAGAAATTGGACCCCAAATGTTGTTGTCCAGTTTGTCCTGATTACGATGATACCCCATATGTGGGAGTAAACCACTGTTTGGGTGCACGGCAGGGCTCGGAAGGGAAGGCACGCCATTTGGCTTTTTGAAAGGAAAATTAGCTCCAATCATTAGCGGACACCATGTCGCGTTTGGAGAGCCCCTGTGTGCCTAAACATTGGAGCTCCCCGACAAGTGACCCCATTTTGGAAACTAGACCTCCCAAGGAACTAATCTAGATGTGTGGTGAGCACTTTGAACCCCCAAGTGCTTCACAGAAATTTATAACGCAGAGCCATGAAAATAAAAAATAATTTTTCTTTTCTCAAAAATGATTTTTTAGCCCTCAATTTTTTATTTTCCCAAGCGTAACAGGAGAAATTTGACCCTAAAAGTTGTTGTCCAGTTTCTCCTGAGTACGCTGATATCCCATATGTGGGGGAAAACCACTGTTTGGGCACATGCCGGGGCTCGGAAGGGAAGTAGTGACGCTTTGTATTGCAGACTTTGATGGAATGGCCTGCGGGCATCATGTTACGTTTGCAGAGCCCCTAATGTGCCTAAACAGTAGAAACCCCCCACAAGTGACCCCAATTTGGAAACTAGACCCCCCATGGAACTTATCTAGATATGTGGTGAGCACTTTGAACCCCCAAGTGCTTCACAGAAGTTTACAACGCAGAGCTGTGAAAATAAAAAATCATTTTTCTTTCCTCAAAAATGATTTTTAAGCCCGCAATTTTTTATTTTCACAAGGGTAACAGGAGAAATTGGACCCCAATAGTTGTTGCCCAGTTTGTCCTGAGCATGCTGGTACCCCATATGTGGGGGTAAACCACTGTTTGGGCGCACGTCAGGGCCCGGAAGGGAGGGAGCACCATTTGACTTTTTGAACGCAAGATTGGCTGGAATCAATGGTGGCGCCATGTTGCGTTTGGAGACCCCTGATGTGCCTAAACAGTGGAAACCCCTCAATTCTAACCCCAACACACCCCTAACCCTAATGCCAACTCTAGCCATAACCCTAATCACAACCCTAACCCCAACACACCCCTAACCACAACCCTAACCCCAACACACCCCTAACCCTAATCCCAACCCTAACGCTAATCCTAACCCTAACCACAACCCTAACCCCAACACACCCCTAACCATAACCCTAACCACAAGCCTAATCTTAACCCTATTTCCAACCCTAGCCCTAATTCCAACCCTAACTCTAATTCCAACCCTAACCCTAAGGTTATGTGCCCACGTTGCGGATTCGTGTGAGATTTTTTTCGCACCATTTTTGAAAAATCCGCAGGTAAAAGGCACTGCGCTTTACATGCAGATTTACCGCATATTTTCAGCGTTTTTTGTGCGGATTACTGTTGTGAACTCTATTTCTGGGCTCCCTCTTGTGGTCACAAGTGGTACTGTGTGAGTGCTGTCTTTCTGCAGGTTTGTGACTGGCTTCAGCTGTCTCGTTATCTGTGGTCTGGTTTTCTATTTAAGCTCACTTGGACTCTCAGTTCATGCCTGCTGTCGTTGTATTCAGTGCTATTCTGATTGCTCCTGTCTACATCCGTTATCAGTCTCTCCAAGAGAAGCTAAGTTTTGTTTGCTTATTTTTGCTCATCTGTGTTCAAGATGTGTCCTAGTATATGATTTGTTTATTCCAGCTTGCTAATATGTGATTTCCCTGCTTGCTGGTGCTCTGGGGTGCTGAGTTGCTCCCCCCACATCGTTAGTTGGTGTGGGGGTTCTCGCATTCTCTGCGTGGATATTTTTGCATAGGGTTTTTTACTGACCGCACAGATCCCTTGCTATTTTCTGCTATCTAGCGTTAGCGGGCCTCATTTGCTTAATCTGTTTCATCTCTGCGTTTGTCTTTTCCTCTTAACTCACCGTTATTATTTGTGGGGGCTTCTATATCTTTGGGGTTATTTCTCTGAGGCAAGTGAGGTCTGTACTTTCTCTTTAGGGGTAGTCAGTTTCCCAGGCCGTGAAGAGACGTCTAGGATTTCAGGATACGTTCCACGGCTACCTAAATTTAGTGTGTTTGGTTAGGATCAGGTTTTGCGGTCAGTCCAGTTACCACATCCCCAGAGCTCATCCTATTATCTCTCACTTAGCTGGTTAGATTTGTGATCCTAAGCCACTGGGATCATAACAGTACAGCAGGCCCGAAAAGTGTTTAATGCATCGCAGAAGTGGGATAAGAGAAATCCAGAGTACAATTTTTTATTTTTTTTCCTCTCCCTTTGCTGCAGTCTGTCCAGCTTCTCTCATCCCCTTAATCTCTGGGTGGCTTTGAGTTCAGCTGCAGACATGGATATTCAGAGTCTGACTTCTAGTGTGGATCATCTTGCTGCAAGGGTGCAAAGCATTCAGGATTTTGTTGTTCACAGTCCTATGTCTGAGCCAAAAGTACCTATTCCTGAGTTGTTTTCTGGAGATAGATCTAGGTTTCTGAATTTTAAGAATAATTGTAAATTATTTCTTTCTTTGAGACCTCGTTCCTCTGGTGATTCCGCTCAGCAAGTTAGAATTGTTATCTCCCTGTTACGTGGTGACCCGCAAGATTGGGCTTTCTCCCTGGTGCCGGGAGATCCTGCATTGCTGAATGTGGATGCGTTTTTTCTGGCGCTTGGATTGCTTTATGAGGAACTTAATCTTGAGAACCAGGCAGAAAAGGCCTTGCTAGCTCTCTCTCAGGGCCAGGATGAAGCTGAGGTATATTGTCAAAAATTTCGGATATGGTCGGCGCTTACTCAATGGAATGAGTGTGCCCTGACTGCAAATTTCAGAGAAGGTCTGTCTGAAGCCATTAAGAATGTTATGGTGGGGTTCCCCACGCCTGCAAGTCTGAATGACTCAATGGCTTTGGCAATTCAGATTGATCGGCGTTTGCGGGAGCGCAAATCTGCGCACCATCTGGCGGTGTTTTCTGAACAGAGACCTGAGTCTATGCAATGTGACCGAATTCTGACCAGAATTGAGCGGCAAAATCATAGACGTCAAAATGGGTTGTGCTTTTACTGTGGTGATTCAACTCATGTTATCTCAGCATGCTCTAAGCGCGTAAAAAAAATCGCTAAATCTGTCACCGTTGGTACTATACAGCCTAAATTAATTTTGTCTGTTACTTTAATTTGTTCTTTGTCATCCTACTCGGTTATGGCTTTTGTGGATTCAGGTGCTGCCCTGAACCTGATGGATTTGTCGTTTGCCAGGCGCTGTGGTTTTGTCCTGGAGCCTTTGGGATTCCCTATTCCACTGAGGGGTATTGATGCTACACCATTGGCTGAGAATAAGCCTCAGTATTGGACTCAAGTGACCATGTGCATGACTCCTGTACATCAGGAGGTGATTCGCTTTCTTGTGCTGCATAATCTGCATGATGTGGTCGTTTTGGGTCTGCCATGGCTGCAGGCCCATAATCCAGTTCTGGATTGAAAAGCTATGTCTGTTTCAAGTTGGGGTTGCCAGGAGATTCATGGCGATGCTCCTTTGGTGTCAATTGCTTCTTCCACTCCTTCTGAGGTCCCTGAGTTTTTGTCGGACTACCAGGATGTATTTGATGAGCCCAGATCCGGTGCCCTGCCTCCTCACAGGGATTGTGATTGTGCTATAAATTTGATTCCTGGTAGTAAGTTCCCTAAGGGACGACTTTTTAATTTGTCTGTACCAGAACATGCCGCAATGCGGAGTTATATAAATGAGTCTTTAGAGAAGGGACATATTCGCCCGTCCTCCTCCCCTCTTGGTGCAGGATTCTTTTTTGTGGCCAAGAAGGATGGTTCTCTGAGACCTTGTATAGATTATCGTCTTCTAAATAAAATCACGGTCAAATTTCAGTATCCTTTGCCATTATTATCTGATCTGTTTGCTCGGATTAAGGGGTCCAGTTGGTTCACCAAGATAGATCTTCGTGGTGCGTATAACCTTGTGCGTATTAAGCAGGGTGATGAATGGAAAACAGCATTTAATACGCCCGAAGGCCATTTTGAGTACTTGGTGATGCCTTTTGGACTCTCTAATGCTCCTTCTGTGTTCCAGTCCTTCATGCATGACATCTTCCGAGAATATCTGGATAAATTTATGATTGTGTATCTGGATGACATTTTGGTCTTTTCTGAGGACTGGGAGTCCCATGTGAAGCAGGTCAGGATGGTATTTCAGGTCCTGCGTGCTAATGCCTTATTTGTGAAGGGCTCAAAATGTCTCTTCGGAGTACAGAAGGTTTCCTTTTTGGGTTTTATTTTTTCTCCTTCTACTATTGAGATGGACCCAGTCAAGGTCCAGGCTATTCATGACTGGACTCAGCCTACATCTGTTAAGAGTCTTCAGAAGTTCTTGGGTTTTGCTAATTTTTACCGTCGCTTCATTGCTAATTTTTCTGGCGTGGTTAAACCCTTGACGGATTTGACCAAGAAGGGTTCTGATGTGACTAATTGGTCTCCTGCGGCAGTGGAAGCCTTTCGGGAGCTGAAGCGCCAGTTTTCTTCAGCTCCAGTCTTATGTCAGCCTGATATCTCTCTTCCTTTCCAGGTCGAGGTGGATGCTTCTGAGATTGGAGCAGGGGCTGTTTTGTCGCAGAGAAGCTCTGATGGCTCTGTGATGAAGCCTTGTGCCTTCTTTTCAAGAAAGTTTTCGCCTGCCGAGCGGAATTATGATGTTGGTAATCGGGAGTTGTTGGCTATGAAGTGGGCATTTGAGGAGTGGCGATATTGGCTCGAGGGAGCTAGGCATCGTGTGGTGGTCTTGACTGATCACAAAAATCTGATTTATCTCGAGTCTGCCAAGCGCCTGAATCCTAGACAGGCTCGTTGGTCGTTGTTTTTCTCCCGTTTCAATTTCGTGGTCTCGTACCTGCCTGGTTCGAAGAACGTGAAGGCTGATGCCCTTTCTAGGAGTTTTGTGCCTGACTCTCCGGGAGTTTCAGAGCCGGCTAGTATCCTCAAAGAGGGAGTGATTTTGTCTGCCATTTCCCCAGATTTGCGACGAGTGCTGCAGAAATTTAAGGCTGATAGACCTGACCGTTGCCCACCAGAGAGACTGTTTGTCCCAGATAGATGGACCAGCAGAGTTATTTCCGAGGTTCATTCTTCGGGGTTGGCAGGTCATCCTGGGATTTTTGGTACCAGAGATTTGGTGGCTAGGTCCTTCTGGTGGCCTTCCTTGTCGCGGGATGTGCGTTCCTTTGTGCAGTCCTGTCGGATTTGTGCTCAGGCTAAGCCTTGCTGTTCTCGTGCCAGCGGTTCGCTTTTGCCTTTGCCTGTCCTGAAGAGGCCTTGGACGCACATTTCCATGGATTTTATTTCAGATCTTCCAGTATCCCAGAGAATGTCTGTCATCTGGGTGGTGTGTGATCGTTTTTCCAAAATGGTCCATTTGGTGCCCTTGCCTAAGTTGCCTTCCTTCTCCGATTTGGTTCCTTTATTTTTTCAGAATGTGGTTCACTTGCACGGCCTCCCTGAAAATATTGTGTCTGACAGAGGATCCCAGTTTGTGTCCAGATTTTGGCGGATTTTTTGTGCTAAGATGGGCATTGATTTGTCTTTTTCGTCGGCCTTCCATCCTCAGACGAATGGCCAAACCGAGCGAACTAATCAGACCTTGGAAACTTATTTAAGATGTTTTGTTTCTGCTGATCAGGATGATTGGGTGACTTTTTTGCCATTGGCCGAGTTTGCCCTTAATAATCGGGCTAGTTCTGCTACTTTGGTTTCGCCTTTTTTCTGCAATTCTGGTTTTCATCCTCGTTTTTCCTCGGGTCAGGTTGAGCCTTCTGACTGTCCTGGGGTGGATTCTGTGGTGGATAGGTTGCAGCAGATTTGGAACCATGTGGTGGACAATTTGAAGTTGTCACAGGAGAAGGCTCAGCGCTTTGCCAACCGCCGTCGCGGTGTTGGTCCCCGACTTCGTGTTGGGGATTTGGTATGGCTGTCTTCTCGGTATGTTCCTATGAAGGTTTCCTCTCCTAAATTCAAGCCTCACTTCATCGGTCCTTATAAGATTTTGGAAATCCTTAACCCGGTGTCTTTTCGTTTGGACCTCCCAGCATCGTTTGCCATTCATAATGTGTTCCATAGGTCTTTGTTGCGGAGGTATGTGGTGCCTGTGGTTCCTTCTGTTGAGCCTCCTGCTCCGGTGCTGGTGGATGGCGAATTGGAGTACGTGGTGGAGAAAATCTTGGATTCTCGTGTTTCCAGACGGAGGCTTCAGTATTTAGTTAAGTGGAAGGGCTATGGTCAGGAGGATAATTCCTGGGTTGTCGCCTCCGTGCCTTCCATGCGGCTCATCCTGATCGCCCTGGGGGTCTTGATGAGGGTTCGGTGACCCCTCCTCAAGGGGGGGTACTGTTGTGAACTCTATTTCTGGGCTCCCTCTTGTGGTCACAAGTGGTACTGTGTGAGTGCTGTCTTTCTGCAGGTTTGTGACTGGCTTCAGCTGTCTCGTTATCTGTGGTCTGGTTTTCTATTTAAGCTCACTTGGACTCTCAGTTCATGCCTGCTGTCGTTGTATTCAGTGCTATTCTGATTGCTCCTGTCTACATCCGTTATCAGTCTCTCCAAGAGAAGCTAAGTTTTGTTTGCTTATTTTTGCTCATCTGTGTTCAAGATGTGTCCTAGTATATGATTTGTTTATTCCAGCTTGCTAATATGTGATTTCCCTGCTTGCTGGTGCTCTGGGGTGCTGAGTTGCTCCCCCCACATCTTTAGTTGGTGTGGGGGTTCTCGCATTCTCTGCGTGGATATTTTTGCATAGGGTTTTTTACTGACCGCACAGATCCCTTGCTATTTTCTGCTATCTAGCGTTAGCGGGCCTCATTTGCTTAATCTGTTTCATCTCTGCGTTTGTCTTTTCCTCTTAACTCACCGTTATTATTTGTGGGGGCTTCTATATCTTTGGGGTTATTTCTCTGAGGCAAGTGAGGTCTGTACTTTCTCTTTAGGGGTAGTCAGTTTCTCAGGCCGTGAAGAGACATCTAGGATTTCAGGATACGTTCCACGGCTACCTTTAGTGTGTTTGGTTAGGATCAGGTTTTGCGGTCAGTCCAGTTACCACATCCCCAGAGCTCGTCCTATTATCTCTCACTTAGCTGGTTAGATTTGTGATCCTAAGCCACTGGGATCATAACAGATTACACCTGCGGATTGCTATTGAGGAACAGGTGTAAAACGCTGCGGAATCCACACAAAGAATTGACATGCTGCGGAAAATACAACGCAGCATTTCTGCGTGGTATTTTCCGCACCATGGGCACAGCGGATTCGGTTTTCCATAGGTTTACATGGTACTGTAAACCTGATGGAACACTGCTACGAATCTGCAGTGGCCAATCCGCTGCGGATCCGCAGCCACATCCGCACCATGTGCACATAGCCTAATTCTAAGGGTATGTGCACACGCTGCGGAAAACGCTGCGGATCCGCAGCAGCGTTTCCACAGCTGCGGGTCCGCAGCAGCGTGTCCGCAGCAGGAATCTGCAGAAAGAAGTGACATGCTGCGGAATGTAAAGCGCTGCGTTTCCACGCAGTTTTTTCCGCAGCATGTGCACAGCGTTTTTTGTTTCCCATAGCTTTACATTCAACTGTAAACTCATGGGAAACTGCTGCGGGTCCGCAGCAGCGTTTCCGCAGCTGCGGGTCCGCAGCAGTTTCCCATGAGTTTACAGTTGAATGTAAAGCTATGGGAAACAAAAAACGCTGTGCACATGCTGCGGAAAAAACTGCGTGGAAACGCAGCGCTTTACATTCCGCAGCATGTCACTTCTTTCTGCAGATTCCGCAGCGGTTTTACAACTGTTCCAATAGAAAACGCAGTTGTAAAACCGCAGTGAAATCTGCAGAAAAACTGCAGAAAAACCGTGGTAAATCTGCGGTAAATCCGCAGCGGTTTTGCACTGCGGATTTATCAAATCCGCTGCAGAAAAATCCGCAGAGTACCAGAATACATGTGCACATAGCCTTACCCTAGCCCTACCACTAACCCTACCCCTACCCCTAACTCTACCCCTAACTCTACCCCTAACCCTACCCCTAACCCTACCCCTACCCCTAACTCTACCCCTAACTCTACCCCTAACTCTACCCCTAACCCTACCCCTAACCCTACCCCTAACCCTACCCCTAACCCTAACCCTATCCCTAGTGGAAAAAAAAAAAAAATATTTTCTTTATTTTACTATTGTCCCTACCTATGGGGGTGATAAAGGGGGGGGGGGTTCATTTACTATTTTTTTTATTTTGATCACTGTGATGGGTTATATCACAGTGATCAAAATGTACATTGAACGAATCTGCCGGCCGGCAGATTCGGCGGGCGCACTGCGCATGCGCCCGCCATTTTGGAAGATGGCGGCACCCAGGGAGAAGACGGACCGACTCCAGGAGGATCGGTAAGTATGAAGGGGTGGTGGGGGGGTGAATCGGAGCACAGGGGGGTGGATCGGAGCACAGGGGGGAGCGGACACTAGGACGGGGGAGCGGACAGGCGGACGCAGGGGAGTACCGGACTGAACGGAGGACCGGGGAGCAGATCGGTGGCAGTGGCGGGGGGCAGATCAGGATTTCCAGCCATGGCCGATGATATTGCAGCATCGGCCATGGCTGGATTGCAACATTTCACCATTTTCATAGGTGAAATATTGCAAATTGCTCTGATTGGCTGTTGCACTTTCAACAGCCAATCAGAGCGATCGTAGCCACGTGGGGGCAAGGCCACCCCCCCTGGGCTAAAGTACCACTCCCCCTGTCCCTGCAGATCGCGTGAAATTGGAGTTAACCCTTTCACCCAATCTGCAGGGACGCGATCCCTCCATGACGCATACGGTGCGTCACAGGTCGGATTGGCACCGACGTTCATGACGCAGCGTATGCGTCAAAGGTCGGGAAGGGGTTAAAATTTTGCAATTTTAAAATTTGGAATTTTTATGCCCTTAAATCAGAGAGATATGTCACACAAAATAGTTAATAAATAACATTTCCCACATGTCTACTTTACATCAGCACAATTTTGGAAACAAATTTTTTTTTGTTAGGAAGTTATAAGGGTTAAAATTTGACCAGCGATTTCTCATTTTTGCAACAAAATTTACAAAACCATTTTTTTTAGGGAACATCACACATTTAAAGTCATTTTGAGGGGTGTGCATGACAGAAAATACCCAAACTTGACACCATTCTAAAAACTACACCCCTCAAGGTGCTCAAAACCACACTAAAGAAGTTTATTAACCCTTTACGTGCTTCACAGGAATTTTACTTCAGAACCAATTTTTTTTATTTTCACAAGTGTAAAAAGAGAAAATGAACCACAAAATTTGTTGTTCAATTTCTCCTGTATAAGGCGATACCCCATATGTGGGGGTAAATCACTGTTTGGGCACACAGCAGGGCTTGGAAGAGAAGGAGCACCGTTTGACTTTTTCAATGCAGAATTGGCTGGAATAGAGATCGGATGCCATGTCGCGTTTGGAGAGCCCCTGATGTGCTTAAAAAGTGGTAACCCCCCACATGTGACACCATTTTGGAAACTAGACCCTTTAAGGAACTTATCTAGATATGTGGTGAGCACTTTGAACCCCCAAGTGCTTCACAGAAGTTTATAACGTAGAACCTTGAAAATAATATTTTTTTATTTTTTACACAAAAATGATCTTTTCACCCACAAATTCTTTTTTTTCACAAGGGTACCAGCAGAAATTAGACCACGAAAGTTGTTGTGCAATTTCTCCTGAGTATGTAGATACCCCATATTTGGGGGTAAACCGCTGTTTGGACGCATGGCAGAGCTTGGAAGACAAGGAGTTCCATTTGACTTTTTTAATGCAGAATTGGCTGGAAATCCCTGTGTGTGCTGTGGCCGCTCCCAATTAGACTGAGTATTTTGAGCGCTCATCAAGAATGGACTGTACACAACTGTGACAGAACAACATTCCATCAATACTGAAACTTTATTGTACATACATAGTTTTATATTTTCACATAGAAAGGAGTGGTTAGGGGTTGTCAGGGGTGGTTAGTTAATTACCATATTGTCTAGCTCTTCTGTCATTGGTTATCTAAACATATATGGAATATGGTGATTAATGCTCATATGACAGAGGATTAAGCAACTAAACTTGAGTTCTGTGTCTAGGACAAAGTGGAGACATTTGATCAGCAGTCACCAAACATCTGACTCTGTTCTGCTTTTAGGGACGGAAAACCCCATATGATCTGTCTGGTTTATATTAGTTCATGTCAGCCATTTTATGATCTGTCTAGGTTATATTAGTTTGTGTCAGCCATTTTAAACCATTGATTATAATGTATATATTAGCTGTGAGCATATAAGTATATATTTGATTATAGAAGAGTATACATGCAAGTGAGATCTACATGATATATATATTTCTATCACAAGCCCCCCTTAGATATCACTTGCCCTAATCCTAGCCTCCTGTCCCAAAGCACTGCAACTCTTTTGTGCTGTCGGCGAACTGACACAAGCCTAACGCCTGTGCCCCACTCCGTACAGACTTTTCGCAAATGGGCGGTCAGGAGATCTGTCCCTAAAGGGGGTTCGTTGCAATCAGTCTCTTAGTCAATAGCATGTGTAGTAAACGATGTGTAGTCTTTATCAGGTAGGTCATCTTTTCGGTCAGGCCGCAACATCATTCTGGCTTGGGTGTCATCTTCTGGTAGGGGAGCTTTCTTGCCATGCGATGAGTGGATCCAAGTGGGTCTTCCCTCCAGTTTCACAGAGTTTGGTGTCATCAGCAGCACTTGAGCAGGACCATCAAATCTGGGATCAAGTGGTGTTCTCCTTACAAACTTTTTCACCAACACCCAGTCTCCTGGCTTCTAGGAGTGCATACCGGACACTGAATCTGGATCTGGCAATGAAGAAAAAAACTCGAGAATGGATGTTAGCAAGTTTCTTGGTGAGTTCAATTACATAAGCAGACAAAGTATCATATTACATAATCAGCTGCTGAGGGAAGGATACCCCTAACCTGGGACTAGACACAAACAAAATTTCATATAATGACAGCTTTTTCTGGGCCTCTGGGAGTGTGCCTAACACTGAGTAGTGTGATTGGGAGTGTGTAGGCCTAAGTCTGACCCTACTGCTGACTAGATCTCTCGTGTGAGGTTTGCTATGAATGCGGGTCCCTGGTCACTCTCTATCACTTCTGGGACCCCATAGCTGCATATCTTGTCTCTGAGAGTAGCTTCTTTGCAGTAGTCTTTGCTGACTGGTTCTTCACTGGGAAAGCTTCTGGCTGTCATCCTGAGAACATGTCCATGGCCACAAGGGCATATTCGAATCCTCCACTTGGCGGCATCTTGATGTGGTCTATCTGGATCCTCTGGAAGTGGGTACAGTGGTCTGGCAAGACGATGTGTGGGAACTTTCTCCATTCTTCCAGGGTTGCATTGGCCACAGGTCAGACAGCTGTTTATGAACTTGGCTGTTAGGGTGGAGATTTCTGGGGCGAACCAGTAAGCACCAATCGGATCATTCATCTGTGCCTTTAATCTGTGTGTGGGCCCATGTGCCCACTGGACCACGATGAGGTACATGCTTCGGGGTAAACAGGGTTTGTAGTCCATTGAGTATACCCTTCCTTCTTCATGTGCTGCTCTCTTCTGCATCCAGCATTCCTTCTTGTCCTTTGGGGCTTGCTCTTGCAGCTTTTTTGAGCAGATCACAGGATGTCATCTTGTCAGATTTCCTGTCTTCAGCCGTCCTGTAGTAGCCGTCCGGCTCTACGACCTCTTCCACTTTTCCATATTGTCTTCCTTTGACTGCTTCTTTGGTTGCCATATCTGGCATGTTGTTGCCTCGTGCCTCTACTGTGTTTAGTTTTCCATGCGCTTTGACTTTTAGTACTGCCACCACTTTTGGAAGTTGAAGTGTGTTCAGCAGGTCCTTAATGGCTCCATGATGCTTCACGGTTGTTCTGCTTGCTGTGATGAAATCCCTTGCAGCCCAGATGGGTCCGAAGTCGTGTGCTATGCCATGCGAGTACCTTGAATCGGTATACATTTTCTCAGTCTTGTCTTCTGCCATCTGGTAGGCCTTCATCAGCGCTATCAGTTCTGCTTCCTGGGCTGACAGACTGGGCAGCAGACTTCTGGACCACAGGATCTCTTGATTGCTGGTCACTGCAAATCCCATGTGGAATCTTCCTTCATCATCTGCGAATCTGGAGCCATCCACATAGAGGATCAACTCTGGGTTGGTCAGTGGCTCTTCTGCCACCTTGGGTAGTCCTGCTGTTTCCTGTTGCATGATGCTGAAGCAATCATGGTCATCCATCCGGAGCAAATTCAGTTCCCATGCAGACTTTTTATCTGAGGGTCCATATCTGTATCCCCCCTTGGGAGTGGGAGTAGAGTGAACGGGTTGAGGACTGTGCATCTGGAGATGGTGACATTGTTGGGCAGGAGTAGAGAGCACTGGAGGCGAAGATGCCTGGCGGTGGAGAGATGTTTTAGCTGGGTTTGGTTGAGGATTGCTGAGATGTCATGCAGAGCCAGGATTTCCAATGGTTTTTTCCACTGATGTCAGTAGTCCTGTCCAGGAGGGCGTGTGCTGCAACTGCTGCTATCATGCGGGAGGAAGAGGCTCCCCTTGCAACTGGATCCAGGCAAGCTGAAAAGTAGTCCAAAAGTCTCTGCTTTCCCCCCTGAAGCTGTGTCAGGACTCCAGTAGCAAGGCCTTCTCTTCTCATCAAGTAGAGACGGAATGGCTTCTTGTAGTCAGATAGGCCTAGTGCTGGCGCTGAGACTACAGAGCCTTTTAACTTCTTGAACGAACTGAAGGCCACATCTGTCTGGAGGAACGGGGTCACGCTGTTTTATTCACACAGAGGCTGCATATGACGGAAGCATCAGGGATCCAGGCTCTGCAATACGAAACTAGACCAAGGAAGACCTGTAGCACCTTTGGAGTTGTCGGAGGGACCATCTTCTCCACTGTGGTCTTCCGGTCATCTGTCAGGTGTTTCGCCTGGTGAGCAATACAGTGTCTCTGGAACGTAACTTGCTTCAGACACCACTGGACTTTGTTCTTTGAGATCTTGCAGTGCTGCTCCGCCAGGTAGAGTAGGAGATACAAGGAAAGGGCTTTACACGTGTCAAAGTCAACTGCACAAAGGAGTAGATTGTCCATGTATTGTAGCAGGGTTACTTCTGCATGTTCTGTGACCCAGTTGGTGAGGACTGTGGACATTGCTTTGGTGAACCGTGAAGGGCTGTTCTGGGCCCACTGTGGCATCACTGTCCATGTGTGTTGTCCCCCCTGGTGCATTAAGGCAAACAGGGACTGGTCTTCCGGATGAACTGGAACACTGGAGAAAACGTTAGCCAGGTTGTTCACTGTGAACACTTTTGCTGTGGCAGGCACATTTGAAAGCAGAGTGTGCGGATTCGGCATAATTGCAGTTTCAAACACCGTGGCGTCATTCACAGCTCTCAGGTTATATACCATTCTGAACTTGGCTGGCTCTCCTTTTACAGTCTTTTTCTTGATGGGGAAAAGCGGGGTATTGCAAGGCGATGTGCGAGGAACAATGATTCCTATTTCCAGGTAGACCTTCAGTTGGTCAGAGGCAGCTTGACTCTAGGCCTGGCCTGGGCCTTACAAGGGTACGGGGTTCATGGCTTGAGTGACACCCGTACTGGGGCAACTTGAGGTTTTCTCATGTGCTGGGGTCCCTTAGACCATAGACTTTCTGGTACTACATCCAGTACCTCCTTGGGTAGGCCTCATCGATTGTTTAATGTTCTTGTAGGGCCGCCAGCATGACTCTTCTCGGGTCAGGGATGAAGAAAGTGTCACTGTCCCATCTTCCTGGAACACTGTGGTTGCCTTCAGCTTCTGCAGTAGGTTCGCTCCCAGTAGGTTGAGTGGCAGGTCCTTTACACCACAAACTGGGACAGGATAGAGTGTCCTGGCTGAGTGCACACGCTCAGTGGCTTTGTAAGCTGAGAATGTCTGACTTGACCATCAATGCCCATGCGAGACACAGAGGATTCTGATAGGCAGGTGGGATCAGTGAGTTCCACATGTGTCATCACACTTCTGGCTGCACCACTTTGGATCTGACAACGCCATCCACTTTAAGGGTAATTTGAGGTATTGGTCCTGCAGATGAAGTTTTACATGTCAGGAGCATAGTGTCTTGCGGGCCTGGCTTGCTTGCCTCTGTCCTATGGACGGGGTACTTCACTGCTTTCTGCACTTCTTCCTTGACCTGTTTCTCTGGACCAACTCTTGGGTTGCATGGGTCCAGTCTCTTCGGGGGCGTGGGTGCCCTGCACTGGTTCTGGTAATGGCCAAACTTGCCACAGATGTAACACTTGACACTTCTTCTGTCTTTGTAGGGTGGTTGTGCTTCCAGGTCAGTGGTCACCATGAGAGGGGCTGTCTTCTGCACCCCTGGTTGGGACTCAATTCCTTTGGCTACTGTGGACAACGGCATGATGGGTACTGTAGCGGCAGCGGGGTCCGGCCTGCTGATTGAAGCTGCGATGGTAAGACGGGGCCTGCAGGTGCATTCATGGCGAGGCCCGGGGGTGCCATGAGACCGACGGCTGCATCCAACCCAAGGTCTTGGGGCATTACAGGGGCTGCGGCTGCATCTGCCGTCACTTCTTACCCCTGGTCTGACATAGCTTCTCCCCTTTGCTAACCTTATTGAGGTCGGTGTCTCCTCTCTGGAGTCTGCAGCGGTTCTTCCGGTGTGTCGATCGGCACTTTGTAGCGTCTTCACCTCTGGCTCCCCTTCTGGTGTTCTCAGCAGCACGGCACCCTTTTCCTTCTTTGCGCTCTTTGTGGTGCTATAATGGCGGCAGTTTTGGTGACAATCGGCAATAAACAGTCTCCTAGGCGCACATAAAACATTTTGCTGGGTCAGTCCACTGTTATTGACCTGTTCTCAGGCCTAGCCACTATCAGTGGTTTCTTAATTGGCTGTCTCAGTCCATGCACAAAGGCCTGTGTATCTGGTCATGACTCATGAATGGTGAAGCCCAAGTCTTGGAATACTTGCATTACTCTGCCATGAAACTTCTTTACAGACTCTGTCTTTTCCTGGCTCATGTCATGGCTCACTCTCTGAGCTGTTCAATTAGCTGTGGCCCTGACTCCCAAGCGTGTATGTCTGATTCTGCTGGAAGTTTGAATTGTTCCTTCATGATTGGCCAGAGTGCATCACCTGCTTCTATTTTCATTCATGGCCCAGAGATCATTCCAGCTGGCTGCATATGTTTGCTGCTTCTGCTACTCTCTTCGGTAAAATGGCATGGGATGCATCCCTGGATCTGGAAAATTGTCACCTGACTTGAAGTGCAGTGCACATAGTGTAATGGTGGTGCCTCTATCTGCCCTTGCATTCTTGGTGCCTGTGGGTTTCTTTTCTAGTACTGGACAGCATGTATGATGTTCCCTCTTCATCTTCATCAGAGGAATAGTTGTGATGGCTTGTACTGGGGTCATACACTGGCTGATTTTGGACTTAGAAGTTGCTTTTTTATGTGAGGATGTCTCCCCCCTTGCTGAAGCTGTGATGGATTAGGCTTATAGTTCTATGTTGGTGTGAATGTAGGCAGCTCTGACCGGTGCTGAAGCTGTACATTATCAATACATGGTGATATCAAAGTTCATGTAAAACCTTAATGGTCATCACAATATTATTGACTGTGAAATGAGGTAACGGAGGATCTGTCAGTGAGCTCGTTCTGATATCATTCCTCCCCCCTCTGCACCCAGGGCTGAGCTGTCTGCTACCTGATGTGTCTGGGGCTGCCCACTGTGGGGGGGGGCTTTCACCTTGTTTCCCCAATATCACAACTGGCAATGGCTGGACTGTGCCAGGGACATAGAGGGAAACCTTGTGCTGTAAGCACCATATTGTTTGAATTGGGCGTTGGCCCAGCCGGCAACGAAGAGGAAAAAAGAGGAAGAAGAAGAAGGAGGAGGGGTTGATGAGTGAGACAAAGGAATAGTAGGATGGGAGAGAGAATGTGGAGAGAGAGGGAGGAGAAGAGAGGAGAGAGAAGGAGGGGAGAAAGAGGGTGAGGAGAAGAGGGAGGAGAGATGGGTGTGGAGAAGGAAAAGAAGGAGGAGAAAGGTGTGGTGGGCGAGTGGAGAAGGAGGGTGGAGAAGATGGAGGGTATGGAGGAGAGAGATAGAGAGGGGAAGAGAGAAGAGAAAAAAATGTGGAGGAAGAGGAGAGGAAAGGAGAGAGAGAATGCGGAGAGAAAAGACTGACAGAGGGAAAAAGAGGATAGATGAGAACAACAAGAATAATAGAGAGGAGCAAACATGCCCTCTCCCTGTAGGGAGAGACGGGGCGCACCACATACTGTGCAAAAATAACTACCTACTGCGCAGATTCTCCTGTCTCATACCCACAAAAATCACTTCCTGGTTTGCTCACATAACTTTCTGTACCACCTAAACGATGTAAGCTCTGCTGTGCTACTTCATACCATGTATTAGTATTCAGCAATCTAACATCAGCTAACTTCCCTTATTTTCCTTTCTACGTCATGCCATTCCGCAGCTTGAAGTCTGCCATTCTAATGAATTTCACGTACTTTATACCTTCCAAAAATCTTCACATACTTAACACCTTCGTGTTCTGCCACTATCTAGGGGTTGTTTGCTCATCAGGAAATAAAAGACTCTCCTGTTGCTCGGCCACTTTATTCCCCATGGCAAAAGCAAAAAATGAAAAACACACAAAAATGAAAAAAACAGTACTAAGAAAAAGAAAAAACGTCTAAAAATGATTATATAAAACTCTAAGAAAAACCCAAAACGATAAGAAAAACCATCAAAAACTTAGTTCACAACCAAAAACTCAAAACTTTGATACAAGAGGAAAAAAAAGAAAAAAAACTTTTTCCCCCAAAAAAAAGTAAAAAGGTAAAGAGATTGAAGATTGAGGAAAACTTAATTAAAAAACTTTAAAATGCCGCAAAAAGAAAAAGACCCTTTAAGAGAGTAAAAAAAATTAAAAATTAAAACGGCTTTTCTCTACTCCCCTTTTTTTTTTTTTTTAGAATCTCTGCGCTCAAATGCAGTCAGAGACACACTTCCCCTTTCTAATACTGTAATATTATAATATGCAATATCACTAAAATCTCGTATCTGATACACATATGTCACATCAAAAATAATAGGTACAATTTAATTTAACTTCTTCACAAAAAAACTACACATAGCCAGCATTGCAGCTGAAAACAGACAGAAAAAAAAACTGATGTGACAGTGTGATTTACAATGCATCTCTGCTTCAGCTGAAAAAAGAGGAAGTTCATGAGAGAAGGAAAAAAAAAAAAAAAAAAAAACCAAAACTTTCTTTTCACTATTTCATGCTTCTTAAAGAAGCAACACTTGACAGACAGAAACAGATAGACAATCCGAGAGACGCCCTTTTAAATTCTGTGACACATGCAGGTTGCGCTGGGAACAGACAACTATCAATCGCACTGGCACGCATATGCCGGACTCTACCACCCTCCGCTCCGGTCGTCCTGACTGGCCGCCGGCTACGGGAATCTGTGGCAGCCCTTTTTAACTATCACCATCCGAGCCTGGAGCATGGAACTGCCTGTCCCGAGACCTCCTGTCTCTCCTATTGCACGGGAATCTGTGATAGCTTATTCAGCGATTTGACCTCCTGCTGTCTGTTACCCAGCCACCATAAGCAAAAATCACTTTTCCTTCCTTCTCCCGGATCTTACACAAACATAGAACATATACACGGCTCACAGCAGACACCTCCCAGGGTGGATTCGTGGCTACGGATTTTTTACACTACCTGGGAATTGATGACCACACCTGACCGGCAAGAGGCATAGACAAGGACCGGGCACAGGGGACTTTCAGGTAAGATGATAACATTTTCTTACCTTACTTATGGAGCTGCGCAGTCTCCTGCCCCTGCGCCAAGGCCACTGCTACAACTTCCGTATCTCCGGTCAGTAGTGGGTCCACGTGTGCGTTTCATCCGTGCCGTTGGGCGCCATTCTGTTATGGAAATATTAGGGTTGGATAAATATATCCCTGTGTGTGCTGTGGCCGCTCCCAATTAGACTGAGTATTTTGAGCGCTCATCAAGAATGGACTGTACACAACTGTGACAGAACAACATTCCATCAATACTGAAACTTTATTGTACATACATAGTTTTATATTTTCACATAGAAAGGAGTGGTTAGGGGTTGTCAGGGGTGGTTAGTTAATTACCATATTGTCTAGCTCTTCTGTCATTGGTTATCTAAACATATATGGAATATGGTGATTAATGCTCATATGACAGAGGATTAAGCAACTAAACTTGAGTTCTGTGTCTAGGACAAAGTGGAGACATTTGATCAGCAGTCACCAAACATCTGACTCTGTTCTGCTTTTAGGGACGGAAAACCCCATATGATCTGTCTGGTTTATATTAGTTCATGTCAGCCATTTTATGATCTGTCTAGGTTATATTAGTTTGTGTCAGCCATTTTAAACCATTGATTATAATGTATATATTAGCTGTGAGCATATAAGTATATATTTGATTATAGAAGAGTATACATGCAAGTGAGATCTACATGATATATATATTTCTATCACAATAACATTTCCCACATGTCTACTTTACATCAGCACAATTTTGGAAACAAATTTTTTTTTGTTAGGAAGTTATAAGGGTTAAAATTTGACCAGCGATTTCTCATTTTTGCAACAAAATTTACAAAACCATTTTTTTTAGGGAACATCACACATTTAAAGTCATTTTGAGGGGTGTGCATGACAGAAAATACCCAAACTTGACACCATTCTAAAAACTACACCCCTCAAGGTGCTCAAAACCACACTAAAGAAGTTTATTAACCCTTTACGTGCTTCACAGGAATTTTACTTCAGAACCAATTTTTTTTATTTTCACAAGTGTAAAAAGAGAAAATGAACCACAAAATTTGTTGTTCAATTTCTCCTGTATAAGGCGATACCCCATATGTGGGGGTAAATCACTGTTTGGGCACACAGCAGGGCTTGGAAGAGAAGGAGCACCGTTTGACTTTTTCAATGCAGAATTGGCTGGAATAGAGATCGGATGCCATGTCGCGTTTGGAGAGCCCCTGATGTGCTTAAAAAGTGGTAACCCCCCACATGTGACACCATTTTGGAAACTAGACCCTTTAAGGAACTTATCTAGATATGTGGTGAGCACTTTGAACCCCCAAGTGCTTCACAGAAGTTTATAACGTAGAACCTTGAAAATAATATTTTTTTATTTTTTACACAAAAATGATCTTTTCACCCACAAATTCTTTTTTTTCACAAGGGTACCAGCAGAAATTAGACCACGAAAGTTGTTGTGCAATTTCTCCTGAGTATGTAGATACCCCATATTTGGGGGTAAACCGCTGTTTGGACGCATGGCAGAGCTTGGAAGACAAGGAGTTCCATTTGACTTTTTCAATGCAGAATTGGCTGGAATTGAGATCGGACGCCATGTCGCATTTTAAGAGCACATGACGTGCCTAAACAGTAGAAACCCCCCACAAGTGACACCATTTTGGAAACTAGACCCTTTAAGTAACTTGTCTAGGTGAGTGGTGAGCACTTTAAACCCCCAAGTGCTTCATAGAAGTTTATAACGTAGAGCTGTGAAAATAAAAAATAGCATTTTTTCTACAAAAATGATTTTTCGCCCCCAAACTTTTATTTTCACAAGGGTACCAGGAGAAATTAGACTACGAAAGTTGTTGTGAAATTTGTCCTGAGTATGCCAATACCCCATATGTGGGGGTAAACCACAGTTTGGGTGTATGGCAGAGCTTGGAAGAGAAGGAGTTCCGTTAGACTTTTTCAATGTAGAATTGGCTGGAATTGAGATCGGACACCATGTCACCTTTGGAGTGCCCCTGATGTGCCTAAACAGTTAAAACACCCCACAAGTGACCGCATTTTGGAAACTATACCCATTAAGGAACTTATCTAGATGTGTGGTGAGCACTTTGAACCCCCAAGTGCTTCACAGAAATTTATAATGTAGAGCCGTGAAAATAAAAAATCCTTTTTCTTTCCTCAAAAAATGATTTTTTTAGCCTGCAATTTTTTATTTTCTCAAGGGTAACAGGAGAAATTGGACCCCAAAATGTGTTGTTCTGTTTGTCCTGAGTATGTTGATATCCCATTTGTGGGGGGAGACCAACCACTTTTTGGGCACACATCGGGGCTCAGAAGGGAAGTAGTGATGATTTAAAATGCAGACTTTGATGGAATGGTCTGCGGGTGTCATGTTGCATTTGCAGAGCTCCTGATGTACCTACACAGTATAAACTCCCCACAAGTGACCCCATTTTGGAAACTAGATATCCAAAGAGCTTATCCAGATGTGTGGTGAGCACTATGAACCCCCAACTGCTTCATAGACGTTTATAATGTAGAGCCATAAAAATAAAAAATCACATTTTTTCCACAAAAATTATTTTTTCACCCCCAAATTTTTACTTTCACAAGGGTAACAGGAGAAATTGGACCCCAAAATTTATTGTGCAATTTATCCTAAATACGCTGATACCCCATATGTGGGGGAGGCACTGTTTGGGTGCATGGCAGAGCTTGGAAGGGAAGCAGAGCTGTTTTGGAATGCTGACTTTGATAGAATGGTCTGCAGGCGTTATGTTGCGTTATGTTGCGTTTGCCTGATGTACCTAAACAGTAGAAACCCCCCCACAAGTGACCCCATTTTGGAAACTAGACCCCCGAAGGAACTTATCTAGATGTGTGGTGAGCACTTTGAACCCCCAAGTGCTTCACAGAAGTTTATAATGTAGAGCCATGAAAATAAAAAATCATATTTTTTCCACAAAAATTATTTCTTCACCCCCAATTTTTTATTTTCCCAAGGGTAACAGGAGAAATTGGACCCCAATAGTTGTTATCCAATTTGTCCTGAGTATGCTGATACCCCATGTGAGGGGTACCACTGATTGTGCACACATCGGGGCTTGGAAGGGAAGTAGTGACATTTTAAAATGCAAACTTTGATGGAACGGTCTGCGGGTGTCATGTTGCATTTTCAGAGCCTCTGATGTACCTAAACAGTAGAAACCCCCAACAAGTGACCCATTTTGGAAACTAGACCCCCCAAGGAACTTATCTAGATATGTGGTGAGCATTTTGAGCGTCCAAGTGCTTCACAGAAGTTTGACGCAGAGCCGTGAAAATAAAAAATCCTTTTTTTTCCACAAAAATTATTTTTTAGCCCCCAATTTTTTTTATTTTCACAAGGGTAACAGGAGAAACTGGACCCCAAAAGTTGTTGTCCAATTAGTCCTGAGTACGCTGATGCCCCATATGTGGGGGTAAACCACTGTTTGGGCGCATGGCAGAGCTCAGAATGGAGGGAGCACCCTTTGACTTTTTGCTTTCAAAATATTTTATTAGATTTTCATCAATAACGGGGGAGGGGAGAGCTGGGAGGGGAAGGAGGGGAGGGGGAGGGGGGGGAGGGAAAGGTTAAAAAAAAAAAGGGGGAGAGATAAGCCCCCTAACATTAGGGGGAAAACAAATCTGTTTTCACATTTGATATGCATGGTATATAATAATGCAGGAATTATGTACATTTCTAATCAAATCAAAGTCATTTGTAAGAACAGTGATAACATTAGATGTCACAGTGTTTGACTCTTTTATGAGTCAATGAAAGTTTTAGGAGCAGGAGTACTTTTTATGAGTAGCGAATGGAGCATGAACATGTCTGGTATTCAGGTGATAGGTGTAGGAAATTGCTGATCCCATCTGGACCATTTTTTTGCGAATTTTGAGCACTGATTGTTTTTAATTGCGAAGTGGAACTCGTGGGATCTATGTAGGGAGATTCTTGAAATAATGTCTTTTGTTGATGGGGTGTGTTGAGTTTTCCAAAGGGAAGCAATGAAGTTCTTTACCACTAAACAAATGTGAATTACTAATAGTTTCAGATTGTGATCGAGCCGACCGAGTCCAAGGGACAACAAAGCACCCTGGGGCGTCAGATCAAAGGGCACATTGGTAAGTTTGTCGATTATCTCTTTAGAAATTTTCTTCCACATGGTGATTACCGCTGGGCAGCTCCAAAATATGTGCATTATGTCACCTCTCTGGTCACAGCCTCTCCAGCATTGAGCAGAATTTATAGAGTTCATGTGTGCCAATCTGCTGGGGGTATAGTACCATCTTGAAACTACTTTGAAGTGAGTCTCTTGTAGAGACATTGAGAGGGTGGACTGGTAGGAAGTGGTAAAAGCTTCTTCCCATTCTTCAATACTGTATATGTTTTTTATGTCTTGTTCCCATTTAGACATCGGGGGGCTCTTGGAAAGATTAAAATCTGAGTTGAAGCTGTTATATATAAATTTGTGGCTCCAAAATATGTAGTGTCCTACGTTACTTAGAAGTTTAGTGGATGTTTCTGATAGTTTAGGTCTGTTCCCCATGAAAGAACCTATGTTTTTTTTAAGTATCAAGAACTCGAGGAAGGAGGATGAGTGAATACCATATTGGGATTTCAAAGTTTGGAAGCTTATGAATGCCTCCCCTGTGTGGATATCCCCAATTTTCTTTATTTTTGATTCTGACCATACTTTAGGGAGGGTTTGGTCGGTTATGGAATAGGCCAAGGAGATGGGGATATTTTTTAGGATAGTTGAGTGTTTTGGTCCTATTTTTTGGTATGATAGTTTCTTCCAGGCTGTGGCTATTGCCTGGAAGAGGGGGTGCGATACTGAGTTTGGGAAGTTGCCAAATATTGTTTTGTATATGACCGATTTCGGGTGACGATTATTATTTAATGCTGTCTCTAGGTCTAGCCATACTGGTGGACTAGAGCTCTGCAGCCAATGAATACTCTGTTTTATAAGCAAGGTGTGGTAATGGGCTTTAATGTTTGGTATGTTAATCCCTCCGTTGGTTTTACTTTTGTAGAGAGTTTGGGTGGCAGTTCTAGATTTTTTTGAATTCCATATGAAGGCTTTTACTTGTGTCTGTAGGAGGGTGAAGCTGATGTCTGGAAATGGCAAGGGAACGCATCTAAGGATGTAGAGAAGTTTAGGTAGGATGAATAGTCCCATTGTCAGCACCCTTCCCCACCATGACAGTGTGTTGCATCTGTGTGTTAGGATTTCTTTATTTAGTATTTCTTTTAGTAGGTTATAGTTGGATTTTATAGTCCCCTTAATTGATTTGTTTATTATAATGCCCAGGTATGTGAGTTCTTTTTCACACCAATTCAGGGTTGTTGAGTCCTTTATAATTTGGGTTTGGTCTTTGTTTAGGCCTATTGGAAGTATATTGGACTTGGTTTCGTTTATTTTAAAGTTTGAGAATGTGGAGAATCTTTCTATAATCTGCAGCACTTCGGGAATTGAGACTTCTGGGTTAGAGAGGGATAATATGATGTCATCTGCGAAGAGTGAAATTTTGTGATGTCTAGTGGGTGTGGAGATACCTGAGATTTTGTTGTTGGATCTTATTATTTCGGCTAACGGTTCAATAGTTAAGTTAAATAGGATCGGTGAGAGAGGGCAACCTTGTCTAGTACCATTTCTGATACTAAAGGGGTCCGAAATTTGACAATTACAGTAGACGCTGGCCTTAGGATCGGAGTATAGGGCCATTATATGTGATATCAAAATTTTGTCGAAGCCGAATTTGGCTAGGCATTCTTTCAGGAAGTCCCAGTTAACTCTGTCGAAGGCCTTTTCAGCGTCAAGCGACAGTAGTGTAATGGGAATTCCTTGTCTCCTAGCCCAGCTTGTGATGTTGATGATTCTTCTAGTTGCGTCTGCTGGTTGCCTACCTCTCACAAATCCCATCTGGTCATTTGGTATCAATCTTGGGATAACCAGACCAATTCTATCTGCAAGAATTTTAGAATAGATCTTGACATCTACATTTATTAAAGAAATGGGCCTAAAGTTCTCCATGGTCTCAGGGTCTCCTTTTGTTTTGGGAATCACCGATACAGTGGCCGCTAGCATCTCCGCAGGGAAGGAGCCGCCTCGGAAGATATAATTAAATGTATCTGCCAGGTGTGGGGAAAGGTTATTTGAGAAAGCTTTATAGTAGGCATTTGTGAATCCATCTGGGCCTGGGGATTTGTGAAGACCAAACTTTTTGATGACAATTTCTATTTCGTCAGGGGTAATAGGGGCATTAAGGGTGGTGAGTTCTTCTGGTGTTAGGGTGGGGAGGTTTATTTGTTTTAGAAATTCTTTGATTTTATCTATTTTATCTAATTTGTCCGTAGGGTCATTTATTTGGGGATTTATGTTGTATAATTTGGAGTAGAATGCTGCAAATTCATTTGCTATCTCCTTTGGGTGAGAGGTTTTGCCCATCCCATCTAGCCTATTGATTCTACTGATTCTACTGTTGATTCTATTTTTTTTTATTTTGTTAGCCATATACTTAGTGGGTTTATTATGGGATGTGTAAAATTTGTAGTTTGACATTTTTACAATGTTGTCGTATGGCGAGAATAAAGTCTCTCTGAGTTCTGTTCTTAGTTTAGAGAGTTCATTTTGAGTATTTTGGGGGGTATGGTGTTATTGATTAGATAATTCTCTAATGTCCGAATTTTATTTGAAAGGTCATGAATTTTTTTTCTGGACTCCTTTTTTTCTTTGGAAGCTATTCCCATCAGCACTCCTCTGATTACCGCCTTGTGGGCGCACCAGTTGATGCAGGGATTAGTTGACTCTGGTTTGTTTACCTCAAAGTAATTATTTATGGCGTTTAGTATTGTGGTTTTATTAGCTGGGTTGTGTAGGATCTTGGCGCTGCATTTCCATAGTCTGGCATTCAGAAGGGGGGGGCCTATTAAGATTTTCCCGGAGACTGGGGCATGGTCTGAGATTGTCCTATCTCCAATTGAGATTTCTTTGATTTTTGTCAAGGAGTATATGTCTGTAACAATTAAATCTATTCTCGAAGCTGTTTGGTAAGTGTCCGAAAAATGTGTGAATTCTCTAGAGTTGGCGTTTAGGCATCTGAAGCAATCAAATAGTTCGTTTTTGTCTAACCAGGTATTAAGATAGTCAGCGGCGGGCCTATTTTTGGAGGATGAGTCTAATTTATTATCCGGGGTGACGTTGAAGTCGCCCAGCAGAAACAAATTGCCTCTTCTGACTTCTTCGATTTTTTTCATGGTTTTGTTTAGGAAAGGGATTTGGCCTACGTTTGGAGCGTAGATGTTTGCTATTGTACACTCTTGATCGTTAATTTTACATGTAAGTATATGGAAGCGGCCTTTATTGTCTTTGAATTCCCCCAAGGCCTCAAACGGGGTTGAGCTATCAATCATTGTTAAGACTCCTGCTCTTTTCTTTGTGTTGCATGCTTCAAATATGTGCGGAAATTTATGGTGGTTAAAATAAGGATGGTTACCTTCCAGGAATTTGGATTCCTGTAAGCAGATAATGTTGGCCTTGGACTCAGTCAGCTCCCTCCACAGTGCGTGTCTTTTTCTTGGGTTGTTGAGCCCTCTAACATTATATGAGATCAGGTTCAGCTCCATTGTGTGTTTTGCTGAGTGACTAGAAGATAAAGATGTGAGGTTGTTTAGAACTTAGGGTATTAACAAATATTAGTAACAATTTCAACTTAACTTTACTAGTAAACAGTTATCAGACAATAGCGACTATTCCTGCAAGAAAGAAAAATGATTAGTCCTTTTTAACAACGTAAGATGAATGGACAGGTAGATCCAGAGGGATGCTACCACCTCTCGATGGGGAACTCCTGTGGAAAAAGAAACAGGGACAACATCCTAAAAGCAGGAAAATCTAGTCAGCAATCACCCATCAGTGGCATTAGTGTCTTTTTTTTTTTTTTCAGTCTTTGGCTCTAGTGTAGTTGTCTTTGATAGAGTGGATGAAGTCCATTCCATCTCTAGGTGAGTAAATTGGAGTGATCCGACCTTTAAAGTTCACTAGCAGCTTCAGTGGGAAGCCCCATTTGTAGGGTATGCCCTTATCCCTGAGGAATGAGGTGACATTGTTGAATTCTTTGCGGCCTTCCAATGTCTCTTTGGATAAGTCCGGAAAAACTTTCAGGTCTTTGTAAGGTTCAGGGAAGAACTTGTTCATTCTAAGATAGTTGATGATTTTTTCTTTGGTTTGGAAAAAATGGATCCTTAGAATGGTATCCCTTGGGACATCCGAAGAGATCTTAGGAGGTCGAGGGAGCCTGTGGGCTCTGTCAATTATAAGATCAGAAGGAGACAGCTCCGGGATTGCTGTCTTGAAGATATCTTGGATATGCTGTGAGAGGTCCTCTTGTTTGATTGATTCCGGGAGCCCTCTAATTTTTATGTTGTTTCGACGTCCCCTATCCTCGATGTCTGCCACTTTAACTTTTAATTTGTGGATCTCTGCTGAGAGGTACTCTAAGTCCACAGATGATTCTGCAGCTCCATTTTCAATTTTTTGGATTCTTTTCTCGTGGTTTTCTAGTTGTTTGTTGATTTTGTCACATACTTTTTCCATCTCTTCTATAAATTCTTGCTTCTGCTTTTTGAATTCTGCACCAATCATTAATCTAATTTCCTCGACCATACTTGACTGTGATTTTTGGTTTTGAGGGTTTGTTTCTGATTGGGTTCTTGGAGGGCTCTCTCTCCTGGGTCTTTGTTTGTCAGGGCTTTGGTTGGGGCTACATTCGTTGTAGGATTCATCTGAGTCGCTTAGGTCTCTTAGGTCTTCGTATTTTTCCCCTGAAGCACCTGGCATATGTCTTTTGGAAGAAACAGAAGAGTCCATTTTTTCTAGTAGGTGGGGATTTCCATCAGTTCTTGTCTGTCTTTTAACTGTTGGTTGCTGGTTTACGTCCCTCGTAGGAGATCTAGATCTGGCTCTGTGGGGACTAATGAGGTTTACTTGGTCTCTGTGTGGTTTATAGCTGCTGTATGTTTTGGTAATATGAAACAACTCACAGAGAAAAGCAACATGGGTTCCATATATAATGATCCCACTGTCAAATTGACTAGGTACCCAAATACTACCGGACTAATAAGTGTATACTCCCAGAACACATTTTAACACTACAAGAAATTGGAGTTCCATACACAAACATTATATAAAAGCACAATAAACTTTATTGGAATTTACACAAGTTAATAAAATATAACATACACAAAATAATAAGGAAGGACAAAACACCTAGATGAAAACAATTAGGCCCCCGGCATGAAAAGTAGATAATGGTGATTAATCACACCTTGATACGGGTACATGCAACTTAATGAGAATAATGCCCAGTGCCTGTCATAGTGATCGGCACATATTGAGCATATATAACAATCATAATGCACTCAACAAATAGTTTTCTTACCCATGGTGGAAATAAGTAATATGCCGAGGTACTCAGTCAACCCCCTCTTTAACGCA
The DNA here is from genome assembly GCF_051348905.1 of Ranitomeya variabilis. NCBI lineage: Eukaryota > Metazoa > Chordata > Amphibia > Anura > Dendrobatidae > Ranitomeya > Ranitomeya variabilis. The sequence continues at coordinate 1,005,883,442 of NC_135232.1, read as the reverse complement.
CGTTTCGCGTAAGCTTGTTCACAAAGAGGAAAATGGAGTGAGTTCCCAGCACCATGGTCTCCCCTTAAGTAGTGGCGTTCATGTGAAGTCAATTAGTGGTGCACGTGCGCATCCCGTCCACTACCGGAAGTCGCGTGCCTGCGCAGCTGCTATTAATTAAAAAAGAGCACAAGACGTGCTCTAAGAGTATAAGAAGGTATTCATATGCGGTATGTCAAAATTGCGCGTGCGCAGTACCGCCACCGCCGGAGGTAGTGCGCCTGCGCTGCCGGCTTACATCAGGGGCGCATGTCAAGGGAAATCCCTTTGATGACGTCAATGGACATGCGCGCCTGAAGAGATGAAGCCGAGAACACAGACACCCATCCATTGGCGCCGGGCGCACGCGCAGAGACACAATCCGCCATATTGAAAGAAAAAAATCCCTTTATATACACAAACCTCAACTAAATGTAAGTATTGTTGATCACAGAACAGATTGTATCGCCAAACCAAGTAACCAGCCACATAAGATACCCTCCAGAGGGTGCAACGCACATACATAATATACATATAATAATCAGTGAAAACATAAGAATAATGGAGCGCGCAATGCCAAAACAAAAGTGCACCTAAAAGACCACAGAAGATCATAACAATCCATGTACATATATTGGGCCAACTATATGTGGACCATAAAACACATTATAAATATTAATAAGATGATACATATAAAAATAAGGATCACAACGATCCATAGCCAATACTATAAAGTGACATAATCAGAATGATAAGAATAATGTGTATCTCTTAACACATTCAAAGTACAATATAATACCAAAAGTAATAAAGTGCACAAGTGCAAAAAAGACAGAGAAAAGACCAAAATGTGAATGTACAAATATAATAGCGCGTCCCTCTCTCCATGCACACCGATATCTTCATAGTTTGCGGATAGTAGATTTTCCAGACTTGTAGAATGCCACGCATGAAAGAAGAGAACCATAGGCCAAGAAACTCAATCTAAGGGTATAGACAACAAAATGTAACTATAGAGAAAACAAAAAGTTAAAAACATCCCACCCATTAAAATGCAACATTAGATCCACCAGGACATCTTATTGCTACACAAGGTAGAGACATGTGGATGGTGACATCATAAGAAGGGAGCAAAACTCAACTTTTCATTTAGTCCCACTGGAGACATTGAATTCAGGGTAACGATCCATCTACATTCCGTTTGAGCTAACAGACGCTTCATATTCCCCCCTCTACTACCACAATGTACTTGATCGATTCCCATGATCCGTAGACCCCTAGGGTCACATGCATGTAACATGCGGAAATGCTTAGGGAGGGTTTTTAGGGTGGAAATATCTTCAACCTCCTTAGCGTCAGCGATATCTCTTACATGCTCTCGTACACGAATACGGAGCTGACGCGATGTAAGTCCTACATATATCCTGGAGCAAGGACATGTGGCCATGTATATCACATACGTACTGGCACAGCCGATGCGGTGCCGAATCTGACATTTCACTGAACCATCCGACGGTGAAAAGTGGGTACTCCTAATTAGGTTTTTCTCTTTACAGGCAAGACAATCACCACACGGAAAACATCCCCATGTTGGATGTCGATTTTTTGGGTTCAGGGGATTAATTACTTTTGCCACATAGTGGCTTTTTACAAGCAGATCTTTAATACTCTTACCCCGTTTGGCTGTGAACTGTGGACTTGCAGGAAGATTCACAGCCAAAGTCGGGTCAGTAAGAAGTACTGACCAATGGGCTTTAATGATGTCCTGCATCCGTTTCCATTGACAGTTGTACGTAGAGACAAATCTAGCACAATTGTCAAACGTTGCCTGTTTGTTTTTCCTAAAGAGTAATTGATGTCTATCAGTATTCTTGGCTCTTAGATATCCTTTTTTGATACAGCGATTGCTGTATCCGCGAGCTTTAAACCTCTCTTTTAGATTTTCTGCTTGTACCTCAAATTTTTGATCTGTCGAGCAGATCCGCCTCATCCTGAGGAACTGCCCAACTGGGATGGCCTTGATGGTATGTGTGGTATAGGAGGAGGACGCATGCAACAAGGAATTCACTGACGTTGTTTTCCTATACACATCTGTATGTAACGTCCCCGTCTCATCCACTTCCAGACAAATGTCCAGGAAATCAATTTTTTGTCTGTGCATCTTGTACGTCAATTTGATGTTGAGTGAGTTGCGGTTGAGTTGACCCATAAGTTCTTCAATGCCGGTTTCATCACCCTGCCATATAAAGAATATATCATCAATGTACCTATGCCAACACTGCACTCGGTCCACGAGAGAGACCCCGTCCGCCTGGAAAAGGGATCTCTCCCATAGACCGAGAAACAGGTTGGCATAGGCTGGGGCACAAGCTGCCCCCATGGCAGTACCACGTTTTTGTAGGTAATACCTGTCCTTGAAAACGAACAGGTTATGGGTCAACACAAACCGCAACAACTCCACAACAAAATCACAGACCTGGCCATCCCAGTTGCTATTCCCCAGGAAGAAGCGGACCGCCTCAACACCATCGTCATGGGATATACACGTGTATAAAGACTCCACATCAGCTGTGACAAGCCACATGTCCCGCTCCAGGACCATACCTTCAACCTTCGTCAGCATATCCGCAGTATCACGTACATGTGATGGCAATGTTTCGACCATGGATTTCAAATAAAAGTCAATGTATTTACACACTGGGTCGCACAGACTATCAATCCCGGAGACAATAGGCCTCCCGGGAGGATTTTTAGAGTCTTTGTGCACCTTAGGTAATAAATACAGTGTGGGGATTTTCGGAAATTCTACGGATAGCCCATCAAGTATCTTTTTATTGATAATCCCATCGTCCATCGCACCCTGTAAGATACGGTCCAACTCAATCTTATAAGTGACCACAGGACAGTGGGATAATCGACTATAGGTATCCCTACAGCTCAGCTGCCTAAACACCTCTCTTTCATATTTACTAGTAGGCCATATGACGACGTTCCCTCCCTTGTCCGCCGCTTTAATCACCACGTCATCCATTGCCCCCAACTCATGAAGGGCCTTCTTATGATGTCACCATCCACATGTCTCTACCTTGTGTAGCAATAAGATGTCCTGGTGGATCTAATGTTGCATTTTAATGGGTGGGATGTTTTTAACTTTTTGTTTTCTCTATAGTTACATTTTGTTGTCTATACCCTTAGATTGAGTTTCTTGGCCTATGGTTCTCTTCTTTCATGCGTGGCATTCTACAAGTCTGGAAAATCTACTATCCGCAAACTATGAAGATATCGGTGTGCATGGAGAGAGGGACGCGCTATTATATTTGTACATTCACATTTTGGTCTTTTTACTGTCTTTTTTGCACTTGTGCACTTTATTACTTTTGGTATTATATTGTACTTTGAATGTGTTAAGAGATACACATTATTCTTATCATTCTGATTATGTCACTTTATAGTATTGGCTATGGATCGTTGTGATCCTTATTTTTATATGTATCATCTTATTAATATTTATAATGTGTTTTATGGTCCACATATAGTTGGCCCAATATATGTACATGGATTGTTATGATCTTCTGTGGTCTTTTAGGTGCACTTTTGTTTTGGCATTGCGCGCTCCATTATTCTTATGTTTTCACTGATTATTATATGTATATTATGTATGTGCGTTGCACCCTCTGGAGGGTATCTTATGTGGCTGGTTACTTGGTTTGGCGATACAATCTGTTCTGTGATCAACAATACTTACATTTAGTTGAGGTTTGTGTATATAAAGGGATTTTTTTCTTTCAATATGGCGGATTGTGTCTCTGCGCGTGCGCCCGGCGCCAATGGATGGGTGTCTGTGTTCTCGGCTTCATCTCTTCAGGCGCGCATGTCCATTGACGTCATCAAAGGGATTTCCCTTGACATGCGCCCCTGATGTAAGCCGGCAGCGCAGGCGCACTACCTCCGGCGGTGGCGGTACTGCGCACGCGCAATTTTGACATACCGCATATGAATACCTTCTTATACTCTTAGAGCACGTCTTGTGCTCTTTTTTAATTAATAGCAGCTGCGCAGGCACGCGACTTCCGGTAGTGGACGGGATGCGCACGTGCACCACTAATTGACTTCACATGAACGCCACTACTTAAGGGGAGACCATGGTGCTGGGAACTCACTCCATTTTCCTCTTTGTGAACAAGCTTACGCGAAACGTGCGTTAAAGAGGGGGTTGACTGAGTACCTCGGCATATTACTTATTTCCACCATGGGTAAGAAAACTATTTGTTGAGTGCATTATGATTGTTATATATGCTCAATATGTGCCGATCACTATGACAGGCACTGGGCATTATTCTCATTAAGTTGCATGTACCCGTATCAAGGTGTGATTAATCACCATTATCTACTTTTCATGCCGGGGGCCTAATTGTTTTCATCTAGGTGTTTTGTCCTTCCTTATTATTTTGTGTATGTTATATTTTATTAACTTGTGTAAATTCCAATAAAGTTTATTGTGCTTTTATATAATGTTTGTGTATGGAACTCCAATTTCTTGTAGTGTTAAAATGTATGTTTTGGTCTGTTTAGTAGAGCTTTGGGATTTTGGTGATTGTTGGGTTTGTGAAGACCCTTTCGCTCTGGAGAAGCTCATGATGGATGGAGTGGAATAACAGATTAATATCGGGGTAACCCGGTATGGGAGTTGCCGCTCTTGTAAATCTTGTAGCGGCAGTAATGTGGCTTGATGTCACTTTTGTAAGTGCCTGTAGGAGAGGAAGACTTCTAGTAAAGCAATGGAAGATGTTTTATGTAGGTCACTGGAGAGTCGTAGGTTTTGAATCTGTGTTTTTAATCCAATCGCTGTAGCGTTGCAAATGATCTGTTGGAGCGTTGTAGATCCCTAGGACGCTAGTGTGTTGTTATACTGGAGTGACTTCTTTAATTCGCTGGAGCGTTGTAAATACGTCGCTTAGTGTGCCTTAATTGAGTCGCTGTAGCGTTTAAAATAGTCCGCTGGAGCGTCGTGAATAGGACTTTTGAGGGGTGAGGAGCGCAGGAGCGTCGTGGGTGAGCGGGAGGAGGAGGGGCTCTTACCTCCGGTATTGAGGGCTCTGGTTGTGCCTGTACCTCCGGTCTGTGTCCTGGATGGTGCTCCCAAGCAGCGGTTGTAACCTGGTGAGTACTTAGATCTCTCCACCGCTTGTTATGCCACCCACTCCGCTGCTAGAGGCCGTGGAGGAGGGGGGAAGATGTTTCTGCAGCGGCTCTGCAGCGGCTCTGTAGTGGTTATCTTATCCTATTTTCGGCGGTCCCGGTGGTAGGGGGGCCTTGTTAGGCAGTCTCTCCCAGGCCTCTTCTTAATCCAGGGAGAACCTCACTGTGTCTGTGGAGGTGTGGTAACGCTGCAGCCAGCTGGTTGTGGAAATCTAGATCCAGGCTTCAGAGTTGCGTTGTAGGCCTCAACTTCTAAAGTCCTCAGATTTGGGAAATACACGTCTGGAAAGGGGCTAGACTGTGTCCTGGACTACTCCTATACGTTTTTGGGGCTGGATGGCTAGATTATTGTCGTTTTTTTAGTTGGATTGGGATGTTTTTCCCTGGAGCTCCTAAACCTACGTCCTCATGCTGCAGGCTCAGGCCACGCCCCCCCCTTTGACTTTTTGAGCACAAGATTGGCTGTCACATTTGGAGACCCCCTGATGTACCTAAAAAGTGGAAACCCCCCAATTGTAATTCCAACCCTAACCCCAACACACCCCTAACCCTAATTCCAACCCGATCCATAATCCTAATCACAACCCTAACCATAACCCTAATCACAACCCTAACCGCAAAAAAAAAAAACCCTAACCCTAATCCCAACCCTAACCATAACCTTAATCAAAACCCTAAGCCCAACACACCCCTAATCCTAATCTCAACCCTAACCTCAAACCTAACCCTAATCCCAATACACCCCTAACCCTAATCCCAACCCTAACCTTAACCCTAATCCCAAACCTAACCCTAATGCCAACCCTAACCCTAATGCCAACCCTAACCCTAATCCAAACCCTAATCCCAACCCTAATCTCAACTCTAACCCTTACTTTAGCCCAAACCCTAGCCCTAACCCTAACTTTAGCCCCAACTCTAAAGCTAGCCCTAACCCTAACTTTAGCCCAACTCAGTTTAGCCCAACTATAACCCTAATTGGAAAATGGAAATACATACTGTACATTTTTTTTATTTCATTATTTTTTCGTTACTAAGGGGGTGATGAAGGGGGGTTATTTACTATTTTTTTTATTTTGATCACTGTGATAGGATCTATCACAGTGACCAAAAAGAAACAAAAGGAAGAATCTTCCTCTGCTGGCCGGCAGATCACGGAGGGTGCACAGCGCATGCTCCCACCATTATCTTACCGGAGGAAGAAGCCAGCTGCCAGGAGGGGATGCAGGAGGACCCAGGGACATTGGTACGTATGACAGGGTCCCCGATCATCCTATTTCTCTGTCCTATGATGTGCGATCACATCAGAGGACAGAGAATGACAGACACATCGCATTTTTTTGCGGTCGCCGGTAAACGGTTAATTACCGGTGATCGCAAAACAGGGGTCAGTAAAAACTGACCCCGATCATGTTCTTTGGGGTCTCGGCTACCCCTAGCAGCCGAGACCCCAAAGATCTGCCAGGTGTCGGCGGGCGCACTGCACATGCGCCCACCATTTTTCTGCTGGAAGAAGATGGCGGCGCCCACGGGGAACCACAAGGAGCACCGGGGGACACAGGTAAGTATCAGGGGACAATCGGGGACCCCATTTCTCTGTCCTCTGATGTGCGATCACATAAGAGGACAGAGAAATTAAATGGCAAATCGCGTTTGTTTGTTTTTTGCCGGTGCCGGTAAACGGATAATTACCGGCGATCGCAACCCGGGGGTCGGTAAAAAACTACCTCAATCATGTTCTCTGGGGTCTTGGCTACCCCCGGCAACCAAGACCCCAAAGGAAATCCGACTCTGGGAGGCGCTATACATTCTTTCCACAGCGCCGTTAATTAACGGCGCTGTGATTTAAGTACCCTTAACTGCCGCGTATCGGTCGTTAAAGGGTTAAATCTATGACCAGATTTAGATCTCCAGCACTCAAAACATTTAACATCATATATGTAATAAGATAACTATGGAACATATTTCATGTTTTATTTTGCATATAAAATTAAATAATATTTAAAAAATATTTCCAAGAATACATAAAAGTAGCAAAGTCTCAATTTTTAGGTTAATAAATAGGTAGAGGTGAACTGTATTTCTAGTGTTACAGAGATGTTTTGTAGGTGAAATTAAGAGGAAAGCCAAGAAGCAAGAAGGAATTGAAAAAAGGAGAACAAGTCAATTCACAGGTTGTTAGGGAAACATAATTAGGTAACATCATAAAAAATGGTTCTGCACGATTGCATGTCAAAAGTAAGCAGGTATAATAAAAAACTGTTTAATTTACTCCATGCCGACTTCAGTACAAAACAACTGTTGTATAGAAACCTAGTGGTAAAGACAGGCTGCATATTTCCCAAGTCTGGAAGGATACAGTCTAACAAAAGGTCATGTAGTTGCTAATCTTCAGACTGGTCCTTTTTAATAGCAGGCTGAAATCCGAGTAGTGTGTCTGTATTATTTTACATTACATTTGTCTTTTTGTGATTCCATATATATCATTGTTATATATATATATATATATATATATATATATATATATATATATATATATATATATATATATAACCTCCTACTTGCATCTACAGTAGAATACAGAGGAATCACATAGAGCAACTGCAGACTTTTGTTCCAAACCTGGAAAACTCGTTTAATGATAACCGTGTTCTCCAACTATTGTGTCAACTTATTTCCTGTAACTTCTCTAGAAATAGGTAGCTGGTATTTCCACATAGGAGATATAAGCAGCTGCCATACATATAAATTGCATTTGTCTTTTTGTGATACCATAATATCATTGCTATCATCTACGAATACTGCAGGATTGTGTTGTGTCAGAGTTCATTGACATGTGTTTGTTTGTCTTTTTTTTAACCTTTCCATATGTGTAACTGTAAGGTTAGGTTATCAGGTATAGAGGTATATATATATATATATATATATATATATATATATATATACATACATATATATATATATATATATATATATATATATATATATACACACAGTGGAGGAGATAAGTATTTCATTCCTTGCTGATTTTGTAAGTTTGCCCACTGACACAGACATGAATAGTCTATAATTTCAAGGGTAGGTTAATTTTAACATTGAGAGATAGAATATCAAAATCAAATCCAGAAAATCACATTATATACATTATATAAATTCCTCGCTTTTCCTCCTGTCACCGATCCATGGGTCTCGCTGGCTTCCCTGAAAGCTCCTGTTCCTGACTTGCTGGGGCTGTACTTTCTTGTGGCGTGGGTCGATTGGCAGACCAATGATCAGCCAATCTTGCAGCCTCATCAAGGCTAAATGGTTTTCTAACTGCCATCCATTCTTTTAAGTCACCAGGGACCTGGGACATAAAATTTCCAGCATGAATATATCCAAGACATGTTCAGCTTCCCGAGCCTCCAGTCCTTCTATACACCGAGTGCATTTTGTACATAGTGTGTTAGCAAACTCCTAGTGCATGTGCACATTGGGCTTGTCAGTCTCCGGAAAGTTTCTTTGTTAGGTTTCAGGCATGACAGCATACCTCTCTTGTTATGTGCTGTGAACAGTAGAGTAATATCTCTGATCCTCAGAAGAAAAGTTATTAAAAGCTTCTCTTGCTTTTGCTGTCAGGCCAATGCCCAGAAAACATTTCATGCAGTAGGAAGAGATTCTAAAATAACCGGAGATGTTCATTAATGTCCGAGGTGTCCTCATTGAACTATGGTATATCCCGATACCTTAAAGATGGGGGCCCATCTCTCCTGTTATCCACTGTCCTCTGTGGGGGTACTGCCACATGCACTCTGAGATATTTGATGACACCCACTCCATCCCCATGGCCCTTTCTCCTAGCGCATACAGCATCCGCCTCAGCTCAATCTGTAGATCCTCAGTCATCTGGATAATGGCCCTAAGCTGTGATCCCTCCTCATGTGATTTTTTATGGTCCCAGTCATTCAATCGTTGTATTAGGGTCACCAGGTTGTCTTCCAGCAACCACTCTAGCTTTCTCTCAGAGCAAAGGGCTCTCAGCTCCTCCTTCTTGAGCCTTTTATAGATGGAGTCTACAATCTCTTTTGCCAAGTCACCGATCAGTAACTTTCCCTAGCATGCTGTCCAGAGATAGGTGATGCCACCAGCTTCCACCACTTGTGAAGCTCTGAGGTTGTCCGTTGTAATAATCATCTAGGTAGGTTAAAAATGCAACTATTTTTTTATACCTTACGTCCATGGTTTTACAACAAACCCAGGTAGATGGACAAAATACATTGCCCCCAGTCCACAAGATCCCCACCCCGGGCCGATAGTACCACTGACTCCGTATTAGGCAATACTCACTGTCTCCCAACTTTTGGTTGGCCCACAGATTTTGCATCTCCCACCAATATAGACTGTAGTCATAGTCCAGGCTCGTCCAGATGACAAATAACAGAACCGACGTCTATGTATCCAGGACCAACAATTCATTAGAAAGTTTGTGAAATCAAGACAACAGTTCCCTCAACTGTAGAATGGGGATCCAGCCCAGTCGGCAACGATCTCCAACATTCCATAGGCCATCCAGGGCTCCAGGACTCAGACAAGATCCTAACCTCTCAATGTCGCTCCAATCACAAGCCTTCTTCTCCTTGGCTTCTTGTGATATGGGGATTTGCCAATATCCCTTTGTTAGATCCAAGGTGGTTATGTACAGTAAGTTGTTGCCCAAGTTTCTTTATCAGCTCATCAACATGTGGCATCGGATATGCCGCATGTTAATGACACTTCGTTCAGCTTTCAATAACAAGGACAATCAGGTTTGCCCACCCGCTCTTAGATTCCTCAATGACTCCCAGATTCAGCAAACACTCCTCTTCCTTCTAGATCAGTTCTCAGCAAGCCTCTGGAATTCGGTACGGCTTTGAATTCACACACACATGGGATTCTGTCAGAACCTTGTGTTCTATGACATCTGTACGCCTCAGAAAATATGAGAACAGGTCCCGATTTTGCTGTAGCAATTCCCAACATTGCTGTTTTGGGGCCTTCAAATGTGTTTTGGCCACTGTGACGTCAATGTGCACTTCTGACTTAACCAGCAAATATGGAGTTTCAACTGGGTCTCTGTCTTCCTATGCCTTGGTGGATAGCAGCACAAGGGGATTTCAGAAATGAGAGATGGGAGTGGATAACTGGCAGATGGAACAGGAGTTGCAATCCATTAGGATTTCCGATTTCTCGGTGACATCCAGGTCAATAGAACATTTTCATAACCCATTCTTGATTTTTTTCCACCCCCAGATGGACACCTAAGACTTGTGAATGGGCCATGTTCAACACCCTATGTCAATAGGGTCATCGTACCAACAAATTTTTTATCTCCTCTCTCACCTTATTTAACCTGGTATAAGTCACCCTTCAACATGAAATAGGGAAACCTGGTGTCAACCCCTGACTCCTAAGTAATGCCTTCTATAATGATTACCTTACTGAATGCTTCTATTACAGTTAGGTCCCTATGTTGGGAGGACCCAATCTTTCCTCTGGTCACCACTTTCTCAGAAATGTCTGCCTCAGAGGATACTACCTACTCATCTCCCAACATTACACAGAAGGGAAACCCGTCAGGCTCTGGAGTTGGTGAGACTTCTTTAGGGCCACCCAGTCTCTTATCCAAGCAATCAAGGTCTCTACCCCTCCGCCACAAGTCCCTAAACAACACAAAGTCCTGACCTATTGGCCTATGAAAATTGGGTGCAGTAAACCCTGGACCACTCTAAGTTCATGGGCACTCAGTACCATGGCCTGTCTCACTTTGGCCACTGGATAATCTTTAGTATCTCTGTAAATGCAGCAGATGCCCACATTCTTACCAGATATAATTTTCTGCAAGGCTCTCCTCACCACTTTCCAAATAGAAAAATCATCATTTGACCTTGGAGTTGAATCGGCTGCCGTGAAACAAACCACCTCTTTGAGTAAATCAATCTGATGTTGCTGCTGTTGTCGGTGCTGTTGCTCCTGCCACAAGATTTGTGACTGGTGCTGCTGCTGTTGCTGTTGTTGTTTGCTGCTCCTGTTATAGCTGTTGCATAAAAAGCTTACTTGTCTCCTGGTGTACCAGCTGATGCTGCTGCAGCTGTTGCTGGTGCTGCTGGTCTTGCACCAGGTGTTTAATCAGGTTCTCCATGCTGTCTGCCTTCACACACAACATGTAGTACTATTGTAGCAGTCACACATGTTCCCTGGGAATGCTGCCCGCACATCAAATTCCAAATGTAACAATGCTACTCACTTAGGAGCGATCTGAGGTATTACAGGCATCATTTCTATTTAAAGTCCGGCTGGTTTATTGCAGTCTTCATAAACCATATCACAGGAAACTTCACCCCTTTCTGACCTCGGACGGGATAGTACGTCCGAGGTCAGAAGCCCCGCTTTGATGCGGGCTCCGGCGGTGAGCCCGTATCAAAGCCGGGACATATCAGCTGTTTTGAACAGCTGACATGTGCCCGTAATAGGCGCGGGCAGAATCGCGATCTGCCTGCGCCTATTAACTAGTTAAATTCCATTGTCAAACGCAGAGGCGATCGTGTTGTGCCAGCTTCTAGCCTCCTATGGAGGCTATAGAAGCATGGCAAAAGTTTTAAAAAAAGTTAAAAAAAATGTGAAAAAAAAAAAAAATCTAAAAGTTTAAATCACCCCCCTTTCACCCCAATCAAAATAAATCATTAAAAAAAAATCAAATCTACACATATTTGGTATCGCCGAGTTCAGAATCGCCCGATCTATCAATAAAAAAAGCATTAACCTGATCGCTAAACGGCGTAGCGAGAAAAAAATTCAAAACGCCAGAATTACGTTTTTTTGGTCCCCACGACATTGCATTAAAATGCAATAACAGGCGATCAAAAGAACTTATCTGCACCGAAATGGTATCATTAAAAACGCCAGCTCGGAGCGCAAAAAATAAGCCCTCAAGCGACCCCAGATCATGAAAAATGGAGACGCTACGAGTATCGGAAAATGGCGCAATTTTTTTGTTTAGCAAGGTTTGGAATTTTTTTTCACCACTTAGATAAAAAATAACCTAGTCATGTTAGGTGTCTATGAACTCGTACTGACCTGGAGAATCATAATGACAGTTTTAGCAATTAGCGAACGTAGCAAAAAAGCCAAACAAAAAACAAGTGTGGGACTGCACTTTTTTTGCAATTTCACTGCACTTGGAATTTTTTTCCCGTTTTCTAGTACACGACATGGTAAAACCAATGATGTCGTTCAAAAGTACAACTCGTCCCGCAAAAAATAATCCCTCACATGGCCAAATTGACGGAAAAATAAAAAAGTTATGGCTCTGGGAAGGAGGGGAGCGAAAAACGAACACAGAAAAACGGAAAATCCCAAGTTCATGAAGGGGTTAAATACAGCACTTGTCCATCTCAAATTACAATATAAAGCATAAAGTCCATACAATAGTGCCAGTTAGCCAACCTGGCTTAGAGTCCAGCTTCTTAGTTCTTTAGCAAAGGTCTTCAGGAGATCTGCACACCTCTTTACACACAGGCATGTATGAGACAAACTGCTCTCAATTTATAAAGTGAACCACAACCAGGAGTGGTGGTATAGTAAGCAGTAGTTTCTCTTAACTTATCAGCTGCTCATAATCAATGGCTGATTAACCCCTTTTTAGTCTTACATGTACTAAAACGATACTTATCTCCCATATACATATATACATATATATATGTACTGTATTTATATAGATAGATATATTCTGTAAACATAAATATATAGATAAAAGACACATTGTGTACTTCCATTTGAAATCACTAGATGTCTAGCAGTGACACAGCACAGAACTGACAGTAATCGTTAAGATCCAGCTACACCCATTTTTTCATCTGGGAGAAGTATGGCCAGAAATGGTTTTCATGGAAGAATTACGGCTAAAAACCATACCTTTGGCAAGGAAGCAAGGTCAAGTGACTCAATTGTGCATAAAAACCTTTGAAATTGGATGCAGAAAAATGGCAACAGGTGCTCTGCACTAATGACTCAAAATATTAAATATTTTGCTGTAATGGAAAGCAGTTTGTTAATTGAAGGCCAGGAGAGCAGTACATTAATGAGGTTCTGCAGGCAGCTATGAAGCATGGTGAAGGTTCGTTACTAGTTTAGAGCTGCATTTCAGCAAATGCATTTATGTATATGGTCAAGAAGATTAATTGTGCGCTCGATGCTAAGAAATACAAGCAAATATTTATCCATAATGTAATACCATCAGGGAGGCCTCTGATTGGCTCCAAATGTATTGTGCAGCAGAACAACTACCCAAACATACAGCCAATGTCATTAAGAACATAGATTTGAAAAAACTGATCGTTACAACCAAACATAGACTAAGTGTGAACAGGTACTGAACCTAGAGTCACCAACTCTTATATAGTCAAGCAAATAAGGCAGCACACTGTAGTGCTGAAACATGCAAACATGAAACACGAAAATTGAACTGCATTACCGCACTAGAAATATGAAAAATGAGAGCGTTTAGCGCATAAAAATGGCCAATTTTATGTGTACCTGGTAGCCACTTTACGGCATCTCTCTTATACCAGGTCCTACGCTTTCCTTTCCTCGCTGAGAATAAACATCTCCATCTGAATGGGTACCTATGAAAACCTCTTCTTAGACTAGCATTCTCACTCTCTGTGGAGGGGTAATGGACCTGCTGTAATTAAATCACCTGTGACTAGGAGGCGGAACGCTCGGTCAGAAGGCTAAATAATACATTTGAAAAAACTGACCGTCACATCCAAACATAGACTAAGTGTGAACAGGTGCTGAACCTAGAGTCACAAACTCTTATATAGTCAAGCAAATAAGGCAGCACACTGTAGCGCTGAAACATGCAAACATGAAACACGAAAATTGAACTGCATTACTGCACTAGTAATATGAAAAATGAGAGCGTTTAGCGCATAAAAATGGCCAATTTTATGTGTACCTGGTAGCCACTTTACGGCATCTCTCTTATACCAGGTCCTACGCTTTCCTTTCCTCGCTGAGAATAAACGTCTCCATCTGAATGGGTACCTATGAAAACCTCTTCTTAGACTAGCATTCTCACTCTCTGTGGAGGGGTAATGGACCTGCTGTAATTAAAACACCTGTGACTAGGAGGCAGAGTGCTTGGTCAGAAGGCTAAATAATACATTTGAAAAAACTGACCGTCACATCCAAACATAGACTAAGTGTGAGCAGGTGCTGAACCTAGAGTCACCAACTCTTATATAGTCAAGCAAATGAGGCAGCACACTGTAGTGCTGAAACATGCAAACATGAAACACGAAAATTGAACTGCATTACTGCACTAGTAATATGAAAAATGAGAGCGATTAGCACATAAAAATGGCCAATTTTATGTGTACCTGGTAGCCACTTTACGGCATCTCTCTTATACCAGGTCCTATGCTTTCCTTTCCTCGCTGAGAATAAATGTCTCCATCTGAATGGGTACCTATGAAAACCTCTTCTTAGACTAGCATTCTTACTCTCTGTGGAGGGGTAATGGACCTGCTGTAATTAAAACACCTGTGACTAGGAGGCGGAATGCTCTGTCAGAAGGCTAAATAATACATTTGAAAAAACTGACCGTCACATCCAAACATAGACTAAGTTTGAACAGGTGCTGAACCTAGAGTCACCAACTCTTATATAGTCAAGCAAATGAGGCAGCACACTGTAGCGCTGAAACATGCAAACATGAAACACGAAAATTGAACTGCATTACTGCACTAGTAATATGAAAAATGAGAGCGATTAGCACATAAAAATGGCCAATTTTATGTGTGCCTGGTAGCCACTTTACGGCATCTCTCTTATACCAGGTCCTATGCTTTCCTTTCCTCGCTGAGAATAAACGTCTCCATCTGAATGGGTACCTATGAAAACCTCTTCTTAAACTAGCATTCTCACTCTCTGTGGAGGGGTAATGGACCTGCTGTAATTAAAACACCTGTGACTAGGAGGCAGAGTGCTTGGTCAGAAGGCTAAATAATACATTTGAAAAAACTGACCGTCACATCCAAACATAGACTAAGTGTGAGCAGGTGCTGAACCTAGAGTCACCAACTCTTATATAGTTAAGCAAATGAGGCAGCACACTGTAGCGCTGAAACATGCAAACATGAAACACGAAAATTGAACTGCATTACTGCACTAGAAATATGAAAAATTAGAGTGTTTAGCGCATAAAAATGGCCAATTTTATGTGTACCTGGTAGCCACTTTACGGCATCTCTCTTATACCAGGTCCTATGCTTTCCTTTCCTCGCTGAGAATAAACGTCTCCATCTGAATGGGTACCTATGAAAACCTCTTCTTAGACTAGCATTCTCACTCTCTGTGGAGGGGCAATGGACCTGCTGTAATTAATACATCTGTGACTAGGAGGCGGAGTGCTCGGTCAGAAGGCTAAATAATACATTTGAAAAAACTGACCGTCACATCCAAACATAGACTAAGTGTGAACAGGTGCTGAACCTAGAGTCACCAACTCTTATACAGTCAAGCAAATATGGCAGCACACTGTACCGCTGAAACATGCAAACATGAAACACAAAAATTGAACTGCATTACTGCACTAGAAATATGAAAAATGAGAGCGTTTAGCACATAAAAATGGCCAATTTTATGTGTACCTGGTAGCCACTTTACGGCATCTCTCTTATACCAGGTCCTACGCTTTCCTTTCCTCGCTGAGAATAAACATCTCCATCTGAATGGGTACCTATGAAAACCTCTTCTTAGACTAGCATTCTCACTCTCTGTGGAGGGGTAATGGACCTGCTGTAATTAAATCACCTGTGACTAGGAGGCGGAACGCTCGGTCAGAAGGCTAAATAATACATTTGAAAAAACTGACCGTCACATCCAAACATAGACTAAGTGTGAACAGGTGCTGAACCTAGAGTCACCAACTCTTATATAGTCAAGCAAATGAGGCAGCACACTGTAGTGCTGAAACATGCAAACATGAAACACGAAAATTGAACTGCATTACTGCACTAGTAATATGAAAAATGAGAGCGATTAGCACATAAAAATGGCCAATTTTATGTGTACCTGGTAGCCACTTTACGGCATCTCTCTTATACCAGGTCCTATGCTTTCCTTTCCTCGCTGAGAATAAACGTCTCCATCTGAATGGGTACCTATGAAAACCTCTTCTTAAACTAGCATTCTCACTCTCTGTGGAGGGGTAATGGACCTGCTGTAATTAAAACACCTGTGACTAGGAGGCAGAGTGCTTGGTCAGAAGGCTAAATAATACATTTGAAAAAACTGACCGTCACATCCAAACATAGACTAAGTGTGAGCAGGTGCTGAACCTAGAGTCACCAACTCTTATATAGTCAAGCAAATGAGGCAGCACACTGTAGCGCTGAAACATGCAAACATGAAACACGAAAATTGAACTGCATTACTGTACTAGAAATATGAAAAATTAGAGTGTTTAGCGCATAAAAATGGCCAATTTTATGTGTACCTGGTAGCCACTTTACGGCATCTCTCTTATACCAGGTCCTATGCTTTCCTTTCCTCGATGAGAATAAACGTCTCCATCTGAATGGGTACCTATGAAAACCTCTTCTTAGACTAGCATTCTCACTCTCTGTGGAGGGGCAATGGACCTGCTGTAATTAATACATCTGTGACTAGGAGGCGGAGTGCTCGGTCAGAAGGCTAAATAATACATTTGAAAAAACTGACCGTCACATCCAAACATAGACTAAGTGTGAACAGGTGCTGAACCTAGAGTCACCAACTCTTATATAGTCAAGCAAATATGGCAGCACACTGTACCGCTGAAACATGCAAACATGAAACACAAAAATTGAACTGCATTACTGCACTAGAAATATGAAAAATGAGAGCGTTTAGCACATAAAAATGGCCAATTTTATGTGTACCTGGTAGCCACTTTACGGCATCTCTCTTATACCAGGTCCTACGCTTTCCTTTCCTCGCTGAGAATAAACGTCTCCATCTGAATGGGTACCTATGAAAACCTCTTCTTAGACTAGCATTCTCACTCTCTGTGGAGGGGTAATGGACCTGCTGTAATTAAAACACCTGTGACTAGGAGGCAGAGTGCTCGGTCAGAAGGCTAAATAATACATTTGAAAAAACTGACCGTCACATCCAAACATAGACTAAGTGTGAACAGTTGCTGAACCTAGAGTCACCAACTCTTATATAGTCAAGCAAATATGGCAGCACACTGTAGCGCTGAAACATGCAAACATGAAACACGAAAATTGAACTGCATTACTGCACTAGAAATATGAAAAATGAGAGTGTTTAGTGCATAAAAATGGCCAATTTTATGTGTACCTGGTAGCCACTTTACGGCATCTCTCTTATACCAGGTCCTACGCTTTCCTTTCCTCGCTGAGAATAAACGTCTCTATCTGAATGGGTACCTATGAAAACCTCTTCTTAGACTAGCATTCTCACTCTCTGTGGAGGGGTAATGGACCTGCTGTAATTAAAACACCTGTGACTAGGAGGCGGAGTGCTCGGTCAGAAGGCTAAATAATACATTTGAAAAAACTGACCGTCACATCCAAACATAGACTAAGTGTGAACAGGTGCTGAACCTAGAGTCACCAACTCTTATATAGTCAAGCAAATAAGGCAGCACACTGTAGCGCTGAAACTTGCATACAATTTTATGTGTACCTGGTAGCCACTTTACGGCATCTCTCATATACCAGGTCCTCTGCCTCCTTTATGCGCTAACCGCTCTCATTTTTCATATTTCTAGTGCAGTAATGCAGTTCAATTTTCGTGTTTCATGTTTGCATGTTTCAGCGCTACAGTGTGCTGCATTAAGAACATAGAGTCCTGGCGATAATATGTGCCATAGAGACCCCTGATCTCAACATCATGTAGTCTTTGTAGAATATAAATGATCAGACTGAGGTACTTTCACAAGTATACAGTGCCTACATGTAGTATTCAACCCCCTGCAGATTTAGCAGGTTTACACATTTGGAATTAACTTGGCATTGTGACATTTGGACTGTAGATCAGCCTGGAAGTGTGAAATGCACTGCAGCAAAAAAGAATGTTATTTCTTTGTTTATTTTTTTTTTAAATTGTGAAAAGTCTTTTCAGAGGGTCATTTATTATTCAACCCCTCAACCCACCAGAATTCTGTTTGGTTCCCCTAAAGTATTAAGAAGTAGTTCAGGCACAAAGAACAATGAGCTTCACATGTTGGGATTAATTATCTCTTTTTCTAGCCTTTTCTGACTATTTAAGACCCTCCACAAACTTGTGAACAGCACTCAAACATGGTCAACATGGGAAAGACAAAGGAGCATTCCAAGGCCATCAGAGACAAGATCGTGGAGGGTCACAAGGCTGGCAAGGGGTACAAAACCCTTTCCAAGGAGTTGGGCCTACCTGTCTCCACTGTTGGGAGCATCATCCGGAAGTGGAAGGCTTATGGAACTACTGTTAGCCTTCCACGGCCTGGACAGCCTTTGAAAGTTTCCTCCCGTGCCGAGGCCAGGCTTGTCCGAAGAGTCAAGGCTAACCCAAGGACAACAAGGAAGGAGCTCCGGGAAGATCTCATGGCAGTGGGGACATTGGTTTCAGTCAATACCATAAGTAACGTACTCCACCGCAATGGTCTCCGTTCCAGACGAGCCCGTAATGTACCTTTACTTTCAAAGCGTCATGTCAAGGCTCGTCTACAGTTTGCTCATGATCACTTGGAGGACTCTGAGACTGACTGGTTCAAGGTTCTCTGGTCTGATGAGACCAAGATCGAGATCTTTGGTGCCAACCACACACGTGACGTTTGGAGGCTGGATGGCACTGCATATGACCCCAAGAATACCATCCCTACAGTCAAGCATGGTGGTGGCAGCATCATGCTGTGGGGCTGTTTCTCAGCCAAGGGGCCTGGCCATCTGGTCCGCATCCATGGGAAGATGGATAGCACGGCCTACCTGGAGATTTTGGCCAAGAACCTCCGCTCCTCCATCAAGGATCTTAAGATGGGTC
This sequence comes from Ranitomeya variabilis, assembly GCF_051348905.1. Classification (NCBI taxonomy): domain Eukaryota; kingdom Metazoa; phylum Chordata; class Amphibia; order Anura; family Dendrobatidae; genus Ranitomeya; species Ranitomeya variabilis. Next base: position 1,005,864,176 of record NC_135232.1, on the reverse strand, counting down.
GTCATTTCATCTTCCAACAAGACAACGACCCAAAGCACACAGCCAAGAAAACCAAGGCCTGGTTCAAGAGGCAAAAAATCAAGGTGTTGCAGTGGCCTAGTCAGTCTCCTGACCTTAACCCAATTGAAAACTTGTGGAAGGAGCTCAAGATTAAAGTCCACATGAGACACCCAAAGAACCTAGATAACTTGGAGAAGATCTGCATGGAGGAGTGGGCCAAGATAACTCCAGAGACCTGTGCCGGCCTGATCAGGTCTTATAAAAGACGATTATTAGCTGTAATTGCAAACAAAGGTTATTCCACAAAATATTAAACCTAGGGATTGAATAATAATTGACCCACACTTTTATGTTTAAAATTTATAAAAATTTAACTGAGCAACAAAACTTTTTGGTTTGTAAGATTTATGCATCTGTTAATAAATCCTGCTCTTGTTTGAAGTTTGAAGGCTCTAACTTATTTGCATCTTATTAAACCTGCTAAATCTGCAGGGCGTTGAATACTACTTTTAGGCACTGTACATACACAGAAGATCTGTGTATTTAGTTCTCCAGGATTTATTCATCTGAAGTAGCTAAATAAATTATAAGAATCATAATAACCATTTCAAATATATCATATGTAGAACAAGACTTTACTTCAGTGTAGCACAGGGGTGGGGAATCTTTTTTTCTGTCAAGGGCCATTTGGAAATTTTTTACCATCCTTCGGGGGCCGTATAAATTCAGCTCACAAAGTACATCCTGACTGTATCACTGGTTTCAGGATGTAATCTTTCATTGCATGCCCTTCAGTGGTCAGTAATGAACACTGCATGTGTGCTAACAGAGCAAGAAGAAATTAATGAGCTGGTTGTAATCAAAATACACCTCCCTGCCCCAGAATTCGGTCCCTGAGAATCTGCTCAGGGGCCTGATAAAAGGTCATCGAGGTCCGTAAATGGCCCTGGGGCCTGAGGTTCCCCACCCCTGATCTAGCATAAAGATAATGATTGCATATTGATTCATAATATCATATTACAATCTCAATAAAAACATATTCAGGAAAATAAACACGATGCGGAAAACATGATCTGGTGATATTCTGCAGTATTCTCAAGAGATTACAAGTACTGTATATGCATGATCTCATGAGCCAGATAAGTATAATATTTATATAGAGGCATGTAAAAGTTTGGGCACCCCTGGTCAAAATTACTGTTATTGTGAACAGTTAAGCAAGTTGAAGTTGAATGATCCCTAAAAGGCCTAAAGTTAATAATTACACATTTCCTTTGAATTTTAGGCACACAAAAAAAAACATCTTTTACATTTTAAAAATTATAAAAAGGAAATGGGCCAATGCAAAAGTATGGACACCCTTGGAGATTTGTGTGCTCAAATAACTTTGACCAATTTTTTAGACTTTAACTACCCTGTTAGGGTTATGGCTTGTTCCCTATCATCATTAGGAAAGGCCAGGTGATGCAAATTTCACAGCTTCATAAAAACCCAGCCTTCTCTAACCTTGTGCCAAAAAACAGCAGCCATGGGTTTTTATAACCAGCTGCTTATCACTCTGAAACTGAAAATTGTGGAGGCCAGCAAAGAAGGAGAAGGCTATAAGAAGATAACAAAGCTTTTTAAGTTGCTCTTTCCACAGTTTGATATGTAATTAAGAAATGGCAGTTAACAGGAACAGTGGAGGTCAAGATAATGTCTGGAAGACCAAGCTAAATTTCAGTGAGAGCTGCTTGTAGGATTGCTAGAGAGTAGTGTTGAGCGATACCTTCCGATATCGGAAAGTATCGGTATCGGAAAGTATCGGCCAATACCGTCAAAGTATCGGATCTAATCCGATACCGATACCCGATCCCAATGCAAGTCAATGGGACGAAAATATCAGAATTAAAATAAACCCTTTCTTTCCTTGTAGGTAAATTCTACATGAAGGAAAACAACTAAGAATAATGTAGGATGTATTGGGGGAGGTGGCGGAGACATTAAAGGCACAGAGGTTTAGCCCAAACAAATAGAATAGCAGGTTTTTATAGTTTTTTTTTATGACGTTCGGCGTTAGAAAGATTTTGACTATGTTATTTATTTTTTTTTTTCAGATATTGATGTTTCACTACTTCCACGTCCTTCACCTTCTTTTTTACTTCTCCCACTTTCTTCTTCATTATCCTCATCATCAGCTTCTTTGACATCAACTATCTTCACCTTATTCATCTTCTTCTTCTTCTACCTATATTTTTTTTTTTTTACATTGTTCATATTCTTTTTATTTAACTATTATCTTTTTCATATTCAACTTCTTCATCATATTCTTATTTGTGACAGGCATTCCCGTAGTTGTTATCTATAAAAGTTTGAAGATTACACCTTCCGTTCTGCCTGTCACAAAAGAGTTACATTTGTCCACGTTCAGTTTGGCCTGCAGCATCAGGCTTTATCCAGGGGCACCACGAGGAGGAACGGACTCACCCCCATACACTGCTTAGTCTTCTTCTGCTTATAATTTAGATAATATCTTTTGCTCTGATATTTAGTCTTATGCTTAATGTTCTTCTGCTCTTTGTTCTGCAGCCTCTTGTTCTTCTGCTTCTCGGTCTCCCATGTCGTCGTCGTCTCCAGGGTCGTCGTCTCCAGGGTCATCGTCTCCGGGGTCGTCGTCATCGGGGTGGTCTTCAGGGTCATCGTCTCCAGGGTCGTCGTCATCTCAGTGGTCGTCGACTCTGGTGTCGTCGTCATCTTAGGGGTGGTCTTCCGGGTCGTCGTCTTTAGGGTCTTGAACTTGGAAATGTAGCAGAAGGTACAAGAAGGCTGAGAAAATGCCGAGAAACAGCTGATGGAACTGGAACTCGGATGGCTACCCAAAGGTCCAAGAGCCAATGGAACTACCGAGGACCAGCTGACGTTACTGGAACCCGGTTACTAAGCAGGAGGTACCCGTGCCTGAAAGCACTACCAAGGACCACCTGACGTTGGTGGAACTCGGATACCCAGAGGGAGGCACCTAAGCCAAAGGCTCTGCCCGGAACCAGCTGACGGTACTGGAACCAGGATGGGGAGCAGAAGGTACAAGAGCAAAAGACACTGCCGAGAACCAGCTGACGGTGCTGGAACCCGGATGGGTAGCCGAAGGTCCAAGAGCCAATGGAACTACCGAGGACCAGCTGACGTTACTGGAACCCGGTTACTAAGCAGGAGGTACCCGTGCCTGAAAGCACTACCAAGGACCACCTGACGTTGGTGGAACTCGGATACCCAGAAGGAGGCACCTAAGCCAAAGGCTCTGCCCGGAACCAGCTGACGGTGCTGGAACCAGGATGGGGACCTTTTCAAGCTTGTCTTCCTAGAGCCCCAACTAGCAGTGTTGGAGCAAAGGGTCAGCAGGAGGAGGAGAGGGAGCAGAGTGTAGGCCGAAGCCTGCACTGGTGGCAGCTTTGTGTCTGCGTGGCAGTTGCAGGACACGTTGCCGGCTACACAGCAGGGGAACAGCTGGCGTTGCTGAACCCCACTGACACATTGGCTGGTGTTTTTCTCTGTGCAGCTAGCAGTACCGGGACCCAACTGGCGGTGTTAGAGCCCAGGCTCTGCAGGGTGAGCAGAGTGTAGGCCGAAGCCTAATTGAACCAATTTTAAAGGTAACCTTTAACCCCCCCTAAGGGGTTGCAAACTAGAAGAGCCACACCTTATGCAGCAGTAGTGCTGCACAAGTCAAAGGTTGCTCTTTTAATTTTTCTCCTTGCACACGCTGAATGAAACACGTATAACATTTAGCCCTTTATACAGTCAAACTGTGTTGGAGGCGACAGTTCCCTTCGTAATGAAACGCAGCACAGATGTCAAGAATCCCACCTTGGTGCTGGGCGCAGCCTCCTGAGCGTTGTTATTTGCTGTACAGGAGTCTGCGCTGTCGTTTTATCCCTTGGCCTTGCGCTGTTAGCGCTGCCCATCTTCTGGCATCATTTAATGTCGGACGGTGCGGTTCGCGATGACCATGAATCCCAGCCCCGCAGTGTCTTAACATTGTTAAAACACTGCGGGGCTGGGATTTATGGCCTGGCGCAGTACATATGTTGGCCTCTCACACTCGGGTCCTTACACCCGCTTCAGACTGTGCGGCGTCAGCTGATCCCATATCGCATGCCGCGGCCATGAAGCCGCACAGTCTGAGGAAGGCGGAAGGAGATGAGGGACAGGCGAACATATGCACTGCTCATACCCATCAATCACACCCTCGCAGTCCAAATAAATAAGACACCGAGGGGCGTTGTGTGGGGCAGGGCGGCCACAGAGGCGCAGGCAACCAAACAATGATGCCAGAAGACGGGCAGCGCTACCAAGGGGGTTGCAGCGTGTCATTACAAAGGAAAGTCACACCTCCGGGACGGTAAAATGGTCACAGAGGACACATTTTAGACGTGTTCAGTTCCACATGGGCAAGGACAATAAGTTTATGAGCCACCTTGCACACATGCAGCATTACTGCTGTACAAGGTGGCTGTAAAACATACAAACACCTGGGGGAGGGGGGACAGGTTCCCTTCAATTTCAGTTCTTGTGTCTGCGTGGCTTTTGCAGGACACGATGCCGGCTACACAGCAGGGGAACAGCTGGCGGTGCTGAACCCCACTGACACATTGGCTGGTGTTTTTCTCTGTGCAGCTAGCAGTACCGGGCCCCAACTGGCGGTGTTAGAGCCCAGGGTCAGCAGGAGGAGAGGGAGCAGAGTGTAGGCCGAAGCCTGCATTGGCGGCAGCTTTGTGTCTGCGTGGCAGTTGCAGGACACGTTGCCGGCTACACAGCAGGGGAACAGCTGGCGTTGCTGAACCCCACTGACACATTGGCTGGTGTTTTTCTCTGTGCAGCTAGCAGTACCGGGACCCAACTGGCGGTGTTAGAGCCCAGGCTCTGCAGGGTGAGCAGAGTGTAGGCCGAAGCCTAATTGAACCAATTTTAAAGGTAACCTTTAACCCCCCCTCAGGGGGTACAAACTAGAAGAGCCACACCTTATGCAGCAGTAGTGCTGCACAAGTCAAAGGTTGCTCTTTTAATTTTTCTCCTTGCACACGCTGAATGAAACACGTATAACATTTAGCCCTTTATACAGTCAAACTGTGTTGGAGGCGAGAGTTCCCTTCGTAATGAAACGCAGCACAGATGTCAAGAATCCCACCTTGGTGCTGGGCGCAGCCTCCTGAGCGTTGTTATTTGCTGTACAGGAGTCTGCGCTGTCGTTTTATCCCTTGGCCTTGCGCTGTTAGCGCTGCCCATCTTCTGGCATCATTTAATGTCGGCCGGTGTGGTTCGCGATGACCATGAATCCCAGCCCCGCAGTGTCTTTACATAGTTAAAACACTGCGGGGCTGGGATTCATGGCCTGGCGCAGTACATATGTTCGTCTCTCGCTCGGGTCCTTACACCTGCTACAGACTGTACGGTGTCAGCTGATCCCTTATCACATGCCACGGCCATGAAGCCGCACAGTCTGAAGAAGACGGAAGGAGATGAGTGACAACAGGCGAAGATATGCACTGCTCCTGCCCGTCAATCACACCCTCGCAGACAAAATAAATAAGACACCGAGGGGCGTTGTGTCGGGCAGGGCTGCCGCAGAGGCGCAGCCAGCCAAACAATGATGTCAGAAGACGGGCAGTGCTACCAAGGGGGTTGCTGCGTGTCATTACAAAGGAAAGTCACACCTCAGGGACGTTTTAATGGTCACACAGAGGACACATTTTAGACGTGTTTTCAGTTCCACATGTGCGAGGAGAATAAGTTTATGAGCCACCTTGCACACATGCAGCATTACCGCTGTACAAGGTGGCTGTAAAACATACAAACGCCTGGGGGAGGGGGGACAGGTTCCCTTCAATTTCAGTTCTTGTGTCTGCGTGGCTTTTGCAGGACACGATGCCGGCTACACAGCAGGGGAACAGCTGGCGGTGCTGAACCCCACTGACACATTGGCTGGTGTTTTGCTCTGTGCAGCTAGCAGTACTGGGCCCCAACTGGTGGTGTTAGAGCCCAGAGTCAGCAGGAGGAGGAGAGGGAGCAGAGTGTAGGCCGAAGCCTGCACTGGCGGCAGCTTTGGGTCTGTTGTGTCTGCGTGGCAGTTGCAGGACACGTTGCTGGCTACACAGCAGGGGAACAGCTGGCATTGCTGAACCCCACTGACACATTGGCGAGGTGTTTGGCTCTGTGCAGCCAGCACATCTGGGCCCCAACTGGCGGTGTTAGAGCCCAGGGACAGCAGGAGGAGGAGAGGGAGCAGAGTGTAGGCCGAAGCCTAATTGAACCAATTTCAAAGGTAACCTTTAACCCCCCTCAGGGGTTACAAACTAGAAGAGCCACAGCTTATGCAGCAGTAATGCTGCACAAGTCAAAGGTTGCTCTTTTAATTTTGCTCCTTGCACACGCTGAAAGGAACACGTATAACATTTAGGCCCTTACACAGTCAAATTGATTTTGAGGCGTGAGTTCCCTTCGTAAAGAGACGCAGTACAGCTGGCATAAATGCCACCTTGGTGCTTTGCGCGGCCTCCTGAGCATCGTTATTTGTTGCACAGGAGTCTGCGCTTTTGTGTTATCCCTTGGCCTTGCGCTGTTAGCGCTGCCCATCCTCTGACATCATGTAATGTCGGCCGTTGCGGTTTGCGATGACCATGAATCCCAGCCCCGCAGTGTCTTAACATTGTTAAAACACTGCGGGGCTGGGATTCATGGCCTGGCGCAGTACATATGTTCGCCTCTCGCTTGGGTTCTTACACCCGCTTCAGACTATGCGGCGTCAGCTGATCCCTTATCGCATGCCACGGCCATGAAGACGCACAGTCCGAAGAAGGCGGAAGGAGATGAGGGACAGGCGAAGAAATGCACCGTTCATGCCCATCAATCACACCCTCGCAGTCCAAATAAATAAGACACCGAGGGACGTTGTTTGGGGCAAGGCGGCCGCAGAGGCGCAGGCAGCCAAACAATGATGCCAGAAGACGGGCAGCGCTACCAAGGAGCTTGTTGCGTGTCAATACAAAGGAAAATCACACCTGAGGGAAGTTTTAATGGTTGCAGAGGACTCATTTTAGACGTGTTCAGTTCAACCTTGGCAAGGAGAATAAGTTTCTGAGCCACCTTGCACACATGCAGCATTACTGCTGTACAAGGTGGCTGTAAAACATACAAACGCCTGGGGGAGGGGGGACAGGTTCCCTTCAATTTCAGTTCTTGTGTCTGCGTGGCTGTTGCAGGACACGTTGCCGGCTGTACAGCAGGGGAACAGCTGGCGGTGCTGAACCCCACTGACACATTGGCTGGTGTTTTTCTCTGTGCAGCAAGCACATCTGGGCCCCAATTGGCGGTGTTAGAGCCCAGGGTCAGCAGGAGGAGGAGAGGGAGCAGAGTGTAGGCCGAAGCCTGCACTGGCGGCAGCTTTGGGTCTGTTGTGTCTGCGTGGCAGTTGCAGGACACATTGCCGGCTACACAGCAGGGGAACAGCTGGCGGTGCTGAACCCCACTAACACATTGGCGAGGTGTTTGGCTCTGTGCAGCCAGCACATCTGGGCCCCAACTGGCGGTGTTAGAGCCCAGGGTCAGCAGGAGGAGGAGAGGGATTAGAGTGTAGGCCGAAGCCTGCACTGGAGCAAGTTGAAAGGGAAACTTTAACCCCCCCCCCCCAAGCGTTTGTAGCTGAAAGAGCCATCGTGTACAGCAGTAATGCTGGAAAAGGTAAACTTAGCTCTTTTAATTATGGTCCTTGCACATGCTCAACCTAACACTTATGAAAAGTGTCCCCTCCTACCGTGATACCGTCCGGTTGGTGGAACTTTCCTTTGTGATGTGACGCAGCACAGCCGTCATTCTTACCCCCTTGGCGCCGTGCGCCGCCTCCTCAGCGTTGTTTGAATCAGTCCCGGAGCCTGCGCTGTTAGGTTAGCCCTTGGCCATGCACACATTTTGCGCTGCCCGTCTTCTGACATCATTTGGTGTCAGACTGGCTGCGCCTGTGCGGCTGCGCTGGCCGAGATCCTGCCTCGCAGTGTCGTCTAATGTAATCCCACCGCGGGCCTGGGATCCGTGGCCATGCGCAGTGCATATCCTCACCTCTCACTCCCCTCCCTACGGCTTCTTCAGACTGTGCGGTGTCACGGCCGTGGCATGCTATTAGGGACCAGCTGACACTGCACAGTCAGAAGAAGCCGTAGGGAGATGACTGAGAGGTGGAGGTTCAGATATGCACTGCGCATGTCCATGGATCTCAGGCCCCCAGTGGGATTAAATCAGAAGACAGTACGAGGCGGGATCTCGTCCAGCGCGGCCGCACAGGCGCAGCCAGCCTGACACCAAATGATGTCAGAAGACGGGCAGCGCAAAATGTGTGCATGGCCAAGGGCTAACCTAACAGCGCAGGCTCCGGGACTGATTCAAACAACGCTGAGGAGGCGGCGCACGGCGCCAAGGGGGTAAGAATGACGGCTGTGCTGCGTCACATCACAAAGGAAAGTTCCACCAACCGGACGGTATCACGGTAGGAGGGGACACTTTTCATAAGTGTTAGGTTCAGCATGTGCAAGGAGCACCACGAAAAGAGGCACTTTTTCCCTTTGCATCATTACTGCTGCACAAGGTGGCTCCTTCAGTAACAAACGCCTGGGGGGGGGGACAGGTTCCCTTAAATTTAACTTGTTGTGCCTGCGTGGCGGTCGCAGTACACGTTGCCGTATACACAGCAGGGGAACAGCTGGCGGTGCTGAACCCCACTAACACATTGGCGAGGTGTTTGGCTCTGTGCGGACAGCACTTCTGGACGGCAACTAGCGGTTTTGGAGCCCAGGGACAGGAGGGGGAGGTGGAGGTGGAGGAGATAGGAGGGATTGCCACACACACAGCAGGGGAACAGCTGACGTTACTGAACCCCAATAACAGAGGAGGGACTGTTGGGACTGTGCGGACAGCACTTCTGGACGGCAACTAGCGGTGTTGGAGCCCAGGGACAGGAGGGGGAGGTGGAGGTGGAGGAGATAGGAGGGATTGCCACACACACAGCAGGGGAACAGCTGACGTTACTGAACCCCAATAACAGAGGAGGGACTGTTGGGACTGTGCGTACAGCACTACCAGGCAACAACTAGCGGTGTTGAAGCCCAGGGACAGGAGGGGGAGGTGGAGGTGGAGGAGATAGGAGGGATTGCCACACACACAGCAGGGGAACAGCTGACGTTACTGAACCCCAATAACAGAGGAGGGACTGTTGGGACTGTGCGGACAGCACTTCTGGACGGCAACTAGTGGTGTTGGAGCCCAGGGACAGGAGGGGGAGGTGGAGGTGGAGGAGATAGGAGGGATTGCCACACACACAGCAGGGGAACAGCTGACGTTACTGAACCCCAATAACAGAGGAGGGACTGTTGGGACTGTGCGTACAGCACTACCAGGCAACTAGCGGTGTTGGAGCCCAGGGACAGGAGGGGGAGGTGGAGGTGGAGGAGATAGGAGGGATTGCCACACACACAGCAGGGGAACAGCTGACGTTACTGAACCCCAATAACAGAGGAGGGACTGTTGGGACTGTGCGGACAGCAATTCTGGACGGCAACTAGCGGTGTTGGAGCCCAGGGACAGGAGGGGGAGGTGGAGGTGGAGGAGATAGGAGGGATTGCCACACACACAGCAGGGGAACAGCTGATGTTACTGAACCCCAATAACAGAGGAGGGACTGTTGACTGTGCGTACAGCACTACCAGGCAACAACTAGCGGTGTTGGAGCCCAGGGACAGGAGGGGGAGGTGGAGGTGGAGGAGATAGGAGGGATTGCCACACACACAGCAGGGGAACAGCTGACGTTACTGAACCCCAATAACAGAGGAGGGACTGTTGGGACTGTGCGGACAGCACTTCTGGACGGCAACTAGCGGTGTTGGAGCCCAGGGACAGGAGGGGGAGGTGGAGGTGGAGGAGATAGGAGGGATTGCCACACACACAGCAGGGGAACAGCTGACGTTACTGAACCCCAATAACAGAGGAGGGACTGTTAACTGTGCGTACAGCACTACCAGGCAACAACTAGCGGTGTTGGAGCCCAGGGACAGGAGGGGGAGGTGGAGGTGGAGGAGATAGGAGGGATTGCCACACACACAGCATTGGAACAGCTGACGTTACTGAACCCCAATAACAGAGGAGGGACTGTTGGGACTGTGCGGACAGCTCTTCTGGATGGTAACTAGTGGTGTTGGAGCCCAGGGACAGGAGGGGGAGGTGGAGGTGGAGGAGATAGGAGGGATTGCCACACACACAGCAGGGGAACAGCTGACGTTACTGAACCCCAATAACAGAGGAGGGTGTCATGATCTCAATGGCAAGAGATCATAGCATCAGCATATATAGGAACTAGCTCTTGGAAGATGGAAACTGAGCTGACCATGAACTAAACCTAACGCACAACTAGCAGTGGCCGGGTAGCATGCCTACGTTGATTCTAGATGCCCAGCACCAGCCGGAGGACTAAATAAAGCTAGCAGAGGAAAATATTAGTCCTAGCTCACCTCTAGAGAAATACCCCGAAAGGAGACAGAGGCCCCCCACATGTATTGGCGGTGAATCAAGATGAAATAACAAACGTAGTATGAAAATAGGTTTAGCAAATTTGAGGTCCACTTACTACATTGCAGAAGACAGAAAGGACACTTTCATGGTCAGCTAAAAAACTCTATCAAAACACCATCCAGAAATTACTTTAAAACTCTGGCATTAACTCATAACACCAGAGTGGCAATTCCTGTTCACAAGAGCTTTCCAGACACAGTAACGAAGCTACAGCTGTGAACTGGAACAAAAATGCAAAAACAAACATGGACAAGAGTCCAACTTATCTAGTAGTTGTCTAGGAGCAGGAACAAGCACAGAGAGGCTTCTGATAACATTGTTGACCGGCAAGCAACTAACAGAGCAGCAAGGTTATATAGCGACTCCCACATCTTGATGGGAACAGGTGAACAGAGAAGATGAAGACACCAGTTCAATTCCACCAGTAGCCACCGGGGGAGCCCAGAATCCAGATTCACAACAGTACCCCCCCCTCAAGGAGGGGGCACCGAACCCTCACCAGAACCACCAGGGCGATCAGGATGGGCCCTATGAAAGGCACGAACCAGATCAGAGGCATGAACATCAGATGCATTCACCCAAGAATTATCCTCCTGGCCGTATCCCTTCCACTTGACCAGATACTGGAGTCTCCGTCTGGAAACACGAGAGTCCAAGATTTTCTCCACAACGTACTCCAACTCACCCTCAACCAACACCGGAGCAGGAGGCTCAACGGAAGGCACAACCGGTACCTCATACCTGCGCAATAATGACCGATGAAAAACGTTATGAATAGAAAAGGATGCAGGGAGGTCCAAACGGAAGGAAACAGGGTTAAGAATCTCCAATATCTTATACGGGCCGATGAACCGAGGCTTAAACTTAGGAGAAGAGACCCTCATAGGGACAAAACGAGAAGACAACCACACCAAGTCCCCAACACAAAGACGAGGACCAACACGACGACGGCGGTTAGCAAAAAGCTGAGTCTTCTCCTGGGACAACCTCAAATTGTCCACCACCTGCCCCCAGATCTGATGCAATCTCTCCACCACAGCATCCACTCCAGGACAATCCGAAGATTCCACCTGACCAGAGGAAAATCGAGGATGAAACCCCGAATTACAGAAAAACGGGGACACCAAAGTGGCAGAGCTGGCCCGATTATTGAGAGCGAACTCCGCCAATGGCAAAAAAGCAACCCAATCATCCTGGTCAGCAGACACAAAACACCTCAGATATGTCTCCAGGGTCTGATTAATCCGCTCAGTCTGGCCATTCGTCTGAGGATGGAAAGCGGACGAAAAAGATAAATCTATGCCCATCCTAGCACAGAATGCCCGCCAAAATCTAGACACGAATTGGGTCCCTCTGTCAGAAACGATATTCTCAGGAATACCATGCAAACGAACAACATTTTGAAAAAACAGAGGAACCAACTCGGAAGAAGAAGGCAACTTGGGCAGAGGAACCAAATGGACCATCTTAGAGAAACGGTCACACACCACCCAGATGACAGACATCTTCTGAGAAACAGGCAGATCTGAAATAAAATCCATCGAGATGTGCGTCCAAGGCCTCTTAGGAATAGGCAAGGGCAACAACAATCCACTAGCCCGAGAACAACAAGGCTTGGCCCGAGCACAAACGTCACAAGACTGCACAAAGCCTCGCACATCTCGTGACAGGGAAGGCCACCAGAAGGACCTTGCCACCAAATCCCTGGTACCAAAAATGCCAGGATGACCTGCCAACGCAGAAGAATGAACCTCAGAGATGACTCTACTGGTCCAATCATCAGGAACAAACAGTTTATCAGGTGGGCAACGATCAGGTCTATCCGCCTGAAACTCCTGCAAGGCCCGCCGCAGATCTGGAGAAACGGCTGACAATACCACTCCATCCTTAAGGATACCTGTGGGCTCAGAGTTACCAGGCGAGTCAGGCTCAAAACTCCTAGAAAGGGCATCCGCCTTAACATTCTTAGAACCCGGTAGGTATGACACCACAAAATTAAACCGAGAGAAAAACAACGACCAGCGCGCCTGTCTAGGATTCAGGCGCCTGGCGGTCTCAAGATAAACCAAATTTTTGTGGTCAGTCAATACCACCACCTGATGTCTGGCCCCCTCAAGCCAATGGCGCCACTCCTCAAAAGCCCACTTCATGGCCAAAAGCTCCCGATTCCCAACATCATAATTCCGCTCAGCGGGCGAAAATTTACGGGAAAAGAAGGCACAAGGCCTCATCACGGAGCAGTCAGAACTTTTCTGCGACAACACTGCCCCAGCTCCGATCTCAGAAGCGTCGACCTCAACCTGAAAAGGTAGAGCAACATCAGGCTGACGCAACACAGGGGCAGAGGAAAAACGGCGCTTAAGCTCCCGAAAGGCCTCCACAGCATCAGGGGACCAATCAGCAACATCAGCACCCTTCTTAGTCAAATCGGTCAATGGCTTAGCAATATCCGAAAAACCAGCAATAAATCGACGATAAAAGTTAGCAAAGCCCAAAAACTTCTGAAGACTCTTAAGAGAAGAGGGCTGCGTCCAATCACAAATAGCTTGAACCTTGACAGGATCCATTTCAATGGAAGAGGGGGAAAAAATATATCCCAAAAAGGAAATCCTCTGTACCCCAAAAACACACTTAGAACCCTTCACACACAAAGAATTAGACCGCAAAACCTGAAAAACCCTCCTGACTTGCTGGACATGAGAGTCCCAGTCATCCGAAAAAATCAGAATATCATCCAGATACACAATCATAAATTTATCCAAATAATCGCGAAAAATATCATGCATAAAGGACTGGAAAACTGACGGAGCATTTGAAAGACCAAAAGGCATCACTAAATACTCAAAGTGGCCCTCGGGCGTATTAAATGCGGTTTTCCACTCATCCCCCTGCCTGATTCGCACCAAATTATACGCCCCACGAAGGTCAATCTTAGAGAACCACTTGGCCCCCTTTATGCGAGCAAACAAATCAGTCAGCAACGGCAATGGGTATTGATATTTAACAGTGATTTTATTCAAAAGCCGATAATCAATACATGGTCTCAAAGAGCCGTCTTTTTTTGACACAAAGAAAAAACCGGCTCCTAAGGGAGATGACGATGGACGAATATGTCCCTTTTCCAAGGACTCCTTTATATATTCACGCATAGCAGCATGTTCAGGCACAGACAGATTAAATAAACGACCCTTTGGGTATTTACTACCCGGGATTAAATCTATGGCACAATCGCACTCTCGGTGCGGAGGTAACGAACCAAGCTTTTTAGTGCGCTTAGAGCATGCTGATATAACATGAGTAGAATCACCACAATAGAAACACAACCCATTTTTCCGTCTAAAATTCTGCCGCTCGCTTCGGGACAGAATTCTATCACACTGCATACTCTCTGGCGATTTCTCAGTGGACACCGCCAGATGGTGCACTGGTTTGCGCTCCCGCAAACGCCTATCGATCTGAATAGCCATTGTCATGGACTCATTCAGACCCGCAGGCACAGGGAACCCCACCATAACATCCTTAATGGCATCAGAAAGACCCTCTCTGAAAGTCGCCGCCAGGGCGCACTCATTCCACTGAGTAAGCACAGACCATTTACGGAATCTTTGGCAGTAAATTTCCGCTTCATCTTGCCCCTGAGATAGGGACATCAAAGTTTTTTCTGCCTGAAGCTCCAAATGAGGTTCGTCATAAAGCAACCCCAAGGCCAGAAAAAACGCATCCACATTGAGCAACGCAGGATCCCCTGGTGTCAATGAAAAAGCCCAGTCTTGAGGGTCGCCCTGGAGCAAGGAAATCACAATCCTGACCTGCTGTGCAGGATCTCCGGCAGAGCGAGATTTCAGGGACAAAAATAATTTGCAATTATTTCGAAAATTCTGAAACCCAGATCTATTCCCCGAGAAAAATTCCGGCAAAGGAATTCTCGGCTCAGATACAGGTGCATGACAAACAAAATCTTGCAAATTTTGTACCTTCGTGGCGAGATTATTCAAACCTGCAGTTACACTCTGAAGATCCATTGCAAACAGGTGAACACAGAGCCATTCAAAGGAGAGGAAAAAAAAAAAAAAAATTTCAGCAGACTACTTATTTCTCTCCTTTATCAGCCAAGGATTTTAACCCTTTAGTGGCCGGTCAAACTGTCATGATCTCAATGGCAAGAGATCATAGCATCAGCATATATAGGAACTAGCTCTTGGAAGATGGAAACTGAGCTGACCATGAACTAAACCTAACGCACAACTAGCAGTGGCCGGGTAGCATGCCTACGTTGATTCTAGATGCCCAGCACCAGCCGGAGGACTAAATAAAGCTAGCAGAGGAAAATATTAGTCCTAGCTCACCTCTAGAGAAATACCCCGAAAGGAGACAGAGGCCCCCCACATGTATTGGCGGTGAATCAAGATGAAATAACAAACGTAGTATGAAAATAGGTTTAGCAAATTTGAGGTCCACTTACTACATAGCAGAAGACAGAAAGGACACTTTCATGGTCAGCTAAAAAACTCTATCAAAACACCATCCAGAAATTACTTTAAAACTCTGGCATTAACTCATAACACCAGAGTGGCAATTCTTGTTCACAAGAGCTTTCCAGACACAGTAACGAAGCTACAGCTGTGAACTGGAACAAAAATGCAAAAACAAACATGGACAAGAGTCCAACTTATCTAGTAGTTGTCTAGGAGCAGGAACAAGCACAGAGAGGCTTCTGATAACATTGTTGACCGGCAAGCAACTAACAGAGCAGCAAGGTTATATAGCGACTCCCACATCTTGATGGGAACAGGTGAACAGAGAAGATGAAGACACCAGTTCAATTCCACCAGTAGCCACCGGGGGAGCCCAGAATCCAGATTCACAACAGGAGGGACTGTTGACTGTGCGTACAGCACTACCAGGCAACAACTAGCGGTGTTGGAGCCCAGGGACAGGAGGGGGAGGTGGAGGTGGAGGAGATAGGAGGGATTGCCACACACACAGCAGGGGAACAGCTGACGTTACTGAACCCCAATAACAGAGGAGGGACTGTTGGGACTGTGCGGACAGCACTTCTGGACGGCAACTAGCGGTGTTGGAGCCCAGGGACAGGAGGGGGAGGTGGAGGTGGAGGAGATAGGAGGGATTGCCACACACACAGCAGGGGAACAGCTGACGTTACTGAACCCCAATAACAGAGGAGGGACTGTTGGGACTGTGCGTACAGCACTACCAGGCAACAACTAGCGGTGTTGAAGCCCAGGGACAGGAGGGGGAGGTGGAGGTGGAGGAGATAGGAGGGATTGCCACACACACAGCAGGGGAACAGCTGACGTTACTGAACCCCAATAACAGAGGAGGGACTGTTGGGACTGTGCGGACAGCACTTCTGGACGGCAACTAGTGGTGTTGGAGCCCAGGGACAGGAGGGGGAGGTGGAGGTGGAGGAGATAGGAGGGATTGCCACACACACAGCAGGGGAACAGCTGACGTTACTGAACCCCAATAACAGAGGAGGGACTGTTGGGACTGTGCGTACAGCACTACCAGGCAACAACTAGCGGTGTTGGAGCCCAGGGACAGGAGGGGGAGGTGGAGGTGGAGGAGATAGGAGGGATTGCCACACACACAGCAGGGGAACAGCTGACGTTACTGAACCCCAATAACAGAGGAGGGACTGTTGGGACTGTGCGTACAGCACTACCAGGCAACTAGCGGTGTTGGAGCCCAGGGACAGGAGGGGGAGGTGGAGGTGGAGGAGATAGGAGGGATTGCCACACACACAGCAGGGGAACAGCTGACGTTACTGAACCCCAATAACAGAGGAGGGACTGTTGGGACTGTGCGGACAGCACTTCTGGACGGCAACTAGCGGTGTTGGAGCCCAGGGACAGGAGGGGGAGGTGGAGGTGGAGGAGATAGGAGGGATTGCCACACACACAGCTGGGGAACAGCTGACGTTACTGAACCCCAATAAGAGAGGAGGGACTGTTGGGACTGTGCGTACAGCACTACCAGGCAACAACTAGCGGTGTTGGAGCCCAGGGACAGGAGGGGGAGGTGGAGGTGGAGGAGATAGGAGGGATTGCCACACACACAGCAGGGGAACAGCTGACGTTACTGAACCCCAATAACAGAGGAGGGACTGTTGGGACTGTGCGGACAGCACTTCTGGACGTCAACTAGCGGTGTTGGAGCCCAGGGACAGGAGGGGGAGGTGGAGGTGGAGGAGATAGGAGGGATTGCCACACACACAGCAGGGGAACAGCTGACGTTACTGAACCCCAATAACAGAGGAGGGACTGTTGGGACTGTGCGTACAGCACTACTAGGCAACAACTAGCGGTGTTGGAGCCCAGGGACAGGAGGGGGAGGTGGAGGTTCAGGAGATAGGAGGGATTGCCACACACACAGCAGGGGAACAGCTGACGTTACTGAACCCCAATAACAGAGGAGGGACTGTTGGGACTGTGCGGACAGCACTTCTGGACGGCAACTAGCGGTGTTGGAGCCCAGGGACAGGAGGGGGAGGTGGAGGTGGAGGAGATAGGAGGGATTGCCACACACACAGCAGGGGAACAGCTGACGTTACTGAACCCCAATAACAGAGGAGGGACTGTTGACTGTGCGTACAGCACTACCAGGCAACAACTAGCTGCGTTGGAGCCCAGGGACAGGAGGGGGAGGTGGAGGTGGAGGAGATAGGAGGGATTGCCACACACACAGCAGGGGAACAGCTGACGTTACTGAACCCCAATAACAGAGGAGGGACTGTTGGGACTGTGCTGACAGCACTTCTGGACGGCAACTAGCGGTGTTGGAGCCCAGGGACAGGAGGGGGAGGTGGAGGTGGAGGAGATAGGAGGGATTGCCACACACACAGCAGGGGAACAGCTGACGTTACTGAACCCCAATAACAGAGGAGGGACTGTTGGGACTGTGCGGACACCACTTCTGGATGGCAACTAGCGGTGTTGGAGCCCAGGGACAGGAGGGGGAGGTGGAGGTGGAGGAGATAGGAGGGATTGCCACACACACAGCAGGGGAACAGCTGACGTTACTGAACCCCAATAAGAGAGGAGGGACTGTTGGGACTGTGCGTACAGCACTACCAGGCAACAACTAGCGGTGTTGGAGCCCAGGGACAGGAGGGGGAGGTGGAGGTGGAGGAGATAGGAGGGATTGCCACACACACAGCAGGGGAACAGCTGACGTTACTGAACCCCAATAACAGAGGAGGGACTGTTGGGACTGTGCGGACAGCACTTCTGGACGGCAACTAGCGGTGTTGGAGCCCAGGGACAGGAGGGGGAGGTGGAGGTGGAGGAGATAGGAGGGATTGCCACACACACAGCAGGGGAACAGCTGACGTTACTGAACCCCAATAACAGAGGAGGGACTGTTGGGACTGTGCGGACAGCACTTCTGGATGGCAACTAGCGGTGTTGGAGCCCAGGGACAGGAGGGGGAGGTGGAGGTGGAGGAGATAGGAGGGATTGCCACACACACAGCAGGGGAACAGCTGACATTACTGAACCCCAATAACAGAGGAGGGACTGTTGGGACTGTGCGGACAGCACTTCTGGACGGCAACTAGCGGTGTTGGAGCACAGGGACAGGAGGGGGAGGTGGAGGTGGAGGAGATAGGAGGGATTGCCACACACACAGCAGGGGAACAGCTGACGTTACTGAACCCCAATAACAGAGGAGGGACTGTTGGGACTGTGCCTACAGCACTACCAGGCAACAGCTAGCGGTGTTGGAGCCCAGGGACAGGAGGGGGAGGTGGAGGTGGAGGAGATAGGAGGGATTGCCACACACACAGCAGGGGAACAGCTGACGTTACTGAACCCCAATAACAGAGGAGGGACTGTTGGGACTGTGCGGACAGCACTTCTGGACGTCAACTAGCGGTGTTGGAGCCCAGGGACAGGAGGGGGAGGTGGAGGTGGAGGAGATAGGAGGGATTGCCACACACACAGCAGGGGAACAGCTGACGTTACTGAACCCCAATAACAGAGGAGGGACTGTTGGGACTGTGCGTACAGCACTACCAGGCAACAACTAGCGGTGTTGGAGCCCAGGGACAGGAGGGGGAGGTGGAGGTGGAGGAGATAGGAGGGATTGCCACACACACAGCAGGGGAACAGCTGACGTTACTGAACCCCAATAACAGAGGAGGGACTGTTGGGACTGTGCGGACAGCACTTCTGGACGGCAACTAGTGGTGTTGGAGCCCAGGGACAGGAGGGGGAGGTGGAGGTGGAGGAGATAGGAGGGATTGCCACACACACAGCAGGGGAACAGCTGATGTTACTGAACCCCAATAACAGAGGAGGGACTGTTGGGACTGTGCGGACAGCACTTCTGGACGGCAACTAGCGGTGTTGGAGCCCAGGGACAGGAGGGGGAGGTGGAGGTGGAGGAGATAGGAGGGATTGCCACACACACAGCAGGGGAACAGCTGACGTTACTGAACCCCAATAACAGAGGAGGGACTGTTGGGACTGTGCGTACAGCACTACCAGGCAACAACTAGCGGTGTTGGAGCCCAGGGACAGGAGGGGGAGGTGGAGGTGGAGGAGATAGGAGGGATTGCCACACACACAGCAGGGGAACAGCTGACGTTACTGAACCCCAATAACAGAGGAGGGACTGTTGGGACTGTGCGGACAGCACTTCTGGACGGCAACTAGCTGTGTTGGAGCCCAGGGACAGGAGGGGGAGGTGGAGGTGGAGATGATAGGAGGGATTGCCACACACACAGCAGGGGAACAGCTGACGTTACTGAACCCCAATAACAGAGGAGGGACTGTTGGGACTGTGCGTACAGCACTACCAGGCAACAACTAGCGGTATTGGAGCCCAGGGACAGGAGGGGGAGGTGGAGGTGGAGGAGATAGGAGGGATTGCCACACACACAGCAGGGGAACAGCTGACGTTACTGAACCCCAATAACAGAGGAGGGACTGTTGACTGTGCGTACAGCACTACCAGGCAAACAACTAGCGGTGTTGGAGCCCAGGGACAGGAGGAGGAGGAGGTGGAGGAGATAGGAGGGATTGCCACACACACAGCATTGGAACAGCTGACGTTACTGAACCCCAATAACAGAGGAGGGACTGTAGGGACTGTGCGGACAGCACTTCTGGACGGCAACTAGCGGTGTTGGAGCCCAGGGACAGGAGGAAAAGCAGAGGAACACAATGTAGGCCGAAGCCTGATTGGAGAAAGTCGAAAGGGAACCTTTAACCCCCCCCAAGGCGTTTGTAGCTGAAAGAGCCAGCTTGTGCAGCACAAAAGATGCAAAAGGAAAAGGTGGCTCTTTTCATTATGCTCCTTGCAAACACAGAACTAAACACTTATAAAATGTGTCCCCTGAAACCGTGAGACCGTCCCGGAGGTGGGACTTTCCTTCGTAATATGACGCAGCACAGCCGTCATTCCTACCCCCTTGGCGCCGTGCCCCGGCTCCTCAGCGTTGTTTGATTCCGTCCAGGAGCCTACGCTGTTATGTTATCCCTTGGCCAGGCACACTTAGCGCTGCCCATCTTCTGACATCATTTGGTGTCAGGATGGCTGCGCCTGTGCGGACGCGCTGGCCGAGAGCCCGCCTCGCAGTGTCGTCTAATGTAATCCCACCGCGGGCCTGGGATCCATGGCCATGCGCAGCGCATATCCTCGCCTCTCACTCCCCTCCCTACGGCTTCTTAAGACTGTGCGGTGTCACGGCCGTGGCATGCTATTAGGGACGCGCGGACACCGCACAGTCTGAAGAAGCCGTAGGGAGATGAGTGAGAGGTGGAGGTTCAGATATGCACTGCGCATGTCCATGGATCTCAGGCCCCCAGTGGGATTAAATCAGAAGACACTGCGAGGCAGGCTCTCGGCCAGCGCGGCCGCACAGGCGCAGCCATCCTGACACCAAATGATGTCAGAAGACGGGCAGCGCTAAGTGTGCCTGGCCAAGGGATAACATCACAGCGCAGGCTCCGGGACGGAATCAAACAACGCTGAGGAGCCGGGGCACGGCGCCAAGGGGGTAGGAATGACGGCTGTGCTGCGTCATATTACGAAGGAAAGTCCCACCTCCGGGACGGTTTTACGGTATCAGTGGACACATTTTATAAGTGTTAAGTTCTGCGTGTGCAAGGAGCTAAACAAAAATAGCTACCTTTTCCTTGTGCAGCATTACTGCTGCACAAGGTGGCTCTTTCAGTAACAAACGCCTTGGGGGGGGGGGACAGGTTCCCTTACATTTCAGTTGTTGTGTCAGCGTGGCGGTCGCAGGACACATTGCCGGCTACACAGCTGGGGATCAGCTGACGTTACTGAAACCCAATAACACTGGGTCGTATGTTTTGACTGTTGGAGACGGCACTTCTGAGCCTCAACTGCCGGTGTTGGAGCCCAGGAATTAAAGTTCAGGTGGTAGAAAGATGAACACAACAGGAGACCTGGATACTGTAGACAGTCACCTAATTATTTAATCAGGAAGAGGAGTGGCAAATTCCTGCGAGATCCAGGCCTTGTTCATTTTCAGGAAAGTAAGCCGGTCAACGTTATCGGAGGATAGTCGCATGCGACGGTCAGTTAGTACACCACCTGCAGCACTAAAGACACGTTCCGATAATACACTGGCCGCAGGGCAAGACAGCACCTCCAATGCATACTGGCTTAGCTCTGGCCATGTATCCAGCTTTGAGACCAAAAACTTGAAAGGTGAAGAGCCGTCTGGGAGTACAGCAAGAGGGCAAGACATGTAGTCTGTCACCATCTGACGGAACCGTTGCCTCCTGCTGACTGGAGCCGTCTGTGATGGTGTAGACTTTTGTGGCGGGCACAGAAAACTGTGCCACAGTTGGGCCATACTGGTCTTGCCTTGGGCAGAGGCACTGCTTCTGCTCCCTCTTTGTGCAGAGCCTCCTCCACTGCCTGGACGCACTGAGCTGCTTTGGAATGCACTAGCAGCACTTCTCTCAGTTGGAATGGAGAAGATGATGGAATTCACCAGTGTGTCTTGGTACTCCCGCATTTTTCGCTCCCGGTTCAACGGTGTGATGAGGCTTTCTACGTTGTCCCGGTAGCGAGGATCGAGGAGGGTGAACACCCAATAATCAGACATGTTGAGAATGTGGGCGATGCGGCGGTCGTTTTTCAGGCACTGCAGCATGTAATCCACCATGTGCTGCAGACTGCCAACTGCCCAAGAAACGCTGTCCCCTGCTGGAGGCGTGATCTCTGCCCGCTCGTCATCACCCCACCCTCGCTGTACACACTGAGTACTGGACAATTGTGTAACTCCCTCCTCTGGTTGGATGTCTTCCTCCTCCATTGACTCCTCCTCATCCTCCTCACAAACTGTCCCCTGCCTACGCGTTTGTGAGGAACCACGTGGCGCTGACTGTCCAGAAGATGATGGAAATGCTGAATCCTCATCCTCCACCTCTTCCACAACATCATCCCTTAGCGCTTGCAGTGATTTTTCAAGCAGGCAGATAAGGGGACAGTCATGCTGACTAGTGCATCATCTGCACTCACCATCCGCGTGGAATAATCAAAGGGACGCAAAACCTGGCAGACGTCATTCATAGTGGCCCACTCTGTGGTTGTAAAGTCTGTACGGCGCGGAGGGCGACTTCTTTGCGCCTGATGCAGCTGGTACTCCATTACAGCTTGCTGCTGCTCACACAACCGCTCCAACATATGTAACGTGGAATTCCACCTGGTAGGTAGGTCACATATGATGCGATGTTCCGGCAGGCGGTGTCGGCGCTGCAGAGCCGCAATGCGCGCTTTTGCCGTGCTGGAACGCCGCAAGTGAGCACACTCTAGGCGGACCTTGTGCAGCAGTGCATCAAGATCCGGATAGTCCCTCAAAAAACTCTGCACTACCAAATTGAGCACATGTGCCAGACATGGGATGTGAGTGAGGTTGCCAAGGCCCAGAGCTGCCACCAGATTTCGGCCATTATCACACACTACCATGCCTGGCTGGAGATTCGCTGGCACAAACCACACATTGCTCTCCTGCTTGATGGCATTCCAGAGCTCCTGCGCTGTGTGGCTTCGATTCCCCAAAGAAATTAATTTCAAGACGGCCTACCGATGGCTGTAGACTGGGCTGGGAGTGTGTGGATGACTGGGAAAGTGGTGCTGCGGGTGGAATTACAGCGGGTCTCTGGACAACAAGGCCAGAGGTTCTTCCACAACGTTCCTGGGAGGAAGCCGAACCAGCTGCGTGTGAGCTGGAGGAAGAGGCAACACGAGCTGAAGAGGTGGTAGCTGCCGCTGTTGGTTGGCCTAGCTCTTCAGTGTGTTTTTCTAACTCCGCCGCGTGCCTGGTGCGCACATGTTTCCACATGTTGGAGGTATTGAGGTTGCTGACATTTTTCCCTCTTTTGACTTTTTGATGACACACCTTGCATTTGACATAGCAAATGTCATCTGCAACTGTGTCAAAAAAGGACCAGGCACTGCAAGTCTTGGGAGCGCCCTTTTTGGCTTTTGGAAGAGACATGCTCCTAACAGGTGCCAAAGCGGAGGCTGCAGGATCCGCAGTCTTCCCCCTCCCTCTCCCTCTTTGGGCCGTACGGGGAATCTCTTCATCAGAGCTGCTCCCACCACCTTCCTGTCCCTCACGCCAATATGGGTCAAGGACCTCATCATCTACACTACCCTCTGCCCCCAACTGCTCCTCCTGGGTAGTCTCAGCAGCAGAGCACGCACCAGTAAGTGGCACCTGAGTGTCATCATCAGCTGATGCGGCCTGCGATGTGGTGACCGGAGCCACTGGCCCACCCGCCTCTTCAGACTCAGAGAGAAAAAGCTGTTGGGCATCACTGCACCCTGTCTCTTCTTCCATTTCTCCAATGCTGCTTGGCTGGCCCCCTGTTTCCAAGCCAAGAGATTCAGAGAACAGAAGTAGAGATGGCTCCTGTCCTGGGCTCTCTGTCTGCCTGGGCAATTTGGCAGGTGGTGAAGAGACCGATGGCTGCTCTCCAGTGCTCTGTGTCTGAGAGGATGTGGCACTAATTGAAGTTGATGCATTAGCTGCCATCCATCCGACAACGGCTTCAATTTGTTCTTCACGCAGCAGCGGTGTACGGCGCTCTGCGACAAAGCTGCGCATGAATGACTGTTCCCTGGTGAAAGTGGGTGCTGATGAGTCACCGGTGCCCGCAGCAGGCACAGAATCCCCACGTCCCCTCCCTGCTCCGCGCCCACGCCCACGTGCCTTACTCACTGCCTTCTTCATCTTGGTTGACTGATAAAGATAAGCAGAAAAGTACTAACGGCTTTGTGTGCTTATTCCTGAACAACTCCTAACAGGTATAAGAAACACTAATTTTCTAAAGTGTGGACTAGACTTTAATATGAGCTAATGTGGCCTACACAAATGTAAAGTGGTGTCACTGGTGTGTTTGGTGAACTGTCATGGTTCCCAATGGCAAGGGAACGTCAGAGAACATAAATAACAGAACAGCTCTTGGGTGATGGAATCTCGAGCTGACCGTGAGCTAAACCTACCCACACAACTAACAGTGGCCGGGTGGCGTACCTACGTTTTATCCCTAGACGCCTAGCGCCAGCCGGAGGACTAACTAACCCTAATAGAGGAAAAGACAGACCTGGCTTACCTCTAGGGAAATTCCCCCAAAAAGGAGACAGAAGCCCCCCACATATATTGACGGTGAGTTCAGAGGAAAAGACATACGCAGTATGAAGGTAGGTTCAGCAAAGCGAGGTCCGCTTACTAGATAGCAAGAAGATACAATAGGGAACTTCACGGTCAGCTGAAAACCCTATTAAAGTAGCATCCCGAAATTACTTTAAGACTCATGTGTCAACTCATGACACCGGAGTGGCAATTTCGGCCCACAAGAGCTTCCAGCTACAGAAAAATAACATAACTGTGAACTGGAACAAAAATGCAAAACAAACTTAGGACTAAGAGTCCAACTTAGCTGATAGTAGTCTAGAAGCAGGAACATGCAACAGAAAGGCTCTGGTTACATTGATGGCCGGCACTAGAATAACTGAGCAGCAAGGCTAAATAGGATACACCCATATCCTGATGGAAACAGGTGAACAGAGAAAGTGAAGCACACAAGTCCAGTACCACCAGTGACCACCGGGGGAGCCCAAAAACCAAACTCACAACAGTACCCCCCCTCAAGGAGGGGGCACCGAACCCTCACAAGAACCACCAGGGCGATCAGGACGAGCCCTATGAAAGGCACGGACCAAATCAGAGGCATGAACATCAGAGGCTGTCACCCAAGAATTATCCTCTTGACCGTAGCCCTTCCACTTGACCAGATACTGAAGTTTCCGTCTGGAAACACGGGAGTCCAAGATCTTCTCCACAACGTACTCCAATTCACCCTCAACCAACACCGGAGCGGGAGGCTCAACGGAAGGCACAACCGGTACATCATACCTGCGCAATAATGACCGATGGAAGACATTATGGATAGAAAAAGATGCTGGGAGGTCCAAATGAAAGGACACGGGGTTAAGAATCTCCAAAATCTTATACGGGCCGATGAACCGAGGCTTAAACTTAGGAGAAGAAACCCTCATAGGGACAAAACGAGAAGACAACCACACCAAGTCCCCAACACGAAGACGAGGACCAACACGACGACGGCGGTTAGCAAAATGCCGAGTCTTCTCCTGGGACAACTCCAAATTGTCCACCACCTGTCCCCAAATCCGATACAACCTATCCACCACAGTATCCACTCCAGGACAATCCGAAGACTCCACCTGACCGGAAGAAAAACGAGGATGAAACCCCGAATTGCAAAAGAAAGGAGAAACCAAAGTGGCAGAACTAGCCCGATTATTGAGGGCAAACTCCGCCAACGGCAAAAAGGCAACCCAGTCATCCTGATCCGCAGACACAAAACACCTCAAATAAGTCTCCAAGGTCTGATTAGTTCGCTCAGTCTGGCCATTAGTCTGAGGATGGAACGCAGACGAAAAAGACAAATCAATGCCCATCCTAGCACAGAACGCCCGCCAAAATCTAGACACGAACTGGGTCCCCCTGTCAGAAACGATATTCTCCGGAATACCATGCAAGCGAACCACATTTTGAAAAAACAGAGGAACCAACTCGGATGAGGAAGGCAACTTAGGCAAGGGCACCAAATGAACCATCTTTGAAAAACGGTCACACACCACCCAGATGACAGACATTTTCTGAGAAACAGGGAGATCAGAAATAAAATCCATAGAGATGTGAGTCCAAGGTCTCTTCGGAATAGGCAAAGATAACAACAATCCGCTAGCCCGAGAACAACAAGGTTTGGCCCGAGCACAAACATCACAAGACTGCACAAAAACTCGTACATCTCGAGACAGGGAAGGCCACCAGAAGGACCTAGCCACCAAATCCCTGGTACCAAAGATCCCGGGATGACCTGCCAACACAGAAGAATGAACCTCCGAGATGACTCTACTGGTCCAATCATCAGGAACAAACAGTCTACCAGGCGGGCAACGATCAGGTCTATCCGCCTGAAACTCCTGCAAAGCCCGTCGCAGGTCTGGGGAAACAGCAGATAATATCACCCCATCCTTAAGGATACCTGTAGGTTCAGAATCACCAGGGGAATCAGGCTCAAAACTCCTAGAAAGGGCATCCGCCTTCACATTTTTAGAACCTGGTAAGTATGAGACCACAAAATTAAACCGAGAGAAAAACAACGACCAGCGCGCCTGTCTAGGATTCAGGCGCCTGGCAGACTCAAGATAAATCAAATTCTTGTGATCGGTCAATACCACCACCTGATGTCTAGCCCCCTCAAGCCAATGATGCCACTCCTCAAAAGCCCACTTCATAGCCAAAAGCTCCCGATTACCAATATCATAATTTCGCTCGGCGGGCGAAAATTTTCGAGAAAAGAACGCACAAGGTCTCATCACGGAGCAGTCGGAACTTTTCTGCGACAAGACCGCCCCAGCTCCGATTTCGGAAGCATCGACCTCAACCTGAAAAGGAAGAGTAACATCAGGCTGACGCAACACAGGGGCGGAAGAAAAGCGGCGCTTAAGCTCCCGAAAGGCCTCCACAGCAGCAGGGGACCAATCAGCAACATCAGCACCCTTTTTGGTCAAATCAGTCAAAGGTTTAGCAACATCAGAAAAACCAGTTATAAATCGACGATAAAAATTAGCAAAGCCCAAAAATTTCTGAAGTCTCTTAAGAGAAGAAGGTTGCGTCCAATCACAAATAGCCCGAACCTTGACAGGATCCATCTCAATGGAAGAGGGGGAAAAAATGTACCCCAAAAAAGAAATCTTTTGAACCCCAAAAATACACTTAGAACCCTTCACACACAAGGAATTAGCCCGCAAAACCTGAAAAACCCTCCTGACCTGTTGGACATGAGAATCCCAGTCATCCGAAAAAATCAAAATATCATCCAGATACACGATCATAAATTTATCCAAATATTCACGGAAAATGTCATGCATAAAGGACTGAAAGACTGAAGGGGCATTTTAAAGACCAAAAGGCATTACTAAATACTCAAAATGGCCCTCGGGCGTATTAAATGCGGTTTTCCACTCATCCCCCTGCTTAATTCGCACCAAATTATACGCCCCACGGAGATCAATCTTAGAGAACCACTTAGCCCGTTTTATTCGAGCAAACAAATCAGTCAGCAGTGGCAGAGGATACTGATATTTGACTGTAATTTTATTCAAGAGTCGATAATCAATACACGGCCTCAAAGAGCCATCTTTTTTAGATACAAAGAAAAAACCGGCTCCTAAGGGAGATGAAGAAGGACGAATATGTCCCTTTTCCAGGGACTCCTTAATATATTCTCGCATAGCAGCATGTTCAGGTACAGATAGATTAAATAAACGACCCTTTGGAAATTTACTGCCCGGAATCAGATCTATGGTACAATCGCAATCTCTGTGAGGAGGTAGTGAACCAAGCTTAGGCTCCTCAAAAACATCACGATAATCAGATAAAAATTCCGGAATCTCAGAGGGAATAGATGACGAAATGGAAACCAAAGGTACGTCCCCATGAGCCCCCTGACATCCCCAGCTTAACACAGACATTGCTTTCCAGTCAAGGACTGGGTTATGAGATTGTAACCATGGTAATCCGAGCACCAAAACGTCATGTAGATTGTACAACACAAGGAAGCGAATCATCTCCTGATGGTCTGGATTCATACGCATAGTCACTTGTGTCCAGTATTGTGGTTTATTACTAGCCAATGGTGTAGAGTCAATACCCTTCAGAGGTATAGGAACTTCCAGAGGCTCTAGATCAAACCCACAGCGCCTGGCAAAGGACCAATCCATTAGACTCAAAGCGGCGCCAGAGTCGACATAGGCATCCGCGGTAATTGACGATAATGAACAAATCAAGGTCACAGACAGAATAAACTTAGACTGTAAAGTGCCAATTGAAATAGACTTATCAACCTTTTTTGTACGTTTAGACAGGGCCGGTTTTAGGCAAAGTGGGGCCCTAGGCAAAGTTTAAAATGGGGCCCCAAATGCTAACATATTGCACGTCACACAGAAGCATTTCGGTTGTATTTACCTGCGCTGATCTCAGGCCGCTAAACGAGTGTGATCGACAATACTGAAGTCGTTGGACGCTTGTTTCCCGGCCTCTTTCCACCATCTGAGAAAGAATGATGGGACAGAACCATCACTAATAGATCACTAACAGATCACCATACAGTATCATGTTATCAGCAGCACATCTACAGTTTACATAGGGTGATGTGCTGCTGAGAACAATGATTTTTATTCCGGCATAAACAATCCAATCACCCAATGAATATGCAGCATTTTACTTGTTTAGTAAAATACACCCCATAGTCCTCCATATAATATAATGTGCTCCACAGTCCTCCATATAGTATAATACACTCTTCATAGTCCTCCATATATTAAAATGCACACGCCATAGTCCTCCATATAGTATACAGCAGAGCCCACAGTAGTATACAGCAGAGCCCACAGGGATATACAGCAGAGCCCACAGGGGTATACAGCAGAGCCCACAGGGGTATACAGCAGAGCCCCCAGGGGTATACAGCAGAGCCCCCAGGGGTATACAGCAGAGCCCCCAGGGGTATACAGCAGAGCCCCCAGTAGTATACAGCACAGCCCCCAGTAATATACAGCAGAGCCCCCCGTAATATACAGCAGAGCCCCCAGGGGTATACAGCAGAGCCCCCAGGGGTATACAGCAGAGCCCCCAGGGGTATACAGCAGAGCCCCCAGGGGTATACAGCAGAGCCCCCAGTAGTATACAGCACAGCCCCCAGTAATATACAGCAGAGCCCCCAGTAATATACAGCAGAGCCCCCAGGGGTATACAGCAGAGCCCCCAGGGGTATACAGCAGAGCCCCCAGGGGTATACAGCAGAGCCCCCAGTAGTATACAGCACAGCCCCCAGTAATATACAGCAGAGCCCCCAGTAATATACAGCAGAGCCCCCAGGGGTATACAGCAGAGCCCCCAGGGGTATACAGCAGAGCCCCCAGGGGTATACAGCAGAGCCCCCAGTAGTATACAGCACAGCCCCCAGTAATATACAGCAGAGCCCCCAGTAATATACAGCAGAGCCCCCAGTAGTATACAGCACAGCCCCCAGTGGTGTACAGCAGTGCCCCCAGGGGTATACAGCAGAGCCCCCAGTAGTATACAGCACAGCCCCCAGTGGTGTACACCACAGCTCACATCCCCCCCTCCCCTCTCCTCTCCTCTCCCCTCCTCCCCTCTCCTCTCCCCGTCCAGTAAAAAGAAAAAAAAAAAACACAAGCTCCTCACCTCTCCACACGTGCCCGCGCTGCTCCTGTGTCGGCGGCTGCAGCTGCTCTGCCTGGGACACAGTGAGTGCGCGCGCACCCGCTGTGTCAGAGGCAGAGCGGGGAATGATGGGAGAGGGGGCGTCAGGTGACGCTCTCTCCTCCATCATTGCTTTGAACTGTACCGGCAGATGCCGGTACAGTTCAATGCGGCGGGGGAGTCAGCGCTGGCGGCAGGCGGGCCCCCTGCCTCACAGGGGCCCGGGGCCCCATAGCGGCTGCGTGATTTGCCGCTAGCTGGGGGCCCCTGGGGGAGTGGGGGCCCCAGGCAGCTGCCTGGTCTGCCTGCCCCTAACGCCGGCCCTGCGTTTAGAGCATGCTGATATAACATGAGTTGAATCACCACAATAGAAGCACAACCCATTTTTTCGCCTAAAATTCTGCCGTTCGCTTCTGGACAGAATTCTATCACATTGCATATTTTCTGGAGCCTTCTCAGAAGACACCGCCAAATGGTGCACAGGTTTGCGCTCCCGCAAACGCCGATCAATCTGAATAGCCATTGTCATGGACTCATTCAGATCTGTAGGTGCAGGGAACCCCGCCATAACATCTTTAATGGCATCAGAGAGACCCTCTCTGAAATTCGCCGCCAGGGCGCACTCATTCCACTGAGTAAGCACAGACCATTTACGAAATTTTTGGCAGTATATTTCAGCTTCATCTTGCCCTTGAGATAGGGCCATCAAGGCTTTTTCAGCCTGAATCTCTAAGTTAGGTTCCTCATAAAGCAACCCCAAAGCCAGAAAGAACGCATCCACATTGAGCAACGCAGGATCCCCGGGTGCCAATGCAAATGCCCAGTCTTGAGGGTCACCCCGCAGCAAGGAAATTACTATCCTAACCTGGTGTGCGGGATCTCCAGCGGAGCGAGATCTCAGGGAAAGAAATAATTTACAATTATTTTTGAAATTCAGGAAACGAGATCTATCCCCGGAGAAAAATTCTGGTATAGGAATTCTAGGTTCAGATATAGGAGCATGAATAACAAAATCCTGTAAATTTTGAACCTTCGTAGCAAGATTATTCAAACCTGTAGCCAAACTCTG
Source organism: Ranitomeya variabilis (assembly GCF_051348905.1). Lineage (NCBI taxonomy): Eukaryota > Metazoa > Chordata > Amphibia > Anura > Dendrobatidae > Ranitomeya > Ranitomeya variabilis. Next base: position 1,005,833,694 of record NC_135232.1, on the reverse strand, counting down.
AGGATCCATTTTAATCAGGTGAGATCAGAGCCATTCAAGGATTAGAAGGAGAGAGAGAGACAAAGGCTGCAATTAGAGCAGAAATGCAACTAAGTCAACTATAGAGCAAGCTCAGAGGGAAAAAAAAAAAAAAAAAAAATCTGCAGACTTCTTTTTCTCTCCTTTCTTCTGCCAACGGTTTTAACACTGGGCCGGCCATACTGTCATGGTTCCCAATGGCAAGGGAACGTCAGAGAACATAAATAACAGAACAGCTCTTGGGTGATGGAATCTCGAGCTGACCGTGAGCTAAACCTACCCACACAACTAACAGTGGCCGGGTGGCGTACCTACGTTTTATCCCTAGACGCCTAGCGCCAGCCGGAGGACTAACTAACCCTAATAGAGGAAAAGACAGACCTGGCTTACCTCTAGGGAAATTCCCCCAAAAAGGAGACAGAAGCCCCCCACATATATTGACGGTGAGTTCAGAGGAAAAGACATACGCAGTATGAAGGTAGGTTCAGCAAAGCGAGGTCCGCTTACTAGATAGCAAGAAGATACAATAGGGAACTTCACGGTCAGCTGAAAACCCTATTAAAGTACCATCTCGAAATTACTTTAAGACTCATGTGTCAACTCATGACACCGGAGTGGCAATTTCGGCCCACAAGAGCTTCCAGCTACAGAAAAATAACATAACTGTGAACTGGAACAAAAATGCAAAACAAACTTAGGACTAAGAGTCCAACTTAGCTGATAGTAGTCTAGAAGCAGGAACATGCAACAGAAAGGCTCTGGTTACATTGATGGCCGGCACTAGAATAACTGAGCAGCAAGGCTAAATAGGATACACCCATATCCTGATGGAAACAGGTGAACAGAGAAAGTGAAGCACACAAGTCCAGTACCACCAGTGACCACCGGGGGAGCCCAAAAACCAAACTCACAACAGTGAACTTTATTATTTATTTATTTTTTTGGGGCTGAACTGACAACAGATAGAGCTGCAGTCACACGGAGACCGTGCAGACAGCCGTAAACGGCGCTGCAAGGCCCAAAAACCCTCCTCTACGTTATCCTATGTAGTGTTTTTCCACAATTTAGCTGGAGACGGGTGGAAAGACACTAATAGGAATTTTTTGAAAAAATGTGCAGCAGCCTGCACTACTTAAAACAAAATGAAAATTGATTTTGTGGTATGACGCAGTAAAGAACCCTGAGCTGGAGACAACCAGGCTATGGCTGCTCACAGACTACAGGGCGAGCTGCAGTCACACGGAGACCGTGCAGACAGCCGTAAACGGCGCTGCAAGGCCCAAAAACCCTCCTCTACATTATCCTATGTAGTGTTTTTCCACAAATTAGCTGGAGACGGGTGGAAAGACACTAATAGAATTTTTTTGAAATAATTAGCAGCAGACTACACTACTTGGAAAAAAAAAAAAAAGAACAGTATGAGGCAATGAACCACCCTCCCTGAACTGAATACAACCAGCTATGGGTGGCCTATGTGGCTGCACTCAGACTAGAGAGTGGGCTGCACTCACACACACACACACACACACAGACCTTGCAGATCGCTGTGAAAACAGCGCTACAAGGCAAAAGCAAGGTGATTACTAGGTGAACACAGCGGTTGCTAAATTAGCCTTGGAAAAGCACAAAGAAGCAAATCGCTATCTCTAAACTGGCCCTCAGTCAGCAAACAGCGTCCTGTCACTAACTGAATTCACAGCAGAGTGAGCGCAAAATGGCGCCAGCGACTTTTAAACTGCATCATGACATCATTTCAGCAGCCAATCACAGCCTTGCCAGTAGTTTCATGCCCTCCATGCTAAACAGGATGTGCCCACACTTGGAATCATTCTCATTGGCTGAATTTGTGCAGTTTGAATCTGGGAACTTCCGATTCCGGTATCCGATACGCGGCAAGTATCGGAATCCCGGTATCGGAATTCCGATACCGCAAGTATCGGCCGATACCCGATACTTGCGGTATCGGAATGCTCAACACTACTAGAGAGGCAAATCAGAATCCCTGCTTGACTGCAAAAGACCTTCAGAAAGAGTTAGCAGGCTAAGACTCTGGAGTTGTGGCACATTGTTCTATTGTTCAGAGACACCTGCATAAATATGACCTTCATGGAAGAGTCATCAGAAGTAAACCTCTCCTGTGTCCTCACCATAAAATTCTACTCTAGAAGTATGCAAAAGAACATCTAAACAAGCCTGATAAATTTTGGAAACAAGTCCTGTGGACTGATAAGATTAATATAGGACTCTTTCTCCTCAATGATCAAAAGTATGTGTTTAGAAAAAAGGGCACAGAATTTCAGGACAAGAATATTTCGTCAACCATTAAGCACAGGGGTGGATCAATCATGCTTTGGGGTTGTGTTACAGCCAATGGCACAGGGAACATTTCACAGGTAGAGGGAAGAATAGATTCAATGAAATTTCAACAAATTGTTGATGCAAACATAACACCATCTGTAAATAAAAGCTGCAGTTGAAAAGGGGATGGCTTCTACAAATGGATAATGATCCTAAACACACATAAAAATCCACAATAGACTACCCCAAAAGGTGCAAGATGAAGGATTTTCGATAGGCATCATAGTCCCCTGATCTGAATATCATTGAAAATCTGTGACCAGGCCTCAAAATAACAGCACATTCAAGAAGACCCGGGAAGCTAACAGAACTGGAAGAGTTTTCTAAAGAAGAATGGATGAAAATGCCTCAAACAAGAATTGAAAGATTCTTGTCTGGCTACAAAAAGCGTTTACAAGCTGTGATACTTTCAAAAGGTGAAGCTACAAGGTACTAACCATGCATAGTATTCAAACTTTTTCTTAGCCCCGTTTTCCTTTTTGTAATTTTTAAATGAAAAATATGAAAATATTTATATATTTTTTTTGCCTAAAATACCAAGGAAATGTATCATTTTTAACTTTAGGCCTGTTAAAGGTCATTTCATCCGCAACTTTCTTAACTGTTCACAATAATAGTAATTTTGACCAGGAGTGCCCCAACTTTTCCATGCCACTGTAAATCATCAACTTCTCCACAAAATAGTTACTAATGTATACATTATACAATGCGCAAGATAAATATGGTGCAGGTACAGTGCCTTGAAAAAGTTTCCATACCCAGTGAACTTTTCCACATTTTTTCACACTACACCAATAAAACATAATTGAATTTTATTTGTATTTTAAGTGATATTCCAACACAATTTAGCAAGCATTTGTGAAGTATAAAGGAAATGATGCATGGTGTTAGGAGTCGGGATTCTCCCGCTGCGTGGGATAGATCCCAAGCATTGTCTGGTACTGCAATCTCCCATTCTGGTCTGGCCACTACAGTTGCTGCTCAGCACAAACATCAGTCCCAGCGTCTTGCTCAGGCTCATGGTATACGTTTGGTTACTGCTGGCTCTTCAGCCAAGTCTATGGTAACCAGTGATATGCAGGTGCAGTCTTGGTCTCTGTAGTCTAAGTCCAGAGATCACCTTACTGAGCATGTCCGTGATGTGGCGGTTTCTCATTGGTGGTTGGTTATTAGCTGCTCTGGTGATGTGGCAGCCCCGGATTGGCCCGAGAGCGATGTCTCAGCTGACTGGACATGAGTGTTTGGGGTGGAGCCTAGCATATAAAAGGCACCAAGTGGCGCACGCGGGCGTGCTAGTGTCATTTAATTGGTGTGTGTGGGTGGCTGCTCTACCACTCTGTCTGCACGTCTGTGTGTGTGTCTTTGCTCAGAGACTGTACACATTGGCAGGCAGGTTGCACACTTATGTGGTTTCATACCCTTGCCTCAACGCTTGAGTCTCTAGTCTGCTACATGCTTAGGGTGCTGGTCAGACACAGGTTCAGTAGTGTCAGGACTGGGGTAACTAGCCGCTTGGCTTAGCATCTGTTTTGTTGTGTGTGGTTAGCACAGTTCAGTTACAGAGCAAGCTCAACTCTTATGCTATACTTCTCGGTGAAAGTGACAGGGTCTTCTACTTAGCGTCAAAGAGCTCTTTCTCTTGGCTCAGCATCTGCTTCATTCATGTGTGTGGTTAGCACCATTTAGTTGCAGAGCTAGCCCAATCCACGTGCTATTATACCTGTGATGTTTACAGGGTATAGCACTTTGCATACTCATGCTGTACCTCTCAGTGAAGTAACTGAGCTTGGTACTCAGCTTCCCTCTCCCTGATAAAGAAAATCATACCCACAGCATGATACTGCCACCAGCATGTTTGACAGTGGGGATGTTATTTTTAGGGTGATATGTGATGTTTGTTTTGCTTCACACATAGCATCTTGCATAAAAAATTCTACTTTTGTTTCATCTGTAACCCTACATGTAATAAGACACACTTCAAGGTGTCAGGACTCTGAACATTTTTATTACCTTTTGTGCATTACTGCCCTTTTCCAAGATGGCATCTTTGGTCTCATGTGCACTGTGTCTTCCTGCTATAAAACTCCACCCCAGCCTTCAGTCTGTGCTAGAGTATTCTGCCTTGCATCCAGCTCCTGACTCTGGTGACTCCCTGGCTATATACCTGCTCCTGTGAACCTGTGTGGTTATCCTGCTACTCTGCTCTGAGTTCCTGCTGCATACACCAGTTTCCAGTAATCCTGCTTCATCTGCTGCTCCTGTTTACTTCCATCTGCATTTGCTGGACATGTAAGCTGTTGCTGCACTGCTTAAACCTGAGATTATCACCCAGGCCTTCCTGGTTGAGATAACACATTTCTTGAACTGCCTTATAAGCATATCTATCTGTGTTTGGACTAAAACAATGACTTATTCGTATCAAGTATCCTCAAGAATAACTGTGCTTCATAGACTTTCTGTGTGATTGCATTTTCCTCTGAAGTTCCCTATAGACTACTAAGCTGTGTTTAATATTTACACCAAGTGTTGTGGACTTGAGTTTCTCTCTGCACCTGTTTGAATCACCGTGTGATAATATAGACTTTACCACTTATAAAACTGTGTCCTGTAGTTGTCTTGTTCCACGCAAAGAGTCTCCTGAGTTATCCCCTATAATTATTACAGGATACTCTAGCCAGAAAAGAGGAGACTGCTGGAACAATGACTGCAGAAAGCAGATTAGAGCAGGTGTTTTCCATGATTAGATCACTGCAGAAAGATGTGGAAGGTCTGCAAAAGAAGTTTGGAAGCTTTGAACACAATCAACAAGTGTTTGGACAAAATATGCAGGACTTAAGCACCCGCATGGCAGTCCAGGAAAACAAACTTGCTGGCATAGAGTCCCAGTATGGACGGCCTTTTCAGGACATAAGCACGCAAATAGCTGCACAAGCGACTTTACCCTCTGGGCAACAGCCACCAGCTAGCCTACCTAAGTTGCCCCATTCAGATTTAATAGTGATTGCGACAAATTTTGTGGCTTTGTGAATCAATGTATGCTATATTTTGATGTGCATGCTGACCATTTTCCTACTGATAGATCCAAAGTATTGTGTGTAATAATGCTGCTGACCTCACGAGCGCTCGCCTGGGCGAATCCGATGATTGAGTCTCATGACCCACGGTTAAATAACTTGGATGATTTCTTGGCCGCTATGGCATTAATTTGATGATCCTAATCGCCGTGCAACCGCTGAATCTGCTTTATTGTCTTTACACCAGGCTAAACGTTGTTATTGAGTATGCCACTGAATTCAGGAGATTAGTGGTAGATACCAATTGGGACAGTTATGCACAATTGCCTATTTTTAAAAGGGGTCTGTCTAGTATTGTAAAAGATGAACTAGCTCGCTCCGAGTCACCACAAGAGCTAGAAACATTTATACAGCATTGTGTGAGCATAGACATTCGCCTTACTGAGTGTAGGCAGGAGAAGTTTGCTGCATATAACCGTATTTCTAACTTCTCCCTTTCTTCCAAAGAGCCTGCAGGTAAAAACCTCTCGGGAGGTGGAGGAGGTGCCCATGCAAATTGATTCCATTCAGAGGCGCGAGATTAATGAGCGCCGGGAGCATCGCCTTCGTGAAAGTCTATGTTTCTACTGCTATCAGTCTGACCATTTTTTAATCAACTGTCCCAAGTGTCCCAAGCGGCCTAACAAGGTGCTAGCAGCGGTAGGAGAATATGACAACTGTGATGATGAATCTGACATCTCTGATTGTAGCCTGCCTTTAAACGCTGTATTCCATTCACTTTCTATGACTTCACCCCCCAAGGAGCTGAAGGAGAAGAACTCTCACTGTTCTCTCCCTATTAAGATCCTGTGTTCAGGACAGTGGATTTCCAGTGCAGCTATGATTGACTCTGGTGCAGGTGGCAATTTCATGGATATCGCATTTGCCAAGGAACATGGTATTGAAATTCAGCAAAGAGCCTCTCCAATTACCATGGAAACAGTGGATGGGTCACCTTTAATCTCTGGGCCTGTGGATCAGGAGACCGTACCCCTTGAAATTTTGTTGGAGCCTAATCATCAGGAGCAACTTTCTTTCTTGCTAATTTATTCTCCTCATTTTCCTGTGATTTTAGGCATTCCTTGGTTGCGTTCTCAGAACCCAATTATCAACAGGGAGACCAAGGAGATTATCTTTCCAACAAGGAGCAACTCAGCGTTAACAGAAGCTGTCCCTGAGTCCACGGCTACGGAACCACATGTACAGGTATTTACTTTACCTTCAGCATATAAAGAGTTCTCTGACATCTGTGACAAGAAGAATGCAGATCAGCTTCCTCCACACAGGCATTATGATTGTCCCATTGAGCTGCTTCCTGGGGCAGCTTTTCCTTTTGATAACGTATACCCTTTGGCGGCACCAGAGCTTCAAGCCTTAAAGGAGTATATTGATGAAAATCTGGTCAAAGGCTTCATACGTCCTTCTTCCTCACCAGCAGGGGCACCTATATTTTTTATAAAAAAGAAGGATGGGACCCTGAGACACTGTGTTGACTATCGGGAGCTTAATAAGGTAACCGTACAAAACCGTTACCCTTTGCCTCTGATTCCCGAATTACTGGAAAAAGTCCACCATGCTAAGGTGTTCTCTAAACTGGACCTTCGTGGGGCTTATAATTTGGTGCATACTCGTCCAGGGGATGAGTGGAAGACAGCATTCAGATGCTGGTATGGACACTTTGAATATCTTGTGATGCCCTTCTGGCTTTGTAACGCCCCTGCAACATTTCAACACCTTGCTAATGACATTTTCAGAGATTTGTTGGACCAGTTTGTGGTGATCTATTTGGATGATATACTAATCTTTTCTGACTCTCTACAGGAACATGAAGAACATGTCAAAACTGTTTTAAGATGTCTGAAAGAGAACCATCTGTATACTAAGCCGGAGAAATGCGAGTTCCATCAATCTGAGATACAATTCTTAGGATATATCATCTCTCCTCAGGGGCTGAACATGGAATCTGGTAAGATTCAGGCTATCCTTGACTGGCCGGTACCCAAGAACGTTAAGGAGGTCCAACGTTTTATTGGTTTTTCAAATTTCTACAGACTCTTCATTCAAACTTTTTCTGATATTGTCCGTCCCATTACTTCCTTGACAAAGAAGGAAAAGCCCTTTAAGTGGTCATCACAGGCTCAAGAAGAGTTTGATCGGCTTAAGATCTGTTTCACCTCAGCACCGCTGTTGATACACCCAGATCCAACACTTTCTTTCATTGTGGAGGTGGACGTGTCTGGTAATGCTTTGGGTGCTATTCTCTCCCAAAGAACTGGAGAGAAGGGTCTGCTACATCCTTGTGCTTTCTTTTCCCATAGACTAACCTCAGCAGAGAAGAATTAGGATGTGGGAGACAAGGAATTGCTGGCTATTATTGCGGCTTTCAAAGAATGGAGGCATCATCTGCAAGGAGCTGCACAACAGATCATAGTGCTGACTGACCATCGCAATTTAGAGTTCCTTAGATCCGCTAGATGTCTTTCTCCTCGTCAGGCTCGTTGGAACTTATTTTTAAATCAATTTAACTTTGTTAAGGTTCTCGTAATGGGAAGGCTGATGTTTTATCCCGAATCCATGCTGCGGATTCTGTACCTGGAGCCCCGTCCAAGACCATTCTCTCTGATGCCAATTTCATCGGAGTTATCCACGATCAGGACTTATGGAAGGAGTGCAGGGAGGCTTATGACGGTGATGTATTTCTGGCCAACCCACCTGTGGATATTAATCTTGTCTTTAAGGGTGGCATGTGGTTCAGAGATCGACGCCTCTACGTCCCTGAGGTCGTCCGTCTGCAGATCCTCAAGTTGGTACATGACTCCAAGTTGGCTGGTCACAGGGGGTACAGAAGACACAAGAGTTCCTGAGCTGATTCTTCTGGTGGCCAACTTGCCTGAAGGATACCAAGGACTATGTTCTCTCTTGCGAGGTATGTGCTCGTTACAAGACTCCTCATGTGGCACCTACGGGTCTTCTACAACCATTACCTGTTCCGTCCCGCCCTTGGGGGTCTATATCAATGGACTTTATTGTGGAGCTGCCTACATCGGGGGCATGAATACAATCATGGTGGTAGTGGTAGTTGATCGCCTGACTAAAGCTGCTCATTTTGTTCCGTGCACCGGTCTCCCTTCAGCTAAAGATACAGTGAACTTGGTTATACAGAATGTCTTTTGGTTGCATGGGGTCCCAGATGAGATCATCTCTGACCGTAGAGTACAGTTCACTTCAAGATTCTGGAAGGGGTTTTGCTCTGCACTCAATATTAATGTCTGTCTCTCTTCTGCTTACCATCCCCAGACAAATGGTCAGACTGAGCGGACCAACCAGACGCTGGAACAATATCTAAGATGCTATGTCAGCCATCTCCAGGATGATTGGTTGGAGTTGCTGCCGTTAGCTGAATTTTCATATAACAATTCTCAGAGCGCCTCCACTAAATTAACACCTTTCTTTGCCAATCTGGGTTATCATCCGTGTATATTACCTAGGTCTCCAATTATTTCTCCAGTTCCAGCAGTGGAGGAAAGGCTGACTGCGATTAGGCAAAATCTGGAGGTTCTGAAGGAATCCCTGACCACAACTCAAGAACGTTATAAGAGATCGGCTGATAGATTCCGCAAACCTGCACCCATGTTCAAGGTAGGAGATTCCGTGTGGTTAGCAACTAAGAATCTGAAGTTAAACATTCCTTCACAAAAACTTGGACAGAAATTAATTGGCCCTTTCAAGATCAATGGTATTGTGAGCTCTGTGGCCTGCCGGCTGAAGCTGCCTAGGACTATGAAGGTTCACCCAGTTTTTCATGTATCTTTACTAAAGCCTGTATCTCCTAATACTTTCCAGGGACTTGTTGTGCCACCTTTGCAGCCTGTGGTGATTGATGGGCAAGTACAATTTGTGGTGGAGGAAATTATTGATTCCAGGATTCGCAGGAATCGGCTCCAATATCTGATAAGATGGCAGGGAAATCTCCCTGAGGAAGACTCTTGGGAACCTGTAGAAAACATCAATGCCCAACAGAAAATTTCTCGTTTTCATCAGAGATTCCCTGAGAAACCAGGTCCAGGATCGTCCTGAGTCCGCTTCTAAGGAGGGAGTAATGTCAGGACTCTGAACATTTTTATTACCTTTTGTGCATTACTGCCCTTTTCCAAGATGGCATCTTTGGTCTCATGTGCACTGTGTCTTCCTGCTATAAAACTCCACCCCAGCCTTCAGTCTGTGCTAGAGTATTCTGCCTTGCATCCAGCTCCTGACTCTGGTGACTCCCTGGCTATATACCTGCTCCTGTGAACCTGTGTGGTTATCCTGCTACTCTGCTCTGAGTTCCTGCTGCATACACCAGTTTCCAGTAATCCTCCATCTGCTGCTCGAGTTTACTTCCATCTGCATTTGCTGGACATGTAAGCTGTTGCTGCTCTGCTTAAAACTGAGATTATTGGACTAAAACAAGGACTTATTCATATCAAGTATATTCAAGAATAACTGTGCTTCATAGACTTTCTGCTTGATTTTCCTCTGACGTTCCCTATAGACTGATAAGCTGCGTTTAATATTTACACCAAGTGTTGTGGACTTGAGTTTCTCTCTACACCTGTTTGAATCACCTTGTGATAATATAGACTTTACCACTTATAAAACTGTGTCCTGTAGTTGTCTTGTTCCACGCAAAGAGTCTCCTGAGTTATCCCCTATAAATATTACACAAGGAGATAAAATGTGCATACGGCTTTTTTGTAAATATTTATTATATCCCATTTAAATATACAGTGGTACGGAAAGTATTAACACCTCTATACATTTTTCATTCTTTGTTTCATTGCAGCCATTTGGTAAATTCAAAAAAGTTCATATATTTTCTCATTAATGTACACCCTGCACCCCATCTTCACTGAAAAAAACCAGAAATGTAGCAATTTTTGCAAATGTATTAAAAAAGAAAAACTGAAACATCACATGGTCATAAGTATTCAGACCCTTTGCTCAGTATTGAGTAGAAGCATCCTTTTGAGCTAGTACAGCCATGAGTCTTCTTGGGGATGATGCAACAAGTTTTTCACACCTGGATTTGGGGATCATCTGCCATTTTTCCTTGCAGATCCTCTCCAATTCTGTCAAATATGCATTTTTTTCTCAGTTTTTTTTGTGTTTTTCCAATACACACAAAGGAAATAAACAAGTGTATAACAAAATGTGTAATTGTAATAATTTTATGTGTGAAGTACTTTATTTTCTGCGACACTTTCGTCCATGACTGTATGTGTCGGTAATGTAAACTGCACCAGTAACACTAGGTTACTGGTAGGGTTTTGGGTCTGGGTTAAGATTGGGTTTGGGTTTTATGGTTAAGATTTTGGGTCTGGGTTTTTTGAGTGACCAAAAGAACCTGGCTGGGAAATGTTAATCCTATGATCAGTCCAGGGTTTACAGGTCTATGAAGAGCAACTGGGTTAGCTCACCAGTGTAGAGTGAAAAATATTTAGAACTAGCTGTACTACCCGGCTTCGCCCAGGTTAATAACTGCTGTTAGCAAAATAGAATGTGTTAGCAAAAATGTATTCATGTCTGCAAGCCTCGCTTCTCTCTCCTCAGAAAGTTCATTGGCCCTTGCTGAAGCAGCTCTTGTTCTCTTGTCTGCAAGCCTCGCTTCCATCTCCTCAGAAAGTTCATTGGCTTTTGAGGAAACAGCTGCTGTTCTCATGTGTGTCAGCCTTGTTTCTCGGTCTTCACATTTTTCATTGGCCCATAATACAGCTTTTCTTTTTGCATCAGCTGATATTCGTGCCATGGAATTCATTTTCTTATGAGGCATTATTGTGGTAAAAATAGTCTGTAACTGGCAGTTTCTATATCCTCTCACATAGAGGTAATATGACTCACATCAGCACACCCCGACATGCTATTACCTCACTCAATCTTTGTTATACTGAGAATGTCCTTTTTTGCCTATATTAACCAATCAGAGCTCAAGATTAATTAACTGTAGCAAAATAGAAGCTGAGCTGTGATTGGTTGCTATTGGCAGCCTGATAAATCCCCAGCCAACAGGAAACCCTCCCCCCTGGCAGTATATATTAGCTCACACATACACATAATAGACAGGTCATGTGACTGACAGCTACTGTATTTCCTATATGGTACATTTGTTGCTCTTGTAGTTTGTCTGATTATTAATCAGATTTTTATTTTTGAAGGATAATACCAGACTTGTGTGTGTTTTAGGGCGAGTTTCATGTGTTGAGCTGTGTGTGTTGAGTTGCGTGTGGCGACATGCATGTAGCGACTTTTGAGAGATGAGTTTTGTGTGGCGACATGCATGTAGCAACTTTTTGTGTGTCGAGTTGCATGTGACAGGTTAGTGTAGCAAGTTGTGTGCAGCAAGTTTTGCGCATGGCGAGTTTTATGTGTGGTGCGTTTTGAGTATGTGCAAGTTTTGTGTGAGACAACTTTTGCATGTGTTGCAACTTTTGTGCATGTGGCAATTTTTCCATGTGTGCAAGTTTTGCGTGAGCCGAGTTTTGCACGTGGCGAGTTTTGAATGGTGACTTTTGTGTTTCGACTTTTATGTGGCGAGGTTGGTGTATGTGTGGTGAAATGTGTGCTGAGGGTGGTATATGTGTTCAAGCATGTGGTAGTGTGTGGCGCATTTTCTGTGTGTGTTCAAATCCCCGTGTGTGGTGAGTATCCTATGTCGGGGCCCCACCTTAGCAACTGTATGGTATATACTCTTTGGCGCCATCACTCTCATTCTTTAACCCCTTTACCCCCAAGGGTGGTTTGCACGTTAATGACCGGGCCAATTTTTACAATTCTGACCACTGTCCCTTTATGAGGTTATAACTCTGGAACGCTTCAACGGATCTTGGTGATTCTGACAATGTTTTCTCAGGACATATTGAAATTCATGATAGTGGCAAAATTTCTACGATATATCTTACGTTTATTTGTGAAAAAATGGAAATTTGGCGAAAATTTTGAAAATTTCGCCATTTTACAACTTTGAATTTTTATGCCCTTAAATCACAGAGATATGTCATGCAAAATACTTAATAGGTAACATTTCCCACATATCTATTTTACATCAGCACAATTTAGGAACCAAAGTTTTTTTTTGTTAGGGAGTTATAAGGGTTAAAAGTTGACCAGCAATTTCTCATTTTTACAACACCATTTTTTTTTAGGGACTACATCTCATTTGAAGTCATTTTGAGGGGTCTATATGATAGACAATACCCAGGTGTGACACCATTCTAAAATCTGCACCCCTCAAGGTGCTCAAAACCACATTTAAGAAGTTTATTAACCCTTCAGGTGTTTCACAGGAATTTTTGGAATGTTTAAATAAAAATTAACATTTACCTTTTTTTTACACAAAATTTATTTCAGCTCCAATTTGTTTTATTTTACCAAGGGTAACAGGAGAAAATGGACCCCAAAAGTTGTTGTACAATTTGTGCTGAGTACGCTGATACCCTAAATGTGGCTGTAAACCACTGTTTGGGCGCATGGCAGAGCTCGGAAGGGAAGGAGCGCCATTTGACTTTTCAATGCAAAATTGACTGGAATTGAGATGGGACGCCATGTTGCGTTTGGAGAGCCCCTGATGTGCCTAAACATTGAAACCCCCCACAATTTACACCATTTTGGAAAGTTGACCCCCTAAGGAACTTATCTAGATGTGTGGTGAGCACTTTGACCCAACAAGTGCTTCACAGAAGTTTATAATGCAGAGCCGTAAAAATAAAAAATCATATTTTTTCACAAAAATTATCTTTTCGCCCCCCAATTCTTTATTTTCCCAAGGGTAAGAGAAGAAATTGGACCCCAAAAGTTGTTGTGCAATTTGTCCTGAGTACGCTAATACCCGATATGTGGGGGTAAACGACTGTTTGGGCGCATGGCAGAGCTCAGAAGGGAAGGAGCGCCGTTTGACTTTTCAATGCAAAATTGATTGGAATTGAGATGGGACACCATGTTGCGTTAGGAGAGCCCCTGATGTGCCTAAACATTAAACCCCCCCACAAGTGACACCATTTTGGAAAGTAGACCCCCTAAGGAACTTATCTTGATGTGTTTTGAGAGCTTTGAACCCCCAAGTGTTTCACTACAGTTTATAGCGCAGAGCTGTGAAAATAAAAATTCTTTTTTTTCACAAAAATGATTTTTTTAGCCCCCAGTTTTGTATTTTCACAAGGGTAACAGGATAAATTGGACCCCAAATGTTGTTGTCCAATTTGTCCTGAGTACGCTGATACCCCATATGTGGGGGGAACCACTGTTTGGGCGCATGGCAGAGCTCGGGAGGGAAGGAGCGCCATTTGGAATTCAGACTTAGATGGATTGGTCTGCAGGCGTCACGTTGCATTTGCAATAACATTGCGTTGCTCCGGGGGTCTCAGGGAAGCCCGCAGGCAGCCCCCTCCCTGCACGATGCTTCCCTGTACCGCCGGCACACCGCGATCATGTTTGATCGCGGTGTGCCAGGGGTTAATATGCCGGGGGCGGTCCGTGACCGCTCCTGGCACATAGTGCCGGATGTCAGCTGTGACAATCAGCTGACACCCGGCCACGATCGGCCGTGCTCCCCCCATGAGCGCGGCCGATTGCGCTGGAAGTACTATCCCGTCGGTGGTCATACGGGCCCACCCCACCTCAACGGGATAGTACGTCCAATGTCAGAAAGGAAAGTCCCCCTTGTTCGCATCTGGCAGTTGTCAATTTGCCTCCAACCCTTTTCCTTTCACTTTTTCCCCATTATGTAGATAGGGGCAAAATTGTTTGGTGAATTGGAAAGCGCAGGGTTAAAATTTCACCTCCCAACATAGCATATGATGCTCTCGGGGTCCAGACGTATGACTGTGCACAATTTTGTGGCTGTAGCTATGATAGTGCAGATGCCAATCCTGGGCATACACACATACATACATACATACATACACACACACACACATACACACACACACACACACACACATTCAGCTTTATATATTAGATTGAGAGTCCTCAGTGGTTGATACCTTTTAATGGCTATCTGAAAAGTTGGTAACAAATTGCAAGCTTTCGAGACTATTCAGGTGCCTTCATCAGGCATAGACTAATACAAATTCTGAAAAAAAACCAAATTTATGCACAATACAGCCCAGAAATAATGCCATAGAAAAGACAGGTGACGTGAAGCAGAACTACCATTATGTGAGAGTGATAAACAGTTATGTCTGTAAATATTTGAACAGTTCATAGATAAGGAAGTCTTAATGTTTTATGGTCCTCTGAATGGGTCTGGTTCTATGTTGTGATGCCCCCACAGGGTCTGAGGAGCAAATTCCTAAAATTGATGTAAAAAGACATAAATCCATGGGACACATTCATTCCTGCGCTGTGTGTCAAAGGTCCTCATCAGTTTATATTCCCAAACGCTTCTGTGTCTCTGAGATTTGAAGTTACCTTTCAATACAAGTAATTTCATGTCCATAATGCTGTGATCAGGGAGACAAAAATGTATTGCCACATGTAGATCCATTCTTTTTTCTCTTATTGTGTGGCGACGAGAGTTAATTCTTGCTCTCAGTTTTTGCCCTGTCTCCCCCACATACAGACCCCCAGTTGGACATTTAGTACAAATAATTAGGTACACCACATTAGATGTGATGCAGCTGAAAGTACCTGGGACCTTGTAGTCCTGATGTGAGTTGGGAATTTTTATCTTGTCTGTAGTCAGTATAAATGGACAGGTTTTACATTTTTTCTGGCTGCAAGGAAAGGTTCCTGCAGCTGCTTGAGAGGACAGGGAGCTTCTTAGATTTGGGGGCTGCCTAAAATACAGTAGTTAGAGGTCTGGAAAAATGGATTGTAAGCGGGCATCTTTTTTGTAGTAAAGGTTGTAATTTCCGTGTAGCTCGCCTTAGCACCTCCAGATTTGGATTGTAGGTGACTACTAGATGCACCTGCTTGTTTTCTTCTTTAGCTTTGTAATGTAGCAGGTGATTCCTTGATATTCTAGTTGCTCTTGTAATTTAGTTTTGAATTGTTCTTGGATGGTAATAATAATAATAATCTTTATTTTTATATAGCACTAACATATTCCGCAATGCTTTACAGTTTGCACACATTATCATCTCTGTCCCCGATGGGGCTCACAATCTAAATTCCCTATCTGTATGTCTTTGGAATGTGGGAGGAAACCGGAGTACCTGGAGGAAACCCATGCAAACACGGGGAGAACATACAAACTCCTTGCAGATGTTGTCCTTGGTTGGAATTGAACCCAGAACTCCAGCGCTGCAAGGATGCAGTGCCAACCACTGAGTCACTGTACCACCGCATGATAGCCCTGATTTAAAAGGTCTTTCTGAGGCGACCAAGGTGTTCATCCCTATCCATTGGGTTGGAACATAAACAATGGTATCTGATGGCTTGGCTGTAGACAATAGAGTTTTTTATGTATTTTGGATGAAAATTGTCCAATTTAAGGTATGTTGGGCGGTTGATTGGCTTCTGATACAGGGATGTCTCTATTTCATTGCTCTGTAGCTTAATGATGGTGTCCAAAAAGTTAATTTGAGTGCTGGAGTAGTTGAGTTTTAAGTTGACGGTGGAATGAAATTGATTAAACTGTTCATGGAACGTCTTTAGCTGTGGCTAAAATATTATCAATGTAGCGGTAGTAGGCCTGAGGCCTGAAGGGACATGATGACAAAAAGTCGCTTTCAAGCTTAGCCATGAAAAGATTTGCATACTGTGGGGCCAATTTACTTCCCATTGCTGTGCCAGTCTCCTGTAGATATATCTTGTTGTCAAATGTGTGAAGAGACTGGAGAAAGGCATAGCTGCTATTTAGCACTGATTATGTTATCCTTTGATCCTTAAAGAAGGCTGTTTTAATTTTGGAGGTGTGAAGTTTAAACTCCTACAATATAAATCAGGACAATGCAAAACACATAGGCAGACATAATTTAGTGAGGTTATTGATCAATGTCAATGATTAGTCATGCAGCTACGTGCAGGTATATGCTAATATGTTTTATATAGTAAACTTGTATCCATCTGTGTACAGTTCATGTGCAGTAGTGATGAGCGAATAGCATTATTGTTCGGGTCTCCCCGAGCAGGCTTGGATGATCTCCAAGTATGGAGATTTAGTTTTCTTCGCCTCAGCTGTATGATTATGGCTGCTGGACAGCCTGAATACATGTGTGAATTCCCTAACAAACAGGCATTCCTCACATGTATTCAGCCTGTCAAGCAGCCGTAAATCATGCAGCTGAGGTGAGGAAAACGAAATCTCTAAGCACGCCAAAATACTTGGAGATCACCCGAGTATGCTCGGGGGAACCCGAGCAACGATTATACTCGCTCATCACTAATGTGCAATAATGTACATCTATGCATGATAGTATACATGATAGTATAACAAATAAAGCATGATCACATGTAATTGATAGTAAATTATAGGTACCCAAATATCAAAGAAAATGAACGCACCCCATGGACTCATCTTCTTCCACATGCTAGTTGTGTCCCTTACATGGCGTTTTGAAAGCTCTTAATGAATTTGGCTCATTTTGGGGGTCTGTCTGTGTGCTAGATTCATAAATCTATGCCCATGATGAGTTAGAGTAAATTTCTGCTATAATTTATGCCACTTTGGGGCAAGCGACTTTTCATTTTTTGAGATCGAGTCGGGTTTCACGAAACCTGACTTTCTCAAAAGTCGGGTCGAGTGAAATCGGCCGATCTTATTGAAAAGTCGGGGTCGGGGATCGGCCAAAACACGAAACCCAATGCAATTCAATGGGGAAGCATATTTTTTTAATATTTGCTTCAGCGCGATAATGTTGAAAAGCCGGTAATTCAATTGCCGGCTTTTCATTTCTCCTGCCTAAACCCGACATGATATGAGACATGGTTTACATACAGTAAACCATGTCATATCCCTTTTTTTGAATATTCCACACTACTAATGTTAGTAGTGTGTATGTGAAAAATTTCGGTGCTGTAGCTATTAAATTTAAGGGTTAAATCGCGGAAAAAATTGGCGTGGGCTCCCGCGCAATTTTCTCCGCCAGAGTGGTAAAGCCAGTGACTGAGGGCAGATATTAATAGCCTGGAGAGGGTCCATGGTTATTGGCCCCACCGTGGCTAAAAACATCTGCCCCCAGCCACCCCAGAAAAGGCACATTGGGAAGATGCGCCTATTCTGGCACTTGGCCACTCTCGTCCCACTCCCATGTAGCGGTGGGATATGGGGTAATGAAGGGTTAATGCCAACTTGCTATTGTAAGGTGACATTAAGCCAGATTAATAATGGAGAGGAGTCAATTCTGACACCTATCCATTATTAATCCAATTGTATGAAAGGGTTAAAAACACACACACACATGATTAAAAAGTATTTTAATGAAATAAACACACAGGTTGTTTTAATATTTTATTGCTCTCTCAATCCACCTGAGGACCCTCGCTTGGAAAAATAATAAACCAACAATATACATACCCTCTGATGAACTGTCACATCCCACGAGGTAAATCCATCTGAAGGGGTTAAAATAGTTTACAGGCAGGAGCTCTGCTATAATGCAGCTGTGCTCGTGCCTGTAAACCCCAGGGAATGAAGGTAATGTAGGTCAATGACCTATAGTTACCTTCAGTCGCGGTGATGCGCCCCCTGGTGGATGTCCTCATATGACTGGAGCGTGGGAAAAAGTTCCCAGAGTGGGATCGGGTCGGGTTTCACGAAACCCGACTTTGCTAAAAGTCGGCGACTTTTGAAAAGTGCCGATCTGTTTCGCTCAACCCTAGTGATAATATCAAGCCATGGTTGACTATGACTACTGTATACCTTTAGGAGTAGACTTGGAAGACTCATATACATATTTAAATGGTTGGCTGATCTCACCAAAATCATCTGGTTAAGACAAAAATGAACGTATGTTGGTAGTTTAAGATTTTGTGTACATGTTTCAAATGTTTTATATAGTACAGTTTTTATGCTACACTTTTTGGCTAGTCTGCTGTAGTGTTACAGAGATAAATAATTGAAAACAATTAAGAAATGCAAATAAAATTATTAATCCTTCAAAAATTAATGGATAAAATGCAACAAATGAATGTGCAGTTGCATTGTGCAAGGGTGTGATCGAGGCATGCTTGAATGATGAGGGGAAGACACCAGTTGTGAGTGAGAGGTTGAAGAGGTGTGTTAGGGTTGGGATGAAGACTGTGGCGAGGTTAGGGATGAGGTGGGACGGGATCGGGTCAAACGTGCAAGTGGTGAGATGTGATCTTGGCAGGAGGGTGGAGAGCTGATCTTCTGTCATGGTGAAGAAGTTATTTTTGAAGGAACAGGGTTGAGCAGCTAAGAGGGGCATTGGGGGATGCGGGACAAAGCTTTCTCTGATTGTATGGGTCTTCTGCCTAAAGAAAGAGGCAAAATCTTCATCAGAAATGAGAGGAGAGGGAGGTGGTGCTGGGGGACAGAGTAGAGAATTGAAAGTGTTGAAAACCTGTTTAGGGTTGTGAGACAGGAAGGATATGAGAGATGAGAAGTAAGTTTGCTTTGTGGCAGTGAGTGTGGACTTGAAGCTGGCGAGGGACTGCTTGTATGTGATAAAGTGCTCAGCAGAAAGGGATCTCTTCCATCTCCGCTAAACAACCCTGGAAGCCCATCTCAGTTCTTTGTTCAGGCTGGTCAGTCAGCGCTGCCTGTTGATTGTATGAGTTTTTCTGTGCGTGAGGGGGCGGCCAAATCAAGTGCTGCTGTTATTGTGGTGTTGTATAAAGTGGCAACAGCATCTGTGTCATGTAAGGAAGCTATGTCTGTAAGAGGGAAAAGAGACTCAGAGAGTGAGTGTAAATTGAGGTGTTTGAGATTTCTGCGAGAGTGGGTGATTTTGTGGAGTGAGGGTCCCACACTAGGAGATGAGAGAGAAGAAAATGTCAGTAGATTGTGGTCAGACAGGGGGAGGGGTGAGTTAGCGAGATTAGTAAGGGAACAGAGGCAGGTGAAGATAAGGTCCAGCATGTGGCCATCTTTGTGAGTGGCTGCAGAGGACGACTGAATGAGGCCAAAGGAGGCAGTCAGTGAAAAAAGTTTAGAGGCTGCTGAGGTGCAAGTGTCAATGGGGATATTGAAGTCACCCATGATGATAGTGGGGATGTCAGCAGAAAGGAAATGAAGTAGCCAGGTGGTGAAGTGGTCGAGAAAGGTGGAGATGGCTGGCTCTGGCAAGTGGTAGATGACAGCCAGCTGGAGGTTGAAGGGGGAGTAGATGCCGACCGAGTGCACCTCAAACGAGGGAAGAGTAGCAGAGGGTGTAGGCGGAATTGGGGCAAAGGAGCAGGCATCAGACAGGAGCAAACCAGCTCCTCCACCACATTTGTTGCTGGGGCAAGGGTGTGAGAGTGATGGAATCAGCCATAAAAAGTGCAGCTGGAGAGGCTGAGTCAGAGGGGGTGAGCCCGGAGGTCATGGATATATGACAGTTTGTTGCAGACAGAGCATGTGTTTCATAGTGCTCCAGGTAGGGGGAACGGGGGAGTGAGGGCAGGATGAATGGGTTTGAGGTTATCATTATTGCCAAAGCTTGTAAAGGATTGTGGCAGGGTGTTAGCAATGAGTGTGGGGATATGTTGAGGAGAGCCAGGATTTGGGGATATGTCGCCAGCAATGAGGAGTAGCAGATGAGTGTTAGAAGGTGGGAGCTGGATAGGGCCGTGTGTCTGGAGAAAAAGGATTGTATGTGGAGGAACAGTTCTGAGGAGAAGGTTAGATGGCTGGGGAGGATAGAGGGCGAAATGACTAGTTCTTTACTAGGTGGAGGGATTGCAGGAGATTGTAAGAAGGAAAGTAGCATGGAGGTGAAAGTGAAAAGAAAGAAACATTGTAGTGGTTTTCTAATACCATAACCTTACAGTCAATTCCAGTTGAATTCAACTCTAATTCAAAGTATTGTAATTAGAAATCTGTAATTTGAAAGATGGAATTTGAAAGATACATGGATCAGACTAAAGTCTGGATCAGACTCCTGAGTCTGAATATATCCCCAGCTAAGGGCAATCAGGTGTGAGTGAAGAGTTGGGTGGGTATGGCGAGACCAGATGTTGAGAGTTAAGCAAAGGTCATAAAGAGAGGAAGGGGTTGGAGTGACCACTCAAAGCTATGCCAGAATAACATAGTAAGAGAAATTAAACAGGTCATGGAAACAAGATGATAGGTAAGAAAACATAACAGAAAAAGATTATATCCCAAGGAGCCGTGGAAAGATGGGTACATTCAAAACATACCATAGTGAGAGTAAATGCAATTCACAAACAGGAGCCATGGAAAGATGGGTCCATTCAGAGCATACCATAGAGAGAGTAAATGCAATTCACAAACAGGAGATGGGGAAAGATGAGTACATTCAGAACATACTACAGAGAGTAAATAAAAATCACAAACAGGAGCCGTGGAAAGATGGGTACATTCAGAGCATACCTGTGGGAAGAGGAGACAACTTGATTAGATGATATAGATGGTGATGAAGATGATGACAATATTAAAGGATTGATGTGGTGAACAGCCAAATACATCTTAGAATTCAAGTCTAATTCAAAGTATTGTAATTAGAAATCTTTAATTTAAAAGATGGAATTTGAAAGATACATGGATCATCCAGATATGCAACTACTAAGGTGGATAGTAACTCCTGAAATATGTCATTAACAAAGTCTTGGAAGACAGCGGGAGCATTACAGAGCCCGATTGGCATTATCAGATACTCATAATCACCATCTCGAGTGTTAAACGTGGTCTTCCATTCATCCCCTTCGCGAATGCATATTACATTGTGAGCCTCATGCAGATCTAACTTGGAAAATACCCTAGCCCCTCGCAGTCTGTTGAAGAGCTCCAAGATGAATGGCAACGGGTATTTGTTTTGGATGGTGATAGCATTTACCCCCCTATAATCTATGCATGGATGAAATTCCCGGTTCTTCTTCTGAACAAAGAAAATCCAGCCCCAGCAGGAGACACTGACCTCCTAATAAACCCCCTAGCCAAATTCTCCTTGATATATTGGGACTTAGCCTCAGTCTCCTGGAGCGACAGAGGGTAGACATGCCCACAGGGAGGCTCAGAACCCGGAATGAGGTCTATAAGACA